>NC_060081.1:27531769-27835379 GCF_922984935.1 Meles meles
CAGCCGATCTGGGGAAGTAACATGCCATATCTCCTCCAGGAGACACGCAGGTCTCCTCCAGGCTCCCACAGCTTCTTTCACAGAGTGAGCCCCTCATGAAGAGAGGCCCCCTTTCCACATCTGTTTCTGGCCCAGTCCCCTGATTAGCACAGTGCCAGACCCATAGCAGGTGCATGCAGTAATTAGCATAAGATCCTGGGTACACAACAGTGAGCTTGTATTGGAAGCTCTCTGTGCAGCTGGGTCCCAGAACTCCCTGTGTTCGGTATTAATTTGGGGATTTGGGCAGGACATGACCTGGAGGTTTTTCTCTTTCTTTCTGATGATCCTGGGGTTTGAAAATCCCAGGTTTCTTAGGTTAAGTGATCAGACTGATCTGGCAGTTCAAGGGGTCCCTGAAGGGCTGGAAACTGTCGCAGTGGCAGAGGGAGGCTCTCCGAAAGAATAGGTCACTTTAGGTCCACGGGAGGAGGCCCTACTGCCACCCCTAGGGGTGGCCAAGCCCATTCTGTAGTCAAGACCCATCGCCCCAAGCATCCTCCTGCCTGCAGAGGCTCTGAAGACCAGATGGGTCTTCCTAACTTCCTCCCACCCTTGTGACCCTCTATATGTGCTTCAACCCCTTGGGAGAGCTGAAAGAAGATGAGTTTTCCCTTGGCAGGTGGGACTGAAGTGGCCACGAAAGTGATTTAAGTGCTCCCCATGTGGGTAGCCAGGACCGGTCCCTAAGCACACCCTGTTCTTGCATAAGTCACCCAAAACTTCCAGCTTGGTCAGGTGCCTGTGCCACAGCGGCCTCTGTGGGCTGCGGGCCTGGGTGCCCCGCCAGCTCTTACAGACTCATCCTGTCTTGCAGGCCTACCTCGATCTCGGAGCCAGACATGCCTGCCAGAGCTGCTGCGTTTTCTGGGCCAGAATGTACACGCCAGGAAGAATAAGAACGTCGACATTCTCTGGCAAGCCGCTGAGGTAGTACCCTCGTTATACTGAGGAAAAGAATGGGATTGTGGTACTTGCTGCCAATAATCGTAATTATGATAATAAATCAGAATCTCAGCCAGGAGTGGAGAGAGCAAATTTCTCCCTGTGGACACAGAAGAAAGTCACGGAATATGTCGAGAACTCTGGAGGATACTGAAAGGTGCCTATGAGTTCATTAATTTAGGGCTGCCTGAATTCCAGTGAGCTAGACACTGGACTCTATCCCCTGGGGCATTTAATAAGCAGGCTGATGACAGTTGTCACCTCCAGAAGCCTGGGCAATCGATACCAGCTACAACGCACTGCTGCATCTTTTAATAGCTTCAGAGATAGACCATGGGGACCCTTGCAGTCTCTTTACACAGTATTTTTTTTTTTTTTACATTGCAGTTCAAATCTCCTCTTTTCCCAAGTACTTCTAGTATTTTCTCATAAATGTTCTTGTGGAGTTCCAGAGCTAGCCATTCACTCTCCTCTGTTGAGGGGTGACCTTAACCAGTCTCCATGGCAGCACTGTGATTGTCCAGCATGGGGACTCACACACGTAGGCTCAGGAGCACGAGTGATCCCCAGACGGCATTCCAGCTCCTGGCCCAGCCTGGGCACAGGGGAGGGATGGATGTCCACTCTGCCCCTAGAGGAGGCGGACAGCCCACTCACGCAGACAGCCCACTCATGCCTGGTTCCCCCCAGTTCACAGAGCCTAAGTAGCCGTTAGGAGGGCTGTCTTCCCACTCCCCCCTCATGGCTTTCCTGGGCTACTCATCCTAGAGCTTTCCTGTTCTCCTCATCAAGAAGGTGTTCCTCTCCACCTCAGGTCTCTTCCACTGCTGCAGACAGTGAGCTGGTCATGGTGCTTGGCTGCTGTTCCAGAGACCCTGTATTTGAGGACCTGTCTTCATGGAGCCCTGTCTTTGAACATCCCCCTCTTTGCACCTGTCATGGCCTCCCATCCCCAGTTTGACCAGAGCTGCCCTCCTTTTCTGGATTTACTTCTTTTCATTTCTGTGTATAAAGAATGGGTCCCTGGCTAAACAGTTAGGATATCGTTGGTCAGGTGTAGGCCTTCATTTCGTGGATGGGGAGACTGGCCAGAGCTCCAGAGCTGGCTCCTGGCTTCCTGGAAGCTGGAGGCCTGAGACTGGCACGCAGACGGCCCCCTCATGCAGGAATGCACCTCTGGTCACCCCTGCCTGCTTTCTGGAGTCTCATGTTAGTTCTGGATCTACCATCTGTACATGTGGATGTCCTTTGAAACTATCTGTGGTTCTAGCTTGTGCCATGTGTCCGGGGCACAAACTCTGCTGCTTAGAGAATTCAGTGAGCAGGTGCACATTCAGCCTCCCACCATTTGGATTGTATCACTCTTCGCCGAGCTTAGGGGTTTGCTTAGTGTCTTTCTTTTTTTCTTTCCTTTTAAAATTTTTTTGTCTGTTCTCAAAAGAAGCCTGTCTTCCTTCTGATGGTCTTGGTCCTTTTCTCTTTCATCTTTCTCTAGACACTGTACTTAGGACTGCACTGTGCCCTCTATCTACCTAGTGGTATTCCTGGCAGTGGCTGCATGTTCTTGGCTTTGCTGGCCTGGGAAGCAGGCGTGGGACCACCTCCAGGCACTGCAGTGGATCGGATATTTCTTTGGAGTGCGACAGGCTACTGGAGCTCACTGTCATCTAGTTTTGATTTTTCACAAAATACCAGTATTGTCCTTGAGGCATGGTACCTGGTACAGGTCCACAATCCCTCATCTGAAGCTCTGTGGGTAGATGTTTTGGAATTCACAGATTTCCATATTTTAGAAGGGTGATTTGGTATACAGTTGGTGCACATATGTGTAACACTGTGCACATCCCCTTTGATGTGATACCCACATGTGATTGATGATCCCCAGGGGAGTCTTGGGCAGTGCTCTGGAACCAAACTCATTAATATTGCCTTATTAAAAAATATGAATGTTTATACAGAATGGGATAAATGAAGATCATGAGTAGCTTCACATCAACTCCTGTCTGGTTGGACTGCCAAATGAAGCTGCTGTAAACTTAAAAATCTTTTGTTTTAGGACTTTCTCCTCTTGGGGACTGTGTACCTAGAATTATATCTAGTGGTACAAAAAGAATGCCCCAAATGTCCTTCCTGTCCTGTGGGGACAGAAGGTGCCGTGCATGGCTTTTCCTCAGCCTGGAGGCCGCCACACTTTGAGCTCCCCAGGTGTGAAGGGGAGAGTGCACTGACCCCTGCCCGGCCCTGAGTGAAGGTAGAGGACGGTGGAGGGCCTGTGGGACCTGACCATCAAGAGGTGGCTGAGGGGAAGCTCTTCTGAGTTATTCCCATCTGTACAGATGCAGAGGAGAGCAAAGATAGCGGGTTTGTGCTAAGCCTTCAGAAAGGCCTGGAGACTCGGCCAGGGGCGAGGCATACTGGGAGCTGCTCTGACCTCCATAGCTGGGCTTTGCTGCCCTCCTCTGCCCAGGGCCTGCAGCACAGGTCTGACCGTGATGAGATGGCCTGGGCACGGTCTGGAAGAGGGCAGCTGGTACAGTCAGCGCACAGATGGTGATGCCCCTGAAAAGAAGGGGGAGGCTAGGCCTGGAAGGAACAGCCTCTGGGGGGAGTCACATGAGAGAGAGACAAAGTCACTGGGGACAGAGGGGGTCCCACAGGCAGTGACCTCATTTCTGATGCTGGTTCTGGCCGGACGTGAAGTCGGGGAGCAGAAGTGATGGGAACGCTGGCCCTGGGAGTTGTCCTGGCCACGTGCCACCGCTGACTGTCCAGAGAACCGTGTCCCATGCAACACGTCTTTCCATTCTGTGGCATCGGTCCCTCCAAGCATGGCCTGCATTCCTGTTGCAGATCTGCCGCCGCCTTAACGGGGTCCGGTTCACCAGCTGCAAGAGCGCCAAGGACCGCACGGCCATGTCAGTGACGCTGGAACAGTGCCTGATCCTGCAGCACGAGCACGGCATGGCCCCACAGGTGTTCACCCAGGCCCTGGAGTGCATGCGCAGGTGAGTCCCGCTGCCCAGGCCACCCGCCCCGCCTGTCCCGGGCTCCGTGTAAACTGCAGATGAGCAGGTCCCACTGGGCGCCCCCAGCCCTGGGCCCCTTGACTCCCAGCGGCACGCTGTGGTTTGACTTTGGAAAATTCTCTGACGCCTGCCAAGTCAAACTGCCGACGGTCTCAAATTGAGACCGTGTTCTCTTTTAAGTCTGGGGGACAGGAGAACCAGCAGTCTCTAATGAGCAGGGCTGCTCTGAAAGCAGGTGCCCTCAGGGCAAGCTTAGGAGTCAGGGCGTTGCCCAGGGAAATCCAGTGTGGCCGCCTGCGAGTCCTTGGGCGTGAGGCTGGCCCTTAGCCCCCTGCTTTGCTGCCAGTGGAAGCGAGGGCCAGGCCTTCCTCAGCAGGCACCTGCTGTTTCCAACATGTGCATTAGCTCCTTGCAAACTTGAGCGAAGAAAGCGCGTCTGCAGGTTGCACCGGTTTGCTCTGCTTCTTCTCTAGCCGTCGACACAGTTTGCTTTTCTTAGCAAAGTGTCAAATGAGTGTCTTACAGTAACGGCAGCAGCCCCCCACCTGTCCGTGTGCCGTGGCGACCTCACCCTAATGATGTTCTGATTCTGAGGCAGCAGGCGTGTTTGCAGAATGAAACCTGGGACTAAAAACTGTCCACTGTTGATCGATGCCTTGTTTCAAGCGCTGCTGGGGAGGACCTTACCTCACATACCAAAAGAAAGGATAAGAAACCTGGTTTTCCCGTCTCCTTCAATGTAGCCACCAATGCTGTCAAAGTCTCGTTTCCAACGGTCACTCCTACTGAATGTTCTGTATCATTTGTCCTCTCACCAAATTCTTTAAAGCGTTTGATTCTCTTATCCTTTCTGTATGTTTCTGCCGTTTGACCTTCTCACAATGACCCACAAAAGTGATGCCTGAGCTCCTGCCTCTTGATAATAGCATTTTGTAGGAATGGAAGTATGTTGTCCCTGTTTTGTCTCTTCCACATTCATCCAACCCCTATCTGTGACCCCGGGGCTTTGATTCACGCACGGATGGAAAGTTCACCATCCTCCCCGGGCTGGGCCTCAGGGAGGCAATGGAGACTCTCTAGACACCTGCCCAGGCATCCTTAGTCAAGCCTGTCCTCACAGCCTGTCCTTCAGGCTCAGTGTCCCTGAGGCCATGAGGGAGGCAGGGCCTGGGCTTCCAGGCATGCACGTCTGCACCCTGTGAGCTGCGAGGTGCTATGAGGGGCCACCTTGGTGAGATGCAGGCCTCCGTTAGAGAAGAAACACAAAAAGTAGAAGGAGGGGGAGATACCTGTAGTTGTTGGAGCAAAGATTAAGATGAGGTGTGCTCAGACCAGGCCCTGAGTCAGGTGTACAGTCCATGTGTAGACAGCTGTCCAGTCCTGGCTTCTGGAACAAATGCGATTGAGAAAAACAATTCATTCTGCCTGCATCTGAGCACAGAGGTCTCAGGAGACCTGGGAGAACAGGGCTCCTTAGAAAGACACTGGGGCAGCCGCATCTACCGCCTGTGGCCTGTCTCAGGGCTGTGTGGGTAGTACCCACACATGCACAGATTCGCTGCTGTGGCTTTCAACACACTCCACACTTGCTCACCTAAGAAACTGATACTCCTTATAGCAAAATTTTAAAATATGAATAAGCCCCATACCAGTTTTTCTCATACCCCCACCTCAGAATCCTCCGTCTTCCTTCTGTTGACAAGCAGCCGTGCCTGTGCTGATGCCTCCTCCTTCAGCTGTGGATGTGTACATACAAGCACACGGGCGTGAGTGCAGTCAACGCATGCGCCAGATCACCAGGCCCCGAATCACTCAGTCAGCACATGCGTGAACAGACGCAGCTCTGTGTGCAGTTATGCCTGTTGTTTGAGCCTACTTTTTCACTTAGCTTTCTTGGGAGCATTTTTTCAGGTTAATAAGTAGAGACCTTACGATTTTGAGCACACCGTAGTGATTCAGTTTGCTGCCATTGACCGTCTAAGCTGAAGGTGGTTTTCTGCACCTCAGACAGGGAGTGGGGTGTCCCTGTGTATGCTCCTGGCCCCTCTGCCACATTGATCTACACGCCTTTGTAGGGTTTCTAATACAGATCATCACACTCTCACCCCCTGTCCCAAGTGCCTGCTTGTCCACCCTCCGGGTGCTGTTGTGCCTGTCACTTATCGGTGCGCTTCCAAGTCTGTAAAGTCAGTGTTGCTTTCCTGGGTCACAGGTGAGGACCCTGCAGTCTTGCCTAGGGCACGACCTTCCTCCCTGGGCCTCCCTCGGCCTCTCTAAACCTCCCCACTCCACCTCCATTTAACGGAAGTCTTCAAAGCGTCCTGTTTGTTTTTCTGATTTTTCTAAAATTTCTGCAATAAACATGTAATCTTACTTAACTAATCATGTCGGATATTATGACACAAGAACCAAGCTCGATCATGGCCCCCCTGCACCTGCTCCTGGAACCCAGTAGTTCCAGCAGCCGGGGCTCTGTGCTCACTGCCGCCTTTCGGCCTGACCGCATTGCAGGTCAGGCCGTCACGCGTGTGGTTGTTTTAAGGTGATTTTCTGAACTCTTCCCTGTGGCGGGGAGACATGCATTTGTCCATCGACAGCAAGCCTGAGGTGGCTGGGTCACTAGCCAGGATTTCTGGCTGTAGCATGGCCAGGACCTGTGGCTCAGCCGGGAGCCCTAAGGAGGCAGCAGAAAATACTGGGCCATGCCTTGAGTGGAAGAATGCATTTTGGTTCTCTTGCTTTCTCGCTTGCATCTTACCAGATGGAAGAGTAGAGCATGCAGGCAAGGGTGCAGGGTGGAGAGAGGAGGTGGGGTAAGAGGGCAAAGCTGACACTCTGGCCTTGTTTCTCCCAGAGGCCCAGGATGAGCAGTGGCCAGAGCTGTGCTAGGAAATGCTTAACAACCAGCTCCCCACCTCCGCCACAGCCAAAAACAGCCCTGATCTATAGTGTTCACATAAATACTCCCACTGGGGCTTATTTCCAGCTACCGGTGTGATGTCACAGAACATGGAGCTGGGGAAAGATGCACACACCCGGCTCCTGCAAGCTATCACTGCCAGCTCACCGCTCGCGCTGCCTCTCTGTCCCCGACCCAGGGGCTGAAACACTCACAGAGTGGGTCTTCCTAAGTAGCCACAGTGACACCACCTCTGCCCCCCGAGACGGCCCTGACTGGGAAAGTGTCCCCAGTCTGAACGGCACATCATGGCAGGGGCATTCCAGGGCTTCCGAGCTCCTCTGGGAAAGCACAGGAGAAGTCTGCTTGAGCAAGGACCTCAAGCCACTCCTCTCTGGGTGGACCCTCAGAGTCACGTGCGGCGTCCTGACGTCCCTGCTGCGCCTGTGGCAGTGGCAGCACTTCGGAGGACGGTCAGAGAGGCCATGGCTGCAGAGCATATATTTTATATGTATGTATATATGTATACATACATTGCTCCTCGGTGTTTTTTTTTTCTGGGGCACCAAAAGGGGGAAAACGCCCAAATTTCTGATGTGAGCTTGGTTGGCTTCCGTGGTGGGGGATCAGCGTGTAGAACAGTGACTTGAACTTTCGGGGACACGGGCGGCTCATGCTCAGCCACTGCTCAGCCTAATCATCAGGGCGAGCCTGGGGAGGGCTCTGCCTCAGACTGGTACTTGAGGTAAATGGTCATTGTTTGAATGGTTCATCAAGAGGCAGCTTTGGCAAAGTCCGTCACCCCCCCCCCCCCCCGGCTCAGGCATCTGTGAGAAGGTCAAACCACCCCCTCCCAATGGTTCTTCATGTTCAGCTTGCTTCTTGAAACCCATGTCTTGGCAGCATGTGAGAGCATGGCAGGGCAGCATGGAATTGTGCTTGGCCAGCCGAGAGAGCGCGAACATGGAAAACCATTTAGTCAACCTACATGTGTTTGTTTCTGGTAGACAACAGTATTTTTTCTTATTTTCACTTCTCTTTCTCTCCTTTCTTCTTGTGACTGTGCTGGTTTTGTTTTGGTACCCCTTCCACACCCTTTTCTGCACATCATCTTTTCTTTCTCTTGTGGCTCCATCCCATTTTTTTTTTTGTTTGTTTTAACTCTTACTGTTTGGTTTTCCTCTTTTTTCCATACTTTTGATACAATCCATTGCATGTGTCCTCCCCCTCCCCCTTTATTTCCTTTGCCTTTTTCTTTTCCTTTCTCCCAAACTTTCTCCTTTTCACAGCATTGGAACACGGGAGGTAGTCACCCAGAAGAACTTGAGCGGCCTGGTGCCCATCCGAGACTTAAGACTAGACCCCAGCCTCCTCTGTTCCATCCCTTTGTTAGCCCTGAGCCCCAATTTACTGATTGTGTGGCTCTTCCTCAGCATAGCGTACCTGGTGACCAAATTGCGTTGCAAATGAGTGTACCATTGAGAAAAGCAGTACTAAGTCACAAGAAAAACAAAAGTGCCAGAATATGTCCAGCCACCTGTGTACCTGACTGGACAGAAGGAATGTGTCAGAGCGTGGTCTGCCGAGAAATATTTCATGCCTTACAGTTTGACATTTTGTTGTTCCGAACTGTAAATACCTGCCAAATTATTTCACCGAGAGGACTCGTGCGTTTAAATGCCATCGAGTTTTCAGTGCTTGTAACATGTCCTTACAGTGCCCTGTCACTGCACCGTTTAGCTGGCCTGGAGTTAACTTGTACCAAATTTATCACCTTCTGATGTAAAACTATTTATTACCTGTATATCTCCTGTGCCCTGTTTCTGAGAGAAGGGGCCTCTGTCTGAAGAGAATTTGTATATTTGATACTATTCTTTAATGTACCGCTAACCTTTCCTTTCCTTCTGAAGAGAAACAAAAATGATAGACGCTTTATAACTGACCCATCTAGATCCGCCTATTCAATAGGACGTGTACTTTCTGCTTTCATTTCAAAGCATAGTCCCTGAACTCACAGTAGCAAACACTTTGCAGAATCGTAGCATTCCTCGCTTGTGTTTATAATTTCCGGTTTGAGACGCCCCAAAGCTGTGACCGAGTTGCCCGTTATACCCAGTCAGGCACATTAAAGTAACATACTGCATGTGACTTTCGATTTACTCTTTGAAATCTTTAAGGATCTCTAGACTGGTTACAGGAATTAGTGCAGATAGGAACAAAAGGCTGTTAAAGTTAAATACATTTATTTTTCAAGAAGCAGTAGTTTTCATTTAAAAAAAAAAATCAAATGTGGTTAATAATGGTAATTTTGAAAATCGAAAAAAAAAAAAGTTCCCAAAATGGAAGCCTAACCTTTGGCCACTTGTGGTAGATGGAAATGTGAGAGAGAAGGAGTCGCTTGGGTTTATGCTATTAGCACTCTTTATGTAACATGGAAATGCCCAGGAAACAAGGTGGTTCGTATCCTTACCTTTCACATTTGGCAGAGGAGTCATTGAATGTCTGTAAAGGTAACAGAATAAATTAGGGAGAAATTCCATGGATTTTGTATAAGAACTGCTCCGTGGCTTCTCCGTTTTCTAGTTCAGACTATGCCGTATTCTGTTTTTGCTTGCCAGCTGGTTCCCCATACACTGGACTTTATGAAAGTGGATTTCTTTTTACCAGTCTAGAAAAATTAGAGTGAATTTAAAGAAGCTGTCTTTTCCAGAAACTTTACACCCATGCATACACACAAACGCAGTCCACCACAAAATCTGCCCCCTCACTTCCCTCTCCCAGGATGTCCAGAACTTACTCTGGGACTTCTCTGGTTTGGCATCGGTTCTGAGTCCACGTTCTAGGAATGGTAGATGTGGTTGGCGACGGATGATAAATACTAGACTCAAGCTTTAAATTCTGAGACTGTCCTTCTCACACCCCAGGGAGGCCCTTCTTTCCTAGACCACCCGAGCACTGCAGGAGCCTTCAGGCAGAGTTCCTGCCTGTAGGGGGAAGCCAGTCTTCTCATGAGTGCCATGTGGCCACTCTGTCTTTTCTAGAACAACTGAGGTGGCCGTATTGGGGCATAGCTCCTGACACTCCTCACTGGGGAGTCTCACTGGATGCCAAGTGACAAGTGGTGTTAAGTTGTAGCAACACAACACTAGTCACTGATCTGTGATTCTTTGAGAGGTATGTTCACCTCCTGCCTCCTTCAAATTAAAGTGGGTGCGTCAGCACTCCAAGATTTGAAAGAGAGAAAGTAGAGTCCGCAGGTCCTTTCAGCTCCAGTTCCACAGCTTCCCAGTCCCTGCCTGGTTCAGGTGCTCCTGATGCCTCACGGCAGTGACATGTGCCTGTTCCCATCTCCAGGCCTGGCAGAGACTGTGCACCCATGCGGGAGGCCCTTCTGAATACAGATAGCGCCCCCTCCGCTCCCTGGGCCTGTGGGTGCTCCCCTGCCACTCCCCAGAGACCTCTCCCAGGATCCCCCCACCCAGCAAAGGGAGGCCATAGCCAGCTAGAGGGGCCCTTCTCGGCCTGTTCCTCGCTGCTGTGGTGCCAGCCAGACCTTCCTGTCCCGTGTAGATTTGGCTGCCAGGTTGACAGAGAAATAAATTGGAAAGGAGAGAAGATAAGGTTCTTTGTTTTTCTCTTCAGGGGCTGAGCCAAAAGGCCATACATTCTAGCTGTCTCCAGTCATGAAGGCTAGCACAAGAAAGAACACCAGGCGATCAGCCTAGGCTCTGAATTATTGTTGCCATCTTTCTTCAGAACTCTGAGGAAAGAGACTCAATTGTGCTCGCCCTTTGTGCTGAGTTTTAGCATCACTGAGGCTTTCTGCTTAGGAAATCAGACTAAATATAGATCTGAAAATCTTTTCTGCTTCAGTGAAAAATAGACTGGATGAAACAAACATGGGAAGATGATTCATAAGAGGGGAGTCTGGTATTTGGTTATGGTGTTCGGCCTGCTTCTGAGGTGATGCTGGCCCCGGGCAGGACATTGTCATTGGCCACCAATCCTAGATCCCTCAGGATCACTAGACCCCAGTGCATCCAGACGAGTTCTAAAGTAGAAGATCCACACCTGACAGGGAGAACCAGAGGAGTCCCCCAAATTAGTTGTCATCTGGGTTTCCGTTCCAATTTCTCATTCAAAAAAATGGATATCCTTGAAAAGGAAGAATTTGCCTAGGGAAGAAAAAACAATGGTGGAGCTTTGAAATAGTAAAATCCCTCTTTCTAAAGTCTATCCAAGACCTTTTCAATGTGTGCTCTTGGCCCCTAAGAATGGTGCTGCCAATCTGATGAGTGGAAGTGTTCTACCTTAGGGACAGAAGGCTGGCCCCTGCGGCAGGAAAGGCCAGTTAGCATGGCACACCTCTCCCCTCTGCACATGTCAGTCTCATGCACTATACCCAGGCTTGTGCAAGCAAGTTGGGACAGTGTCGGCATGTCGTCAGCCTCCGCCGTCAGATTTTGTAAATTCAGAACATTTGAGGGAAAGTGAAGCTGGTTTGCTTTTTAAAACTAAATTGCATTGTGAGGGTAACCTTGATTACAAATCCATGTATCATATATTCAGCCAGTTAAACCAGTAGTTTCTTTAACATATGTAAATAAAAGATAATGTTGAAGTGGACAAATTCTTCTTCTTTGCTCCTCAAAGCAGTTTGGCATTTACTAGTGCTAGGTGGTCCTAGAAGTGTTTCCATTTCTATATAAATAGAGAAGCCATATCTGAAACAGTTTGGTAATGTGAGAGCTTCCAAAGATGAAATAAGACTAACTGTGCATAGGAACCTATAGCTTCTGCTTTAAATGGAATTATATTTTTATCTGATTGCTGGATGTTAGACAGACATGGTCGTTCTTTACTCTAGGGGCATCCTGCTCGTATGGCCTAGGCGTTCAGCTCAGATGACACAGGTCTCACTGAGGGCTTGAGACTCTGGTGACAAGAAAGCATAGCTATGTTACTAAATTACTTAATAACAAGCAGGTGGTTACTTTTCTAAAATATATGAGCTTATCTTTTGAATAAAATTACTCTTACCAAAAATATTTTACATGTTCTTGATAATGAGACTGTCATTTTCACTTTAAAAGGCTTGAGCAATTGCCACTGATATTTTTTTAAAATGCATGACATAATGGTCTTCATACGATTTGAAATATTTTTTTTAAATCACTCTTTCTTGGTAACTCCAAATTTTACATCTCATAATGGGGATTTTTGTACTAAATTTGATAACTAGTCGATTTAATTGCTAGTCAAAGAATAATATAAAAATGTAAAGTTCTACTGTGCTTACAGGAAGTCATTTATATTTAGAACCGCTTTTGCCTGTGAATTTGATGTCTACAGCAGAACAGTTCCCAGAGAACTCCCCTGATGCTCTCACTTGGGAATGTGAGGGGATGTGAGGCGTGCCTGATGGCTCATCCTCCTCTTCAGCATTGGCTGTGTCCACTGGGTTGCCATGACAACCCTCCAACCAGTACAGCTGGGGATGATGCTGGGAGCCGGCTCTCTAGGGAAGGGCACCTGTGGGCTCTCACTGGCTTAGTGGCATGCCTGTGAGAGGTGACCACAGTAAGGTCAGCCCACCTGGAGAAAGCTGCCATGGGGAGATCTCAGTGGGATCACTCCTTCATGACCCTTCTAGCCCTGATGGCTGTGCAGACCCAGCGTGCCACCATTGCATGGGCTCACTGATTGCTTTGCACCCAGGACAGCTGTCTCCTCAGTGGGGACGGCATGTTAGCGTAGCCTTCTCAGCCAGATGGCTTTGCTATGTACTGAATTCTGCAAGGAAAATGAGCGTTTTGAATTTGAGGTGATTAATAGCCATTGCTAATATAGAAAAATGCAGCTCTTGAAAAGCTTTGGTAAGAGTAGCACCATTTCTTGTTCCATTTAATTGGAAATGGAACAGAACCTTTGAACCATTAGTTAGGATAGAATCCTCAGACTACTAGACATGACATACATGGAAACCATTCACTTAAAAAACAGAAGTTTGCTTCTACTTAGATACAGCGCTGCCTCTGAAAATGCAGACTCACAATCCCATCCAGCATGTGTCCATGTCTGTGCTTCTTAGTTGCCTTCCTCGTTCAGAAGCCTGCCATCTTGCGTGCATATTGTTGTAAATGAGTCCAGCACCCATCTGAATTAATCAACATTTTTTAATGCTATGAAAATAATCAATTCATTTCATCTTAGTTTAAGTCTTTTCTTTTTCCTTTTTTACTGCTGTCATTTCTTGTGCTTGTTTTTTTCCCCAGTGAGGGTTGTCGAAGAGAAAATACAATGAAGAATGTTGGAAGTCGCAAATATGCATTTAATTCCCTGCAGCTGAAGGCTTTCCCCAAGCATTACAGGCCTCCCGAAGGGACTTACGGAAAAGTTGAAACATGAACACACGGTTCCTCTAATTAGCTGTTACATACTAAATGTGGGTACCCTCTAGTGTCATATATGAATTCTTCAAGAAGACCTGAAGGATTGGTTTTTATTTTTGTGTTTTTAAAAAAAATTTTCACTAAAAAGTCTATGGAGCATGTTTTCCACTGGAATCAGTAGGAGGTAATGTTTGGCTCAATAGTGTGGATCGTAGCGACTGCCCATTTAAATAACCTCAGCCATAACCACACAGATATCATTGATAGTTACCTGTATGAATCAAGCTAGATATGTCTGAAATGCTAAAAGACTTCTTTAAATGCCCACTTAGGCAGCTGCACACCTAACGTATTTTTCTACCGAGTAACTCGAAATTGAGCATTGAAATTACAGTCTACTTTTAAAAACTCTGAATGTAAAGCAGTAAGTAATATATTAAATTATTGGATCCTGGGCAGACCAGCAGATGTTAAATGTTAACTCAAGTTTTGGGGAAAGAAGCTAGCTCTAGCTCGTGCCGTGAGAGCAAGTGGTTCCGCCGAGTTGTCCTGTGACAGCACAGGTGAAAGCCGAAGGTGAGGTAAAGGTTGCTAAATCAGCCCAAGGTAAGACTTCACTGGAGCCCACACAGTGGGACCCCTCTCTGCCCACTGATGCATCGTGGAGCAGGGTGTGTGCTGGAGAATGTGAAGCCAGCTGTCCTGTGCTCTTCAGCTCCGTGGCTGGTCCTGCCTCCGGGGCATTCCTCCCCTCCTCCTCTGGGTGTTGAGTTCTGTTACTCCTGGATCCCACACGTGACGTGTCTGCTACCTCTCAGACAATGGTGTGGGGGTTTATGCGTGTAGGTGCTGGAAACCTAAATATTTTCAGAACAGATGTCCTTTTCTGGGTTTCCCAGTTTATCGTCTTCTAGAAGATGGTGCAATCATGTTGGACTGTCTGATGAAGGTTTCTCTTAGGTTTGCAGCACTTGTTACTGTCCTTTTCACATTTTATTATATAAGGGGACTATTGAGAAAGTTGAATTTATCTCCTACAGTGAGATTTTGAAAGGGATAAATGGGCCATAAAACTTAGGAATTTCGTAGAAAATTATGTCCAGTCATCTATTATAAGATGATGATGATGAGTCTTATCTGCACATAGCAGAGATTGTTTTCCTTAGTTTGTACGTCTATCAGTTCTATTTATCATGATTAGTATGTTTACATGTTATTTAAAAGGTTATAAAAGAAATCTGTGTGGAACATATCCATGATGCTGATCCTAATGATTTGTGAACGCCGTGGGAAATTCCTAGGTCTAAAATTTGAGGTGTTACTCGTGGGCTCCTTTAGACAAGGCCTTTGGAAACGTGTGACATACTTGAGCTGCTGCGGCCCAGGCACGGCCACACACTGGCAGAGACCCAGAGGGGTAGGCGCGCAGTTGAGGGTGGAACTGGATGAAAGACCTTCCAGACCCTTCCTGCGCAGCCAGAGCCTGCTTCTGGTGCCCGGTTGGTGTGAGCAGATGCGGAGGATGCCCCAGGGAGCGATGGCAGCTGCTCATGCCTGTCCCATAGCTGGCTCACTGTGGAGAGTGCAGGCAGAGACACTCCTGTCCCCCAAACCTTCTGTAGAGCTGGCAGCAGCTGGCGTCACATTCTCCTGCTGTATTGGTCCAGGTTCAAAGACACGTTTCCAGGATGGCTGATTTGGCCTCTCACCCCTCCTGCATTTCATTTAAGTTGTAATTTCTCTAGTACCTACCTAGTTCCATCTTTTCTCATTTCAGCATCACTATCTTTAAAGAATTCCCTTGTCTTTTTAAATTAAATGTTACGCATATTGTTTCCAGACTTTTTTTTTTTTTTTTGGTCGTAAAGCATTAAGTACCCGCATTTATCAAAAGGGAATATAGCAAACGTTGAGTCGTCTGTTCGCAGATTTGCATGTGGCACCTTCACGTGAATTATTTTTTCCAACTTTGGCTTTATGTTAAGGATCGCCGTAAAACTCTAAGATGTGGCTAATGGTGCAGAAGCTGCTGACCTTTCTGTATTCCATGTGGGCACTACCCCCAGCCGCGGGAAGCGCGGGGCAGCCTCCCTGCCGCCCCGCACCCTCCCTGCACTCGCAGAGCCAGGGCACCCCCCACCCCCGCACCCCTTACCCCCACCCCCCATCACGGCGGCCGGGGTTCCTGGGATAGGGGGCACCGGAGCTCTGAGTCTTCAGCTGCACCGGGGAAGCCTTTTCTCATAGGTTACCGTCAAATAGACTCGCCTGGTGTTCCTGAGAAGGTCCCTCATTTAAAAAGAACCGTTGAGACCTACTGAAAACGTGAGATGTGACGTGGATTCTAAGCACCTGCAGCACAGTTGCCTTTGGTTTCCTTGAAAAATGTACAAATATTGTATAATACAGTTTTGTCCCTTCACAGTTGTATTTGCCAAGCTCAGTGCATTAAAGTACTTTTATTTATTTGTTTTGGGTGGGCAGTATTAATATATATAAACATACAGTTCCTGTTTTATATATTCTTAGCTCATTCTAAGCCATGTATGCTGTAAATGTGCTAGTCTTTAGAATGACAAATAATAAATAACTGACAAGAACGTTACACTGGGTGTTGACTGATTCATTCCATTACAGTTAGGAGGAGGACTCGTCTTATGGCCACATCATTAAGAGGAATTGCATCGAGCATTTGTGTGTCTATGAGCGCCAGACCGTGACACTCTTCTGTTTTGTATCTTGTTTTCTCTTACTTTGAAGCGGAGCAGTAGTAGGGGTGGGACTAAGAGCCTGGACTTCAGCTGCAGGAAGAACTAGCTCCCAGTCCTGTTCTGCCACTCCCTGCCTGGCGACTCTGAACCTGTTTCTTGCCCTCTCAGAGCCTCCGTTTGCTTGTGTGTGAAGCGTGGACACAATACTGGTACATTCTTTGTAAGGCTGTGAGGTGCTTTGGCATTAAGTGTTCACAAGTGTTAGCTGTTTTTCCCTTCCCACGTCCATAAACACGGATCATGTCTTCTCTGGGTCGCCCGGTCATCTGTTGTGTGATTTGCTGTAGAACAGTAGTTCCACTAATGGTTTGATTGTTCGTTATAACCAGGACTGCATCTTGGACCTTAGGACCTTTTTCTCTGCCCATGTGCCCAGTGATTGCCCTTAGATGAATTCCTGGCAGCAGATATTTACAATTAAAAGATAATTTAAAATTTTAAACATTTTTGAATTTTTAGTGTTACCAAAGTGCTCCCAGAAAATTAAGCTACCGCCTATTAACAGGTGCCTTTTCCCCTTTATTCTCAATTTTCGTTTCTTTGATGACTATGAAAATTGAACATCTTTTAAACTTTTACTGATTTTTCTACTTTTGTGGCTTCATTGGAGTGTTGGTTCATTTCACATGCACTGTTTCTAATATATAATATATTAACTCCTCTGTTGTTAAGTTGCAGTTTTTCAGAACTCATCACTTGTCTTTGGTTTTGTTTATAGTAGGGAGTAGAAAGTCATTAAGTATGCTTGTCTTTTTCGTTTTGGTGCTTGTCCTGCGGCACCCAGTTCCTTGTCCATGAAGTGGATGTGGTGCCGTGTGCTCAATGAGGGACCGCATCAGCCTGTGCCACCCTGCGAAGAAAGCCTCCCTATTGCTAAGACCTGGCAAGTGGGAAGTAACTTTGTCTTATTTTTATTACAGCTGTTACTCCCCAAGCTATGACAGATTCCTGAGATCATAGGATCCGAATATCCACATATCAGATCCTCCCTCGGACCCCTTTCATGCCTCAGTGCTATCCTTGTGATGATTCCTTCCTGCATCAGGCTCCCAGTGGGCCTTTCTGGCCAGTCCAGGCACGTCTGAATTCAAATGTAGACCTCTGTGGTATTTTCACTCTGTTGATTAATTTAATGGCCAAAAAAACTGGGACAGATTAGAGGGGATAGGAAACATTGCTTATGATTCCACACCTAGGAAGACAATGTCCATATCAGAGAGATGAATTTAGAAAGACAACACTTCACTACTTCCCCCTTGCCGCTCACGCCTCCCTTGGCTTCCTTGGCCTCACTCTGTCTGCTGGTTGTCCTCCACCCACCACTAACATTATGGTGTTCCCCAGGGTTCTGTCTGTAACTTTCCTCTGTCTCATTTCAAATGCTCTTCCTGAACAGTCTTAATCATTCCTATGGAGTAAATTGCCACTTACTTACTAATGACTCCCAAGTTTCTAGGTCCACCCCAGACTCTCTGTAGGTCCATATCCGTCTGCACATCTGGCCATCTCCTACTCATTCTACTTGAGTGTCTACTTTGGCATCTCACAGCATAGTGACAGCAAAGTCATGCTTTCTCTCCAAGCTAGCTGAGCCATCCTCTGATAAATTACCCCACCTTCCACCCAGTGGTGGTCATCTCCCCTCCCTTTCCCATCCCATGAGCTACTAAGATCTGTATCTCTTCATTACCCCTTCACCCTAACTCATAATTTCACCTCCTACTCACAGCCATGGTCTACGCCCTGTTACTCTAATCCAGACCACCAGCTCTCAGCCTTCTCATTGCTCCTTTAAGGCCCATCTCAGGCCTGCCATCTGTGGTGATTTCTCTCCACAGAATGAGTTGGTCTCCTAAAAAAAAAAAAAAAAAAAAAAAAAAAAAAAAAAAAAAAAGTTCTCATTCCATTGTGAGTGGAACTGTTTTATTATACTTTTATATATTTCTGCTTCATCCAGCGTGCTGTTTTGTGTTCACAGTGGCATATGTAATGCCTGTCACTCAAAAATTTTTACTGAATGAAAAGATAAATAACTGTTTTTTGAGGGGGGGTGTTCAATTGAAATTTTTCCTCTTTCACCACTAGACCATGTTGTACTTGTCTCCCTATATAATCCATCCTTCTAGACAATGACAAGGAGCCAAATCTGACAGGCTCAAAGGAGAAAGCCAACTTAAGAGGAGCAGAGTGTGGCAAACACAAGACACTGATTTTTCTTTCCAGTGTAAGCAGTGGGGTCTTTGAGGAAAGCCCAGTATTACAGCAGGTTCACACAATGTCCTCTTATCTGGATGGTAGTGACATGATAATTTACTCTACAGTTATTTGTTAACAGTATACACTCTGTGCACTTTTCTATATGTCTGTTATATTTAATGATAAAATTAAACATTAACCCATCATTGTTTAGTAAGCAATCTAAAAAGAGAATTAAGAATATAACTCTTATAGTTATAGTATAATAGTATAATAAAGAATAAGATACTTGTAATTAACCCAATCAAGGAGGCAAAAAACTTACACATTGAAAATTACAAAATGTTGCAGAAAGAGAACACCAATAAATGGAAAGATGTCCATGTGAATGGATTGGAAGATTTTGTATTGTTAAGATGCCAATACTATCCAAAGTCTTGTACAGATTCAGTGTGCTCCCTATCAAAATTCCGCTGGTGTCTTTTGTGGAGGTACAGAAATACATCCTAAAATTCATCTGGAATCTCAAGGGGCCCAGAATAGTGAAAACCATAAAAAAAGAAAGTTGGAGGTTGCATACTTTCTGATTTCCAACTTATTACAAAGCTACAGCAATCAAAACAGTGTGGCATGAACATAAAGACAGACATATAGAGCAATAAAAAAGAAGAAAACCCTAGCATATGTGGTCACATGATTTTCAACAAGGATGCGAAGACCATTCAATGAGCAAAGGGCAGTCTTTTCAACAAATGGTGTTGGGAAAACTGGATATCCCCATGCAAAAGAATGAAATTGGACCCTTCCCTTGCCCCATATACAAAATCAGCTCAAACTTGATCAACGATTTAAAAGTAAGAACTAAAACTGTACAATTCCCAGAAGAAAGTTTAGGGGAAGAACTTCACTGGATTGGGCAAGGATTTGTTGGATATGGCAACAAAAGGACAGGCAACAAAAGTAGAAACAGATACATTGGACATCAGAATTTAAAACTGCATCAACATGGTGAACACAATCAACAGAGTGAAAACAAATGAGAGAAAATACCTGCAGATCATCTCTGCTAAGGGGTTAACATCTAGGATATACACAGAACTCCTAGAACCCCACAACAGAAAGCCCTATTTTATAAAGGGCAAAGAACTTGAATAGACATTTCTCCAAAGAAGGTTTACAAAGGCCAACAAATAAATGAAGTGATGGTTAACATCAGTATTGTCAGGGTTTGGATAATGGGGAATTGTTTAATGGCTGTACAGTTTCAGCTTTTCAAGGTGAATGAGCTCGAGACTGGCTGTGTAACAAGGTAACGTACTTAACATAACTGAACTATATACTTAAAAATGCTTAAGAGTGGGGCACCTGGGTGACTCAGTGGGTTAAGCCTCTGCCTTCAGCTCAGGTCATGATCTCAGGATCCTGGGATCGAGCCCCGCATCGGGCTCTCTGCTCAGTGGGGAGCCTGCTTCCCTCTCTCTCTTTGCCTGCCTCTCTGTCTACTTGTGATCTCTCTCTCTCTCTTTCAAATAAATAAAATCTTTTTAAAAAATGCTTAAGAGTGTATGTTTTACATTATGTATATTTTACCACAAATAAAATTTAAAAGATATAGTTACTGATAGAGGTATCAAATTTCAAAGTGGATCACAGACCTATATGTAAGTTAAAACTATAAAGTTTTTTTATGAGAACAGGAATAAATTTTTGTAAGTTTGGATTAGGCAGTGGTTTTCTTAGATACACGAGAAGGAAAAAGAGATAAATTGGAATTCATCAAAATAATTGTGCTTCAAAAGACAGCATCAAGAGAGGGAAGACAGATCACCTTTGGGAGAGAACATCTGTCAGTCATTTGTCTTTAAGGAACTTGTATACACTATATATAAAGACTTCTTATAACACAATAATAAAAAGACAAGTAACTCATTTGAAAACTGGACAAAGGACTTGACCAGACTTTTCTCCGAAGATACACAGAAAGCCAGTAAGCACATGAAAATATGCTCAGCTTCAGTAGCCATTAGGGAAGTGCCAATCAAAATTTCAATCAGATACCAGGTCACACCTAGTAGAATGTTTATAATCAAATAGATGAAAAACAACTGTTGCTGATGTGAACCAACTGAAATCCTCTTGTTGCTGGTGGAATGTAAAATGGTGTAGTCACTGCGGAAAAGTTTGGCAATTCATCAAAATGTTAAACTTGGGAGTTGTTATGCCACTGTTAGGTATACACCCTGGAGAAATGAAATGTACCTGTGCAAAACTTGTTCACAAATGTTCATAGAATTTTTCTTAATAGCCCAAAAGTGCAAATAATTCAAAGTCCCTCAACTAATGAATGGTTACATGAAACATGGTTTATCTATACTATGGAATTAGTAATCAGCATTAAAAAGGAATGGACAGATCCTACATATGGATGAACCTTGAAAACACAGTAAGTAAAAGAAGCCAGTCACTAAAGGCCACATATAATCCCATTTTTATGACATGTCCAGAATGTGCAAATCTATAGACACAGAAAGTGTATTAATGGTTGCTGGGAACTGGGGGGAAAGCAAGGGGTGGGGGGGTGAGTAACTGCTAATGGGTATGGGGCTTCCCTTGAGAATGTTCTGGAATTAGATAGTGGTGATAGTTGCACAAACTTGTGACTATACAAAAAGAAGCAAAACTGAATTGTATGCTTTAAGTGTGAATTTATGGAATGTGAATTTCTCCAAATGAAGTTCCCAATAAAGCTATTATTAAAAACTGAGGGATCGATAAAATAATTTTAGAGTATCTTATCAAAGTTCTTTCAGTAAAAGTTGGAGCACTTAAATAGGTATACAGGAGTTACTGAAAGGGGGGGTGCGGGGGAGGAACAACCCATTACTTTCCTTTTCCCAGTGAGCAGCAGTACACCTATACCACACAAAGAAACCCCAGTGACACTCTGCCACAAGGACTGGTGTGCAATTCTCACTTTAGGTGAACCTTTAAACAAGCAGCTGAGCTACAGAACACCTTGACTGCTTGTCCGAATAACCATGCCTGTAGGAAGCAGCATAGCGTCTTCATTATTCTTCAATACTGAAAAGAGAGGTGAAACTTGGATTCATATTTGACTCTTGACTATATAAGTGATCAGAGTAAAGTTACTGTGATTCGAAACTTTCAATCATTTCCTGGTTTTCACTCCTGCTTTGTCTATGGACATCTATTGTTTCAGTTTGCTCTGAATCCTTTCCTTTTGGGGTAAGGCCCATCAGAGACATCCACTGCGATTCTGTTGGGGGATACCCATTACAGTGCCTAAGACCCAAGCCTGGACGACATCATGGGACCTTACCCCTTTTTCCACAGGACTGGTCTAATTTAAGAGCAGGCGGTCCAGGTATGGTAACAGTCCTTTTGTAGGATTTGATGAGTGGACCCTAGAAAAGGTTAGCTCTCTTCTTTTTGGATCACAGATCTTAAGGATGTGTGCTTTTGGCTGCCTGGACTCTTTCCCATTATGTAGCGAGAGGACCAGGCCAAAACTGAAGCCAGAAATAGAGAAAAACAGTCACAAGACGGAGGCCAAGAGCCCCAGCAATATAATCAGAGCTATGCATCCAGCTATGTCTATTACATGATGTTAATATTCAAGCTTTGAGGTTGTTACTCTAGTGAATCTGTGTAAATGAAGCATTTCTTCTCCAAGGAATCAAACACAATTTATTTTAGAAGTAAACAGTATAGATTGAGTAAAAGAAAGCTTTATCCTAAACCTTCCCAGTAGACATTTTCTCCCAAGACTGCATGTTACCAATTTTCACAGTTCCATCAGTGGCCTTCGTAATATTCACAAAGGATGTACAAATTGTGTCATTTTGTTGAAGAGTCAAGTTGGAAAATAACAATTTTTACACTTTTTGAGATTTCTAACAATTCTCAAAATACAGTAGGATGCTCCCAGCTCATAGCTATTCAATTAAATTTTTCTTCCAGAAGTAACTTAGAGCAAAAGAATCATTCAGTTTATACATAGTCAAAAACAGAACTCATCCATTTTCTCCAGTGCTCATGGAGGGAAAAACTGGTCCATCCCACCAGATGTAGCAAAAAGTCTGTTTCCTGTTTGGGCTTCTCTGTTGTATGTGACCAGAGAAAGCTTGATGTTTTCATTTTGGTTTCAGCACACTAGCATCAATATCCTTTTCTTCCTCGGAATCTGGATCTGGTATCCAACTGAGAATAAATGTATAATTAAATCAATTTTGTATAACATAATTAAACACAGCTTTGGTAAGGGGCTCTCACTACATGACTGAAGTAAACCAGTTTTCCAGCACAGTCAAAAGGGCAAACGTCAGCGTTACCAAGGAAAAAAAAACAAAGATGGCATTAAAAAGTTCCATTTAAGGATTTTCTTTTCAAGTAGAATCCAAATTACATTTATTTTTTATTCTCTGAACTATGCCCGATATGTGTTGGTCTAGCAAACTTAACTTTTTAAAGTTTTATTTGGGTTAATACTCAAATGTATTTGAAGTCTTTAAATATTAAATAACACTTAACTGTCTAGGGATTAATAATCTTTAAAGTACGTACTCATAGGATGAATGCATGGTCTTTGACTTAAACCTCAAGTGCAGCCTCTTTTAAGGGTGGTCGGCTAGGTGGAGGGTTTTAAAGTCAGCAAATAAGGCAGATTTCCATCTTGGAGGACTAATAGTGAATGAGTCTTGGACAAAGGCTGGAAGAATCTATTAATCTGCTCAGAAGTTCCCTAGACAGCTCGTTCCAGTGTCAAAGTAGAAGTTATAGGTAAATAATATTATCTAAATCCTTTTTTCTGAATGATCTCACTGCAACCCTATCTATAATTACTAGGTCATTCCATATTTAATTACATATAGCTAATTTTTAGCATAAGCTTTAACCTCTTACCATTGATCTTTTACATTCAAAAAATGAGTATTTCAGAGCTTTGCAATTTCCTTCCTTCAGACACTGTCGAGGGGATTTTCCTTCCTAGGATACAGAAAACAGTATAAATACCTGGCAAATTTCCTCACAAAGCACAAAATCACTATTCTTTTGGAAGCAGTGTTTTTTGAAAAAAAAATTCAAGAAGTAAATTATAGGTGAAAATATTTTGTAATTCATTTTGACTGTTGATGTTTAGGGAGAACAGGATAGAATAAAAAGATGTATCAAGAATTCTGGAGCACTTTAAAGGGTGCCCTTAAGTTCTTGAGGACACTAGTGTCCATGGGATACTTTTCTGTAAGATGTTTATATAAACCTCTTGAAACTGGTATTTTTAGCACCATACAGGTAAGAAAGAGAAAACACAGTGATGAAAGCAGTAATGGGGTTTCTTCAGTGGTTTTAAATTTTTTTATACTTCAGAATTCTTCAAGACAGAAGAACATTAAGTGTCAGAGAAGGGGAGAGAGCATGCATATGTGTACACAGACACGTGCATATGAGAAATCAGGCCTGCTGTCGTGGGAAACAGGATAGTTTATTCTGGAAGGTCCTATCAAGTGGCTTTAAAGCCTCCAGTTATGTCCTTTTAATGCAAACCATTTTATCTCCAACACATCCCTGCATTTTCCCACCCCAACACCCCATATAGCCAAGTTCTCTAGTCTGAAAAGTACAACCTAACCTAATGGAACTAGAAGAGGAAAGGGAAATGTTAGCAGAATTAACATATATTTGTGAGAGAAGATCTCCCTGGGCCTGATGTGGAATGAACTCCTCCTTAAACAGGGGAAGTTCAAAAGGAGGTTAAGAAGAAAAATGGACGAAGCCATTCGCTTTCTGCCATCATGATAGAACACTGCTACAAGAACGCAGGAGAAATGCTTATTTCTGATTCTTAAGTAATGGGACTTTCTAAACTATGACTTAAAAATCAAGCTTGACTAACAATTGCAAAACTAGGTAAGAGCTAAAATTTAGTATTTTTTTTTTCAAGGTAAATATGGAATAATGATCTTAAAATATTTTGAACAAATACACTGCTGTATATATAAAGTAACACAACAGCAGGATGTTGGAGCTTGGAAGCATCTACAAATATATTTCACGATTCAGAGAGGCAAGATTAAAGTTGAATTGCAGCAAAAATTTTTTTTGGATGTCCTATCCTGTTAAGTTACCTATACACTGAACCCTAACTTATTTAAAACAAAACAAAACTCAGACTGGTCTTAGATCAGTTAAAGGGAGGTTAAAAAAATAAATCCTAGATACTCGTGCCTAAACAGGGCTTTTACTTTGTTACTTTGTCCTGCCTAGACCAGCCTTTTAAAAAACCAGGTAACAAAGAAGGTGTATGTGTGCAAATGCTGCCTGGCCGTGTGGGCATATCACAGAGCAGAGTGCCAAGGGAGTCTGGTGGGGACAGGGGCAGTTGCTAAAGGGGTCTGGTTCCCAGGAATGCAAATATATAAAACAACATCTGGAAAAAGAAGTCTGAACGTAAGTGTTCTGAATTACCCGGGGTTTAATGACACCAAATTACGATATGCAATTTGTGAAGAAAAAAGAATCAAAACCTTAACATTATTATTTTCATTAAAGAAATAAAATACATACTGCTTATAAACAGCCTTATGCAGTGTCTGACAGTATAAATGAAAATAATGAAACCTTCCTACTCAAGGTGAGTTTCGGTGTAAAATGAGGAAGGCAATTTTGCCCGAGAATAAAAAAGACCCTGTTCAGTGTTAATTTTAAAAGCTCACCAGCCAGGATTAGGTGCCCTAAAATCAGAACATTTTTAGTGTGGTACTGAACAGCAGATGTTAATAAGGAACCTACAATACTTGAATAGAGACATCTGGTGCATTCATGCACCAGGAAAAATGTAACCCCAATTTCACCTGCTTTTCATCATCAGGGATTTCCTTTCAAGCAGATTCTGACACTTCAACCCCACCTCTGCACCCACTCCTCCAAACCTTAATTTTTCAAGTGCCAGTCCCACTTCTAGTTTTTAACTGTGAAAAACGCTCCAGGAACCACATCTGTGGCATTCCTGATCCCCTGGAATCTTGCCAATTTCTAGTCTGTCTGCTTAGGTTCTTGATTTTAATGGTCCCCTACCATTAAAGTGAATCTCAAAAGGGCATCAGAACAGAGTAGCAAGCTTCCTTGCACTATGTTCCTCCCCAAAACTCTGTCATGACATGCTGAGGGGATGTGTGTTGCCCACATGAATGATGTGAGAGCAGGTAAGAGTGAATAAAACTATACAAAAGACGAGAACTATAAAGTGATGTTTCCCCAAACTGTATCTAAGATGCCGTCTTTTTCATAAGCTTTTAAGCCATACCGCCACCTGCCTGTGGGAAGATCCATCTACAAACACCAAATCTAAGAGAGAGAGGTTAATTCATCCTCCTTCACCTTTACAGCAAATGGCAGACTGCTAGCTGTCCCTTAACCTTTAACTCTTCCTTTCAAGTGGGGCATATGGCTGGGCTAGATTTCCCAGTCACCCTTGCAACGAGGTGTGGTCCTATGACTAAGTTCCAGCCAATGGAAAATGTGAGGAACTGAAATGTAAAACTTTGGGGTTGGTCCTCAAAGGCAACTGGCTGCCCCCCTTCCTCACTTCACACCACCACGTCTTAGGCAATCTTGAATCAGGAGTGTGAAAATAACATCCTGCCTCCCATCACGGCACCTAAAACCACAAGATGAACGGTGTCTGGGTCTACGGAAGGCCGAGAGGAGCTGCCCAGGCCCTACTTGTAGGCACACACAAGAGCAAAATAGAGAGTTTTCTATCTTGTTTAAGGCAATGTTATTTTGGGTTTCTGTAATACGTACCTGAACCTATACCCCAACCAATACACTCCCAGGCTTATTTGCCTTCTGAGGTCAAGATCAGTGATTCCTAAACATGACCATGCCTAAGAATAAACATGGGATGCTTTTATGGGGTGGGGGAGGGGTACTGGAACCTATACTTTTAAGCTCTCTGCCCCCATCTCCAGGTAATCCTGATGAAGTCAGAAGATCTGGGAGCTTGCTAATGAAGCACAAAGGAGATAGCCTGTGACTGAGGTTCCTTGGGCATGGTTTCAATCTTTTTGCTCTTCCAGGAGTTATAAAATCCTAAGAAGTCTATCCAAGAGCTACCTTTTGAATTTGCTTGTTTCTTGCTTCTCTCTAGCCCCACTAGGGTAGACACCCTTATCATTACCCTGAGTTTCTCTGAGGTCCTACAGTTCTTCACTATTTCCATTGCAGCACCTGTTTTGAATTCCTCCCTAGAGTGAGGTTGAGCAGCTTTTCCGGTTGGTTAAAGACTCGCAAGGAGAGACTACAGCATCCAACTGCCAAAAGATCAGATTAATTTCTTCACACAAGGAGCTAAATCTTACATAAACGATGTGTCCATACAGAGCAGACACAGACCTCAGCAGAATGTCCAGTGGTCTTCAGAGTCTCTAGGAGGGGAGTGGTAGGCTGTAGATGCCAGTGACACCATCTGAGAAGACGGAATAATGTCCCAGATCAGTACTGAGGCAAAACACAATGTTTTGCCTCAGTACTGCCCTCTGAAGTCAGGGTGAATTTAACACAACTTAAACACACTCCCACTTAAGGTACTTTTTATAAATATCATGTTCTCCTATGTGACCAACATCAATTAGGCCACACACTCAACTGGGTAAAGCAAAGTCTGTGCCATGTGTCCTAGTCATTATCTTGCCTAGTGTTCTAGCTTTCCAGAGATCTAATTTCCATGCAGGAGGGAATGTATCCCAATCATCTGTGTGTCCCCAATTAGAGCTTGGCACTTAAGTGTGTGCTAAATAAATTATTATTTATTTTAAATTTTTATTATTTTTGATATTTATTACATTTATGTTATGTATATTTTATTATATTATTTTCAGTATTTATTATTATTTATTTATATATAACAAAGCAACTCGGTATCCTTCTTGCCCTCAGTATCCTCCTCCACTTCTAGAGTTTCTTTCCTCAGTCCCACTGTGTACTTTATTCTCTTGATTGCTTATCTCCATGGCCTTCCTGATGTTGAATGTCAGGAGAAACCAGGGCCCTCACTCTAATACACAAGGGCTTTTACACATGACAACCTTCTTCTCAAGCCTTCTGCCACATTCCCTATCCCCCTGGCCCAATAGGGCACTAGCTTCTGGTCACATCTCCCTGACTTGCCCATGCGGTTCTTTCAGCCTCTCCCCTCAACCACCACATTCTCCATTCTTACATGACAACCTACTACTCAACATTTAAGACTTAGATCAAATGTCCCCCTTCTCTGTGAGAAGTTTCCAAATTTCCAAGCAAAATAAGTTGATCTCCATTGGGCTCCCACGGCATTTTGTGCCTAAGTCTAATCACCAAATATTTACTAAATGCTTACATAGCCTGTACTGCAGGAATTTAGCCCCTTGCCTATCTGTCCTTCCCATCAGACTGAGCTCATGTAGGATAGTGACTGTAACTGACTCATCTTGGTATCACCAAGGCCTAGCATCATGCCCACCACTCACCAGGCATTACTAAGAGCTGACTGAATACTTGCACCAGTGAAACAGCAGATTGGAAAGAGCCCTGTACAGGGAGGTAAGAAGACAAGTCACCTCAGTTTCCTCATCTGTGTGAGGCAGAGACTAGAGAACCTCTTACATTCATTAACAACTCAAGTTTTGTAACAAATAGGGCAGCCCGTCTGGCTGACTGCTACAATCAGTGAACCAAATGTAAATCATGAATCAGTAAAAACACTGATAAAGCTTTATGATGCATGTCCATGTTGGGCTAGTTGTCTTTCTTTCGAAATAAGAGCAAACTTCTGAAATTACATCTCCAAATGCAAAAAATAATTGCACACAACTGACTGCCCTCTCATCAGGCCTTGGTAACTGGAAAAGGCACGTGCGTTTCAGTTGGACGCTAAGCTAGAAGCCATATCCCCAGGCAACTTTGGACCTTATTGCTTGCCACTCTGCACTCAGATTGAGAAGACGTGGTTGTAGTGAGGGAAGAGCGTAGTGGAAGCAAGAGACAAAACTGTAGAAAAATGGAGCTGCTTCATTTACGACTTATCCAAGAATGTATATAACTTCGACTCAGAAATTCTACTCAAGAGAAAGTAAACACAGTAAATATTCAGCCACAACTGAACGGAGAAATGAAAAACTACTAGTCAATACAGTGTACCAGATTGATGTAATTCCCTGTTAGATTCTCATTTTCTAGCACGCAAGAAACCGGCCTTACTCTCCTTTTCATCCCCAGAATCTAGCAGAGTAGGAGGCAACATTTCATAAATGTTTCTTGAACTGAAATGGTTTATCTTTACAAACACCCAAAGGGGAGGTTTCGTTATCCCCAATTTAACACAGCTGAAACTCCCCCAGCAGATTTTCCCAAGTTCCCTAAATTGGCGCCTTGATCTACGTCTCCTGGGAGCCACCGCAAGGCGAGCCGGGGACGTCGGCCGGGCCCTGCTTCCCCGGTTCCGGCGTCTCATCGCCCTGGGCGCCCGGCCGCGCTACCTTGAGCACACAGTCCGACTGCAGCAGACATATGCCCAGGTCCTCCTTCACGCCCGCGCACGCGCCGCCCTCCGGCTTGTCCTCGTAATACCGGGGCATGACTGCGCCTGCCGCCCCAGTTGCCGAGACCGGCTTCGGTCCACAACGGCTGTCACCGTGCTGCGGCGCGGATGGAAGGAACCGGAAGTCGGCAGCAACAACTTCCGGCGGGTCCCCGGAACACTACGGGACCGAGAGGCCGCGCGCGCGGCGGAAGTGGACGCACGGGACGCGTTGCGTCCCCTGTACCGGCTACGTTGCGGGAAGGGAAGTTGGCCCGGCAGCTGCTGGGCTTGGCTGCTGGGCGGAGGTGGTGGGCTAGGTTGGGCCCCTTGGAGGCCTCAGCGGGGCTCCAGGTGAGACCTGAGGACCGCTCCGTCCGTGCGCGGCTCGGGGTCGCCCGCTGCGTTTTCCTCCGACCCCTCACGGCCCCACAAAGCCCACGGCCCTGGAGTGACCATAGCCGGGTCCGGCTGCTCGGCGGGCGGTAGGGTTGCGGGTACATCAAGGACGCCCAGTTACACTTGAATTTCACGTAGACCACGGATAACGTTTTAGTGTATGTCCGACACAATGTTTCGGACATGCTTAAACCAAAAATTATACCTGTATCGGAGATTCGAATGTAACTGGGCGACCTGTGTCTTTATTTGCTAAATATGGCAACCTCACCCGCAGCCCCGGGCTGACGAGGAGCCTCTGGGCTCGGAGAGGCGCTGCTTGGCGCCAGGGAGGCCTGGGAGGTAGAGGGTGTGGAGCGGGGAAGTGGGCTGCGGGTTCGTGAGGGCTGGGTGGTGACCTGCTCTCAACGGGGCTGCAAATTGATTCCACCGGACTCCCACGCCGCCATTACCTCTGTTGAACTATTCAGGGAGTAAAACGCCAAGGGCTCGAGTTTTGTTTTTATATCCCATTCTAGTGAAAGCGTTGCCTGATGGTCTTGCACTGATGGACCCGTGTGAATAGGCCTTTGATTTTACGTCGTTGGTAACATTGTTTCTAATGGACTTTTAAAACGGATTTTCTTAACGACTTGATGATTAAGAGCAGGGGATTTTGGCTCCATAGCCATCTCTGTGCTCATGAAGGAGTCACTTTACCTCCTAGTGATTTTCTTTCTCTCTCCTTTCTTCCCCTTTTCCGTCTCTCTCTGCTTCCCTCCCCCAGACCCGTGCTGCCTCCCCCCTCCCTCCTGCTTAACAGTAACTACCTGGGTGGGCTGTCTGAGGAGAGAAGTGAAGTGTGGGAAACTTAGGGACCCTGTAGAAGCTCTATGAAGGTTCAGAAGGTTGTGGTGCTCCCCTTGCTTGAAGTGCAGTGGGCAGTTCTTGAGCCCCCAAATAAGCCTCAGAACCACCTTCATTAGTTGACCCCTCTTACCAAGGATTGTGGCAGAAAGGTAAGATGACCTCCCTCCTAAATATCTCACAAGAGGGTTGTTGGTAGTCAATAGTTTCTCAAGATTACTTGTAAAATAATTTTTTTTTCTTCCATCTAGGAAGATGTTACCAAGTATTTCAGTGAATTCCCCAGTGCAGGGGAACGGGGTGTTGAACTCCAGGGATGCAGCAAGACACACAGCGGGAGCAAAACGCTACAAATACCTGAGAAGACTTTTTCGTTTTCGGCAGATGGACTTTGAGTTTGCTGCATGGCAGATGCTCTACCTATTTACTTCCCCACAGAGAGTTTACAGAAATTTTCATTATCGAAAGCAGACAAAGGATCAATGGGCCAGAGATGACCCTGCTTTCTTGGTCCTGTTAAGTATTTGGCTCTGTGGTAAGTGTTAGATTATTTACAGTAGAGTTGAAGAACAAACTGAGTGGTGGTTTTAGAAGATTTTATTTTTTTATTTGAGAGAGAGCGCGAGTGAGCACGAGTGTGCACAAGCAGGGGGAAGGGCAGAGGGAGAAGGAGAAGCGGCTTCATGATGAACAGGGAGCCCCCATCCATGCAGGGCTTGATCCCAGTACCCCAAGCCGAAGATTAACCGACTGAGCCACCCAGGTGCCCCCAAACTGAGTGTTTTAGATTGTACTTGTCATTTGCAGAATCGTGGGTCAGAAGTTGGGATATTTGAAGCTGTTTGTTCCTTTCTGAAGCCTCAAAAATCTCACAGGACAAGGGGCGCCTGGGTGGCTCAGCGGGTTAAGCCTCTGCCTTCAGCTCGGGTCATGATCTCAGGGTCCTGGGATCGAGCCCCTGCATGGGGCACTCTGCTCAGCAGGGAGCCTACTTCCTCCTGTCTCTCTACCTGCCTCTCTGCCTACTTGTGATCTCTCGCTCTGTCAAATAAATAAATAAAATCTTAAAAAAAAAGAAAAAAAATCTCACAGGACAGAATGCTACATTCTTTCTGGTTCTAAAGGTCCCAAGCAGATGCCAGAGTAAATTGTTCCCCCGGATCTTTGAAAAGCAGAGGACAGAGTCACTCTGTGTGTTTTAAATGCTATGATAAGTAAGTTGATACTAAATGCAAACTTACTGTGAAAAGGAATATCGGGTTGGGAAATTGCATTTCACAGGCAAATCTAGAGTGAATTCTAAAAGTACTGATGTGAACTTGAGAAACTACTTTTAAATTCTCCAATACTGTAGTGAGAGAGTCCTAGCCACCTTTGTGTAAATGTGTAAGATTTTTTTCACCTTTCCCTGGACTTAAGTATGTGAGTGCCTATTCAGAACTAGTGGTCTTTTAAATGTTGGGACTCCCCTGGGGAACCACAGACAGGGGCATCCACAGTAAACTGCAGTTAGTTCAGTAGCCATTCTGTGTTTCAGGGTAGTCTGCTTTTCTCAATTCTGTATACATATAACACATCTTTGGGGTTTTGTTTAAATGACTGTTTCCTCCATTACACATGTGGGCATCTGGAGGGCAGGGATTTGTCCCACCCATAGCCCTAGAACCTAGCAGTGTGCCTGAATTTATCATGCAAATCTTTCTTTCAGTGTCCACTATAGGATTTGGCTTTGTCCTGGACATGGGATTTTTTGAGACGATAAAGCTGCTCCTTTGGGTTGTTTTCATAGATTGTGTAGGCGTTGGTCTTCTCATATCAACTTTAATGTGGTAAGTACTATAACTTTGGTTTTTCAAGTGCTGCTGTAGAGCCTGCATTTGCTTCCATTAGAGATAGAGTAGCTGATGAAAATTGAAACCAGATACATGAACTGAAAGCATGAGTTAAATTTTTTTTATCATTGAAGTATAGTTGATATACAATTTTATATTAGTTTCAGGTGTGTAGCACAGTGATTTGACAGTTATATATATTATGAAATGTTCATCAAGATTAGTTACCACTTGTCACCATACAGTGTTGGTACATTATTGACAGTATTCCTTGTAATGTACTTTCTCTGGGTCTGATTTATTTTGTAACTGGAAGATTGTACCTCTGAATCCCCTCTACCTAGTACCGCCCATTCCTTCAACTCCATCTCCTCTACCAGTTTGTTCTTTATATTTATGAACCTGTTTCTGTTTTTTGTTCATTTTGTTTTTTAGATCTGCATGTAAGTGAAATGATACGGTATTTATCTTTTCTGACATACTTCGTATGTGATTATACCCTCTAGTTGTCATTGATGGCAAGATCTTATTCTTTTCTTGACCAAGTAATATTCCATCGTGTGTGCATGTGCGTGTATGTATAATACATGTATATGCCATTTCTTCTTTATCCATGCAACTATTGCTGGGTGCTAAGATTGCTTCCATATTTTGATTAATGTTGCAATAGACATAGGGGTGCATATAACTTTTTAAATTAGTGTTTTCATTTTCCTTAGATAAACACCCAGTACTGGTACTGTGGGATCATTAGGTATTTCTCGTTTTAATTTTTTGATATACCTCCATACTATTTTTCACAGTGGTTGCTCCAGATTATATTCCCACCAGCAGTGCACAAGGGTTGTCTTTTCTGCACATCCTTGGCAACACTGGTTTTTCCTTGTCTTTTTGATACTAGCCATTCTGACTGGTATAAGGTGGTATCTCATTGTACTTTTGATTTCCATTTCCCTGATGGTGAATGATGCTGAGCTTCTTTTCATGGGTCAGTTGGCCATTTGTATGTCTTCTTTGAAAAAATGTTCTGTTCCTCTGCCCATTTTTTAATTGGATATTTTTTTTAGTGTTGTGTAAGTTTATATTTTGGATACTAACCCCTTATCAAATGTATCACTTGCAAATCTCTTCTTGTATTCACTTGGTTGCCTTTTTATTTTGTTTGTGGTTTCCTTTGCTATGCAAAGCTTTTTAATTTGGTGTAGTCCCAATAGTTCATTTTTGCTTTTGTTTACCTTGCCTGAGGAGACAAATCCATACAAATGTTGCTGAGGCCAATGTCCAAAAGATTACTGCTTATGTTTTCTTTTAGGAGTTTTATGGCTTCATGTCTCATATGTAGTTCTTTAATCCATTTTGAATTTATTTTTGTGTATGGCTTAAGAAAGTGGTCCATTTTCATTCTTTTGGATGTAACTGTCCAGTTTTTCCAACACCATTTACTGAAGAGACTGTCTTCCCCATTGTATATGGTTTTCTCCTTTGTCATCAGTTGACCGTGTAAGTGTTGGTCTATTTCTTGGGTCAATATCCAGTTCCATTGATCTGTCTGGTTTTGTTTTGTGTGGGTTTTTTGTTGTTGTTTTTGTTTGTTTTTTTAAAGAGCATGAGAGCAAGCAGGGGTGAGGGGGCAGAGGGAGAGAAAGAATCTTAAGTAGGCTCCAGTGCCCAGCATGAAGCCCAGTGAGGGATCTGATCTCATGATCCTGAGATCCTGAGGTAAATTCAAGAGTCGGATACTTGAACCAACTGAGCCACCCAGGCGCTCCTGATCTGTTTTTGCGCCAGTACCATACTGTCTTGATCACTACAGCTTTGTAGTATATCTTGGCATCTGGATTGTGATGCATTTAGCTTTTTCTTTCTCAAGATTGCATTGGCTATTTGGGGTCTTTTGTGGTTCCATACAGATTTTAGAATTCTTTGTTTTAGTTCTCTAAAAAACCTTATTGGTGTTTTGATAGGGATTGTATTGAGTCTGTAGGTTGCTTTCAGTATTATAGACATTTTAATGATACTGGTTCTAACAATCCATGATCATGGAGTATCTTTCCTTGGGTTGTGTCCTCTTTGATTTCTTTTATTACTATCTTGGAGTTTTTAGAGTATAGGTTTTTTTATCTCCTTGGGTAAATTTATTCCTAGGTTTTTGGGTTTTTTTGATGCAATTGTAAATGGAATTATTTTCCTAGTTTCACTTTCTGCTGCTTCATTATTAGTGTATTGAAACACAACAGATTTCTGTATATTAATTTTATGTCCTGTAACTTCATTGAATTCATTGAATAGTTTTAATATTTTTTGGTGAAGTCTTTCAGGTTTTCTGTATAGAGTATCATGTCATCTGCAAATAGTGATAGTTGTATTTCTTCCTTACTAATTTAGATGCCTTTTATTTCTTTTGTTTGTCTGATTGCCGTGGCTAGGACTTCCAGTGCTATGTTAAGTAACAGTGGTGAGAGTGTGTGTTCTTGTTTTGTTCCTGATCCTAGGAGAAAAGCTTTCAGCCTTTCACCATTGAGTATGATGTTAGCTGTGGGTTTTTCATATATGGCCTGCATTGTTAGGTACATTCCCTCTCAACCTATTTTATTGAGAGTTTTCATCGTGAACTAATGTTGAATTTTGTTAGATGCTTTTTCTGCATCTGTTGACATGATCCTGTGATTTTTATCCGACATTTTGTTAATGTATCGCATTGATGGATTTGCACATATTGAGCCATCCTTCCATCCCTGGAATAAATCCCATTTCATCAAGTGGAAAATCCTTTTAATGTATTACCGAATTTGGTTTACTTTGTTGAGTGTTTTTGGATCTTTATACATCAAGGATATTAGCCTGTACTTTTCCTTTTTTGGAAATGTCTGTGTCTGATTTTGGTACCAGGATAATGCTGGCCTGATAGAAAATTGATTGATAGCAAAGGTAAAGCCAGCTCAGGTGTTCTGAGAAATTGGAAGAGAGTTTAACATCGCAAAACAAATAACAGTGTTAAAGCTGCAAGTGTTATACCTGTGATCTTCTACCTATTCTGTGGGTTCCATTCCTTGCCCTAAGTGTTACTTAAGTCTCTTCTCCCCCATGTATAAGGTCCTCACTTTATATAAACAGTTCTGATACCAAATTTTAGTACATTTTGATCACTAGTCGGAGCCCTTAAAGATGTTCTTTTGGAGATACCCAGCTTTCTTGTCTTTTTTTTTTATTGTGCCCTTGTCAGAGGTCACCAGTCCATAGTGGTAGAACTTTTGGAATTGCCTACCAAGGCCTGCAAAGGTGAAATCTTCCTAGTATCCATCTTTTTGAGACTTTCTAGAAGACCCTGGGTTAAGGAAGGCACTTGAGATTTTACTCCTCCATGTTGCCTCCTGTATCCTTAAAACTAGTATCTCATCAGAAAGACTGCCTGCTTCTGTGTTTGCATTGCCCTCTGAATCTAAAACTAATTTTTCTCAGATGGATTAAAAAAATGTTTAGGTAATAATCTCCATTAAATCTTTGGAGGGAAACAGTCTTTCTAAGATATCAGGGATTTTTCTCTCAGCCTCTGAACCTGGAGAAGGTATCTGGGATCCCTTCTCCGGGGTAAGGAGAACAGCCTCTAATAAGGCTGATAGGAAAACTTGAATGTGGAGCCGAAGATAATCACTTCAAAACCACCTGCAACTACGGTGAGAGGAAGAGCTGTCATTTAGGATTATGTATGGGGGAGTCATTTTAAACTTTCTAGAGAACAATGGATTTCACAGGGCATTGTTTTATATAACACTTAAATTCTTGTTAATTATCACAAAGAAAGCTCCATTTTGGCTCAGAGGCTAGGAATTGGCCTATTTGGGGGTGGAGGGGGTAGAAGGCTGCAGCCTTGATTGATTGAAAATTTTTCTTCCTCTTCTATATTTTCCAATAGTTTCCAATAGTATTCAGAAGAATAGATGTTAACTCTGTTTTAAATATTTGTTAGAATTCACCTGTGAAACCATCTGGTCCTGGACTTTTATTTGTTGGGAGTATTTTGATTACCAATTCAAATTCATTACTTGTAATAATATGTGTATTCAGATTTTATATTTCTGATTCAGTTTTGGAAGATCGTATATTTCTAGGAATTTATCCATTTCTTCTTGGTTGTCTAATTTGTTGTCCTCATTTTATAGTAATCTGTTGTAGTCTTTTGTATTTCTGTGGTGTCAGTTGTTACTTCTCTTTCATTTCTGGTTTTACTTACTTGAGTTCTGTTTCCTTTTCTTCTCTGGCTGTGTGTTTTATCAATTTTGTTTATCTTTTCAAAGAATCAGCTCTTGGTTTTGTTGATTTTTCTATTTTTTTTTTCAGTTCCTATTTCATGTCTTTTTACTCTGAATTTTTTAACTTTCTTACTTCTGTTAACTTTAGGTTTTCTTTGTCATCTTTTCTCATACTTAGGTTTAAAGTTAGATTACTTGAATTTTTTTTTTTTTTTTTTTTTTGAGGTATGCCTGTTAGAACTTTCCTCTTGGAACTGCTTTTGCTGTGTCCCAAACATTTTTGGAACATTGTGTTTCCATTTTCATTTGTCTCAAGGTATTTTTTTTATTTCCTCTTTGGTTTTGTTGTTGTTTTGTTGTATTTTAGTAGCAGGTTGTTTAGCCTTCACATGTTTATGGTTTTTTCCTGTTTTGTTTTGTTTTGTAATTGATTTCTAGTTTCATACCATGTAGTTGGAAAAGATCCTTGATATGATTTCAGTCTTACTAAATTTACTGAGATTTGTTTTATGGCCTCAAATGTGATCTGTTCTGGAGAGCGTTTTATATGCACTTGAAAAGATTGTGTATTCTGCTCTTTTTGGATGGAATATTCTGTGTATATGCATCTGATAGGTTGTCTAAAGCTACTCCTTCCATATTGATTTTGTCTGGATGATCTATCCATTGATGTAAGTGAGTTGTTAAGGTCCCCTATTTTGTATTACTATCAATTTTTTTTTTAAGATTTTTTTTATTTTACAGAGATCACAAGTAGGCAGAGAGGCAGGTGGTGGGGGGAGGGGGAAGCAGACTCCCTGCTGAGCAGAGAGCTGGATTCGGGGCTTGATCCCAGGACCCTGAGATCATGACCTGAGCCGAAGGCAGAGGCTTAACCCATTGAGCCACCCAATTGCCCCTATTACTATCAATTTCTATATTTATGTCTGTTAGTATTTGCCTTGTGTATTTGGGTGTTCCTGTGTTGGGTACATAGATATTTATAATTGTTACATTCTTTTGTTGGAACCCTTTATCATTATGTAGTGCCTTGTTTTGGCTCTTGTTACAGTGTTTTGAAGCATATTTCATGTGAAAGAAGCATTGCTACCCTGAGAAGTAATACCTACCTATTTCTTTTTTGGGGGGGGTGGAGGGCTTCCATCTGCATAGAGTATCTTTTTTTCTACCCCTTCACTTTCAGTCTGTATATGTTTATAGGTTGGAAGTGAGTCTTGCTGTCAGCATATAGCTGGGTCTTGTTATCTTATCCATTCAGTGGTCATGTCTTTTTTTTTTTTTTTAAGTTTTTATTTTAATTCCTATCATAAAGTGTTACATTGGTTTCAGGTGTATAGAATAGTCATTAAACACTTACATACATCACCCGTCACCCTATGCTCATCGCAAGTGCACTCCTTAATCCCTATCACATACTTCACCACCCCCATCTCCCCTCTGGTAACCATCAGTTTGTTCTAATTAAGTCTTTTTCTTAATTTGTCTCTTATTTTTTTTTTCCTTTGCTTGTTTTGCTTCATAAATTCCACGAGTGAAATCATATGTTGTCTTTCTCTGACCTATTTCTATTAGGATTATACTCTCCAGCTCCATCCATATTGTTGCAAATGACAAGATTTCATTCTTTTTTATGGCTGAATAATATTCCATTATATATGCCGCATCTTTATCCATCCATCAGTCCATGGACACTGAGCTACTTCCATATCTTAACTGTTATAAATAATGCTGCTATAAACATAGGGGTGTATGTATCCCTTTAAATTAGTGTTCTTGTATTCTTTTGGTAAATACCCAGTAGTGCAGTTGCTGGATGGTAGGGCAGCTCTATTTTTAACTTTCTGAGGAACCACCATACTATTTTCCAGAGTAACTGCACGAGTTTGCATTCCTACCAGCAAGGGACAAGGGTTCCTTTTTCTCCACACCTGTTCCTTTTTCTCCTGTTTCTTATGTTGTCGATTTTAGCCATTCTCACACACGTGAGGTGATACCTCATTGTCGTTTTGACGTGCATTTCCCTGATGATGAGTGATATTGAGCATCTTCTCATGTGTCTGTTGGCCATCTGGATGTCTTCTTTGGAAAAATGCCTGTTCATGTCTTTGGCCCATTTTTGATTGGATTATTGGTTTTTTGGGTGTTGAGTTTTATGAATTCTTTATATATTTTGGATACTTATCCTTTATCAGGTAGATCATTTGCAACTATCTCCCATTTGGTAGGTTTCCTTTTAGTTTTGTTTTTTTCCTTTGCTATGCAGAAGCATCTTATTTTGATGTAGTCCCAATAGTTTATTTTTGCTTTTGTTTCTCTTGCCTCAGGAGACCTATCTAGAAAGAAGTTGCTATGGCCATAGTCAAAGAAGTTACTGCTGGTGTTTTCTAGGATTTTTATGGTATTAGGTTTTAACATTTAGGTGTTTATACATTTTGATTTTATTTTTGTGTGGTATAAGAAAGTGGTCCAGTTTCATTCTTCTACATGTAACTGTCCAGTTTTCCCAACACCATTTGTAGAAGAGATTGTCTTTTTTTCCGGTTTTGTCAAAGATTGGCCATATAATTCTGTGTTCATTTCTGGGTTTTCTGTTTTGTTCCATTGGTCTATGTGTCTATTTTTTTTTTTTTTTTAAGATTTGTTCATTTATTTGACAGAGAGATCACAAGTAGGCAGCGAGGCAGGCTCACCGCTGAGCAGAGAGCCCGATGCAGGTCTTGATCCCAGGACCCTGAGATCATGACCTGAGCGGAAGGCAGAGACTTAACCCACTGAGCCACCCAGGTGTCCTATGTGTCTATTTTTGTGCCAGTGTCCTACTGTGTTCATCAGTACAGTTTCATAGTATAACTTAAAATCTGGAATAGTAATACCTCCAGCTTTGGTTTTCTTTTTTCAGATGGCTTTGGCTATTCAGGGTCTCTTGTGGTTCCATACAAATTTTTGGATGGTTTGTTCCAGTTTTGTAAGAAAATGCTGTTGGTGTTTTGATAGAGATTGCATTAAATGTGTAGATTGCTTTGTTATGAATGAAAATAGTGAGTATTTTAACAATATTTGTTCTTTCAGTCCATGAGCATGGAATATATTACCATTTCTTTGTGTTGTCTTCAATTTTTTTTATCAGTGTTTTGTAGTTTTCACAATACAGGTCTTTCATCTCTTTTGATTCCTAGGGTTTTTGCAGATGGGTTTCCATAATTTCTCTTTCTGCTACTTCATTATTGGTGTATAATTTCTGTACATTGACTTTGTATCCTGCAACTTTACTGAATTCATTTATCAGTTCTAGCAGTTCTTGGGGGGGTCTTTCAGGTTCTCTATATATAGTATCATCTGCAAATAGTGAAAGTTTTACTTCTTTGTTACCAGTTTGGTTGCCTTTTATTTCTTTTTGTTGCTTGATTGCTGTGGTTAGACTTCTAGTTCACCCTTTCTTTTGATTGGAGCACTTGGACCATTTACATTGAAAGTAGTTATTGGTAGGTGTACTTATTCCTATCTTGTTAGTTTTTTGCTTGTTTTTGTAGTTTTCTGTTCCTTTTCTTCCTTGTAATTGATGACATTTTTTAGTATTATGCTTGGATTCTTTTCTCTGTTTTCTTGTGTATCTATTATAGGTTTTGGTTTACTCTGAGGTTCATATATAACATTCTATGTATATAGCAGTTTCTAGTAAGTTGACGGTCACTTAAGTTGGAACACATTCTAAAACCACTACATTTTTATGCCCCCCCCCATGTTCTTTGTCTTTTTTTACAATTTTTTTTCTAAGTCCTTTAACTAATTTTTAGATATAATTGGTTTTACTGCTTTTGTCTTTTAAGCTTCATGCTAGCTTTATAAGTGAGTGATCTACTCCCTTTATTGTATATTTGCTTTTACTTGTGAAATTTTTTCTTCACATTTTTCTTTTAATTTTGGCTTTTTTTTCTTGCTTAAGGAGATCCCTTTAATATTTCAAGGACAGTTTAGTGGTGGTGAACTCTTTAGCTTTTGTTTGTCTGAGAAACTCTTTCTCTCTCCTTCAGTTCTGAATGTTAACCTCGCTAGATTGAGTATTCTTGGTTGTAGGTGTTTTCCTTTCAGCACTTTGGATTATTATGCCACTTCCGTCTGGCCTGCAACGTTCTATTGAGAAATCAGCTGAGTGCTTTATTGGCCTTCCTTGTTTTTCTCTTGCTGCATTAAGATTCTATCTTTAATATTTGACATTTTAATTATTATTTGCACTGGTGTGAGCCTTCATGGGTTCATTTTGCTTAGGGTTCTCTATGTTCCTGTACCTGGATGTCTGTTTTCTTCCCCTGGTTAGAGAAGTTTCTAGCAATTATTTCTTCAAGTAAGTTTTCTGCCCTTCTCTGTTCTTCTGGGATCACCATAATGAAAATGTTAATATGCTTGAAATTGTCCCTAAGACTCAATCTGTCCTTATTTTTGTTTTTAATTCTTGTTTCTTTTTGTTGTTCAGTTTGGTTGCTTTCCACTTCCTGCCTTCCAGATTGCTCGTCCATTCTTCTGTGTCCTTTAATCTTTAATCTTTAATCTGCTGCTGTTTCTCTCTAGTGTCGTTTTCATTTCAGTTGCTGTATTCTTCAGCTCTGCTTGGCTCTTGGATTTTCTGTTTGTTCACCCTCTCTTCTTCCAAGTCTGCTGAGCTTCTTGTTGAGCACTACTTTGAACTGTTTGTCAGGTACGCTGTTTATCTTATCCCTTCACTTGAAATATATTCCTCTGCCTTCTTATTTTGTTTTACTTCCTGTATTTGTTTCTGTGAACTAGGCGGGATGGCTACTTCTCTTGAAGGATTGGTCCTGTTTAGGACTGTCCCATACAGACTGTGGATGTCTGCTGGCCTTGGCTGGCTGGAGCTGTAGTGGGCATGGGCTGGAGGGGGCTCTCTGGGTGTCCCACACCAGGTGTACCCTAGTGGGACATCTGAAGCTGAAGTGGGCGGGAGCTGGGGCTGTCCTGGGGCACCCTGCATGGGGATTGCCCTGATGGAATAGCTGGAGTCGAAGTGGGCTCAGGCTGGTGTTCCCAGGGTGCTCTACACAGTGGGGACCTTGGTAGGAGAATTGGAGCTAAAGTTGCTGTATGCTAGGGTTGTGGGGCTCACTTAAGTGCTGGCTAGTTAGGGCATCTATACCCTGTTCCAGTCTGAGTGATCAGGCGAGGTGGAGAGGCCATAAGCAGTGGTGCTTACCAGCTCATTTGGCCTCAGAATGTGTTCCCACAGGCCTTGGCCAATTGGCTGAGGGTTAGTTTTTGTTTGTTTTTTATTCTAGTTGTCTTTTAAGTCACTGCTTTTTTGTGTGTGCCTTAGTGGGGCTTGGGCTGATGTGGGCTAGGGTCCCAGGGTTCACTGAAGTGGCAGGCTGGCTGGGTGGCCATGTCCACTCCCATCTGTGCTGTCAGTGTTGGGCTTGGGAGAGAGGAAACATATACTGTGGCACTTGCCAGCCCTCTGACTACTGGAGACCAGTTCCTCAGGTCCAAGCTGTTTGGCAGATGCTCAAGGGCTGGTTCCTTTGAATTCTAGTTGCCCTTTGAAACTGAGGCTCTTTTCCATCCCTTCGTGTGTTAGAATCTATTCCTAGTTCCTTAGTTCTGTCCCTCCCCACTGCAGTTGGCAGTGTTCGGGGTAGGGTTTCTGTTGTTACTGTGTCTCCATCTCTCCTATTCTCTGTGTGGTCCCTCTGTCCTTTGATGTGCAGAAGCTGTTCAGTCAGCCCTCAGTTCTTTTTCCAGAGGAATTACTCTGTATGTTGGTATAGATTTGGTTTGTCCATGGAGGGGAATTCAGGGTCCTCCTCCATCACCATCTTGGACCTTGTCTCCTGAAAGCATCACTTTGGATTGCCAAGATTATAACTTGCCCTCCTAAGTCACTATTTGTATTAGAAAATACTTTAAGGGATGGTCTGTATCGTCAAAGTGTAGCAAATAAGTGAACTGAAATAATGACATCATATTAACAAAGTCTAGTGTTTGTTATGCAGTTATGCAGTTAGCCAAGTCTGCTTGTCTAGATGATGGCATGGTTTTTCCTGTATTTGTCAGTGGGTCACATCTAGATGTTTAAGCTATAGAGGGTTATTTCATGGAATCTTACTTTGAATATCAGACATTAAATGAAGAACATTTGAAAAAGGATTTGTTAAACTTTCGGTGCCTTCTTGCCGAGGCGCAGGTTTTATTGAACAGGTATGCAGGTTCACTTCTGGGTTTGGTTTAACGACAGTAGTGTACTGAGTGGAAGTATTTAATTCCAGAATTTGGTTTTTCCATTTTCTCATAGATGCAGGCTCTTACATGGTTCGCATGCCAGATGAGGGGACTGGATGTGTCAAGTGAGCTCATAAAAGGCCAGTGGTTGAGTAGGGGTCATGGTCATTGTCCATCAGAGGAAACACTATGGAAATTTTAGTCACAGAGAGGCCTAGGTTCGAATGCCAGCTCATTTAGTGTAATTCTGAGTCCCGGTATCTTTTATAAAATGAATTATCTAATTTGTAAGGTATTTGAAAAGATTGTGGTGTGAAAAGTACCTGGTATATAGGAAGTGCTCAGTAGATAGTGGCTGTTAATATTTTTTTTATTTTATTTATCTGACAGGGATCACAAATAGGCAGAGAGGCAGGCAGAGAGCCCGATGCGGGGCTGGATCCCAGGACCCTGGGATCATGACCTGAGCCGAAGGCGGAGGCTTTAACCCACTGAGCCACCCAGGTACCCCAGTGGCTGTTAATAACAAATCCTGAGACTATAACTCTGATGATACCAATGTATTGTTTCCATTTGTAACTCCTTAGAGTTTTGTAGGTTGTTGGTAGGCAGTAAATGCTATGTGTCATTAATTTGGAATTCTAAAGTCTGGCTTAAGACTACTACTAACTAATATAAATTACATATTCATTATCAAAAACATGGCGTATGAAATAATTTCAGTAAATAAGGCTTTCAGAGGAGTAGGTTATATCAGGTGTTCTACCGTGAATGCGTTGACTCTGGAGGGCCACAGACCAAGTCATTCTGGAGTTCAGCAACTTTAGTATGAGTCCATATTACAGTTTCAGTTAAATAGAAAGGGACTCTGAGGGCGCCTAGGTGGTATCTCAGGTACCTCAGGTCTTGATTTTAGTCTTGATTTCAAGCCTAACGCTGGACATGGAGCCTACCTATTTAAAAAAAAAAAAAAAGAAAGGAAGGAAAGGAAGGGACTGACTTGGTATATTTCTCAAGCTACATTGTGTTGTATTGTGTTATGAATTGTATTAGAAATGATGACATGGGGGCGCCTGGGTGGCTCAGTGGGTTAAAGCCTCTGCCCTGATGAGCAGAGAGCCTGCTTCCCCTTCTGTCTGCCTCTCTGCCTACTTGTGATGTCAAATAAATAAATAAAATCTTTAAAAAAAAAAATGGTGACATGTGGTTGCTGTCATCCTAGATGGTGCCACAGGAACCAGCAGGAGGAGATGTCAGGAGGAGATGGGATCATTGATTCCTAGTACCAAATGCATAGGCATGGCAGTCAGAAGCAGCATACCAGATCTGGTAGTACAGGGTGACACTTACCAGTTCGGGAAGATAGTTGACTGTAGAATTTAGCCTTTAGTGCAATTCAGAAAAAAGAATTGGACTTCATCGCATAGCTTGCATGTGCTGGTTGGGGAATGGAAGAGAGGTGGAGAACGTGGAGGCTTTGGGGTAAGGAAATAGCAGATTCACACCAGAAGGAAAATCCAGTCTGTGGCTGCAAAAGAGCTGAAGCTGGATACAACTGTGGAGTCTGCACAAGAGGAGAGCAGGCCCAGACAGCACGGTGAGCTCAGGAAGAGAGGAGAGAGATGGATCAGAGAGCATCTGAGAACTGGGTATGATGAGGGTAGGGAAGAGTGGCAGGTGCAGATGAAGCATTCCATGTTAGACGTGCTGAGTTCTGGTGGCTTGAGGATTTTAGTGGAAATGAAGGTACAGTAGACTCTGGGGTAGAGGAGGACTCTGACCCTGCCACCGTCTGGGCCAAGAGGAGGACAGGACTGGCATCATTAATATGGAGGTGGGAGGTGAAAACCACAGATGTCTTGAGCTCTCCCAGAAGGAGTATCTGTTCTGACTGAGTATCTGACTGAGGACAGAAGTGCCCATGTACAGAATAAATAAGCAAAGGGGTGGGAGCAGCACAGAATGGGAGCTCTTGGGTAGTGAACGGAATGCTTGTTCTGTTCTCTTAATGGCACATGTTCTTGGCTAAAGTGGAAGATATTTTGCTAAGTTAAGAGTTTGTTCAAACAAAGCTATATTAGTTGGATATTTTTAGTTAACTGTACAGGCCTGTTTTATTAGTACTGTACTACGTTCTATCCCTTGTTTTATTTTTCTTTTTATTTCCATGGTAGGCATAGCATTTTAACTGTACCCTTGAAATGAAATCACACACATGAAAGTCCACTGAATTTCTGCAGTTGTGTTGTTAATACAAATGATCCTTTTTGTTATTACCCTTTGAAGGTCTAGTTTTCTTTTACATGGGTATTTTACTTCTCACTTACTCATCATTTAACTGAACTCATAGGTCATGTTGTAGAACACTGACAGAAGCTTGAAGAATTATTCTTATGGCTAGGTACATCACTGGCACGCTTCCCTGTTTCCTCAGCTTCTAATGGAGAGGTGAGCTATTTGGTGTTAGGACTTGGACCTATTCTGTATGTAGTTCATTCCTTCTGGGGAAGGGGTCTTACTCGGGCCCATGGCCTTAAATACCATATACACATGGATGAGTTTGTATCTCCATCTTTGACCTCTTCTCCAAATTCCAGACTGTACTTCTTATTCCATGTTAACGGGCATCTTCAGCATGACACGTCCAAATCCAAACTCCTGCACTGCCCAGACAGCTCTTTCTGCAGCCATGCCCACAGTAGCTCACGGCAGCTCAGTCTTCTGTTGGTTTCAGGCAGAAATCTCTCAGTCACCCTTGGCTGCTCATTTTCCCCACGTCACCACCTCCACTACTACCACCCTTGCTCACCTTTTTCCCAGTAGCCTCCCAATTGGTGTCTCTGCCTCCCCTCTTACCCCTGTAGTCTGTTCTCAGATCAACAGTCACAGGAACTGTGTTGAAACAGTGAGTCAGACACCCTTCCGGGACCTCCACTGACTCCTTATTTCATCGAGAATAAAAGCCCAAAGGTCTTAAATGGCCGTAGGCGCCAGAAGATCTGGCTCCTGCTTCATTTCCTGCTACTTTTCTCACTTGTTCCAGGCACACTGGTCTCCTCACCCATGCCTCAAACAAGCCAGGTCCCCTGCCACCTCCTCTGTACTCGTCCACCTCCGCCACTTCTGTGTTTGGACTCCCCTCTGCCTGAATGCTCTGCCCCAGGTAACTCCCATCCCTGCCCGTGGGTCTTGACCCAGATGTTACCTTCGTAGGACTATCCTATTTAACACTGCATTTCAACTTTGTATTTTCTGTCCTTCTTTATTGCTTGATTTTTCTCCATCGTGCCATCTGACGACTCCAGCTAGGCTGAAGGCAGAGATCTGTTTTGTTCACCTCTTGGTCTCCAGTATCTTGAGTAATGCTTGGCACACAGAAGGTAGTCAGTAACTGTTTACGGAATTAACAGTATTGTATTGTGAAAGAGATTTTAACTTTGCTCTTCAGGTTTATCTCGAACAAGTACTTAGTGAAGCGGCAAAGCAGGGACTACGATGTGGAGTGGGGTTATGCCTTCGACGTGCATCTGAATGCTTTTTATCCTCTCTTAGTCATTCTGCATTTTATCCAGCTCTTCTTCATTAACCGTAAGTAGTGTTGCTTCTTACACTATCATCAGAAAGTCACCATTGTATGCACTGAAGAGATTCAGTGTACACATCTCTTTTGTTATCAGATGTTATCCTGACGGACACATTTATTGGATATTTTGTTGGAAATACCTTGTGGTTGGTGGCAGTGGGCTATTATATCTACGTAACCTTCCTAGGATATAGTGGTAAGTCATGAATGGTTTTGGTTGACTGAAAACGAGGGCGGGGGGAGGGGTGCTGTAATAGTAACGTAAGTAGCTTACTTTCAGATGAGGGCACAGAAATTAATTTGTCCACAGTCATTCAGCTAGAAAGTGGCATGGCTGGTGTATAACAAATTTTGTAATTTTAAGGAGCTGTGTTAAACCATATTGATATCTCCAAGTTACTTGCAGGAACGCAGGACGCACTTCCTTTTGTCCCTGGCTTTCTGGTTCCAGGTCCCAGTGGCCAGTTAGGGTGGGACGTGGGCTGGGTCCAACGTATGGTCGCATAGCTAAATGAACTTTTACAAACCTTTGCCTCACTTTTTTTTATGATCACTGTGTGGTTCTACAGATGGTCACAATTCAGGCCCAACCTTTACTGCTACACCCTTCTAGAAGTTTTTTTCTTAGTATGAATGAGAAACCTTTATATTATTTCAGCTCGTCCTTTCTTTTCACTCTGGAGAGTTAGGACCTCACTGTAAATACACACTCTGGTGCACAAATACGACTCCTCTAGTCAGAGGTGTTCCCAGCCCCAGATGCTAGCCACTCTGCCCGGGACCACGTAACTCCCTCAAGTTGTAATACTTTTCTGGACACAGGGAGTCCGTTCTCTAGTTCAGAGGAGCTGTTTTTGACATACTATGTTCAGGTTTTTATGAATTTCCACTTATTTTGAGAAAGTTTTAAATTGTATTAGTATACTACAACATGGTGGTTTCTCTAAATGGATTTGGATCACTCATTTGTAACTCCCTATAATTAAATTGAGTACAACTCGGCTTTAGTTTGGCGACTTTCTAGAAAAGAAATATTTAGGTTAGAATGCATGTGGTAGGGACCCACTAAGTAGTGACCAAGAAGAAAACCCGGATCTTTGGAGGCAGATTTTATTAATTTTAAAATTTACTTAAAGTAGGCTCTGTACCCAGTGTGGGGCTTGAACTTATGACCCCTAAGCTCAAGAATTGCATGTTCTACTGACGGAGCCAGGCAGGAACTCGGACAGATTTTATATTTGGGAGTTTCGTTCTTTCCTGAAGCTCTGGGACACTTACTAGTTATCTCATGTAAAGGGGAGGTGTTATGCTTCCAGTATTGGGAAATCTCAAAGAGCCAGAAGTTGAACTGGTAGAGGCTTCTGAGGCAGTCCCCTGTGTAAATCCACCACTGTTCAGTATTTCGTGACATCTGTCCCTTACTCGTCGCCTCTCAAGTTCCGAATCTGCTGCTCACTCAGCCTTTGCCCTGAACTAACCTCTCAGCCTGGGTTCTCGGGCGCAGCTGTGATGCGGCAGCAACACCCACGAGCAGGGTGCAGAGCAGAGTCGGCCTTGAGAGCAGCGGCTCGCGGATTCAGAACACGTGGTACTTCCTGTCCCCACCTGTTGTAGTAAGCACTTTCAGAAAGTTCATGAGGTATATTTCCTTTTTAAAAAAAAACTGATTTGTTTCTTTTCCAGCATTGCCATTTTTGAAAAATACAGTAATTCTTCTTTATCCATTTGCGCCTCTCATTCTGCTCTACGGCCTGTCCCTGGCACTAGGATGGAACTTCACTCACACACTGTGCTCCTTCTACAAGTACAGAGTGAAATGAAGGCACTGGGAGACCATGCCATCTTACCTGTGCCACAGGCAGAGTTGGTGAGGGGAGGATTTCTTCTGAAACTTGTAAATAAACTGTCTTTGTAGATAATCTTCAGGGTGTAAAGTTTGCAACTTTGAGTAAGTATATAATGTTAACACTATTGTCAGATACATTCCTTAAAACTACTTAAAGGTACATTTAATAAATATTTTTTAAAGAAAAATCATTTGGAGAACTTGATAATCAGTTCCTGACAAGGTTCGTAGTCTGGCCTTATTTCTAATGGGCTGTATTTTCAACATTTGCCTAGTATAACTTTCACAAGCCTCCCTGACCTGTAATGTAACTCAAAGATGAATCACTGTACTACAGACCATAAGATCATTTACATTTTTCTATACAAAGGAAATGCCAAACACTCTTCAGTTGAACAGGCTTCTGCCACGGACATAATAGACAAGTGTACGCTTGCTTAACACTGGTCATCCCTGTCTTAACATGAAGGCTCTTTTTCTTTCTTTGAAGACCTCTCCAAAACCCACATAACTAGAAATAGTTGTAAGTAAACTTTATCAGTGTTGAAGCTAATAATAACAAAACTTGCTACTCATTAAGTAAGTTTTACCTATTTTTATTAGAAGGAATCTTGAATTCAACATGGCTTCTTAAACATCTTTATTCCAAACACATGAACGGTTGTGGCACAAGAAACAGTAATGAAAGGCACAGTCAACAGGACCAGTTATTAGGTTTTCAATTATAGCAGCAAATTTGGAAATAATCTTCCTTTAAAAATCTTAACAGGTACTTAAAATATTACTACAGATATTACCCATTCACCCAATGAAAACATTTTAAGGAAAATATGTACAATACATTTAAGGAGAAAAAAAAATCTGGTACAGCCTGGAAAAGCAATTCCTCAGGCACCTTCTCTAAAGGGTGCTTCCAGAAACATCTATGACCTTTCCAAACAGTGTTTTTGATGAGAAACACATTAGTTTTTCATTTCATAAATGAAACAACATTGTTATGTTCCGTCAGCTGATTTCTAAATCTTAGAAAACATCACTGTCTTTACTGAAATGAAAAGTATCAAAGCTGCTGGCAGTGCGTCTTACAGTACTGTCGATATCAGCCGTTTTTAAGGCTCAGAGAATAGGTCTTCTAAAGGTATTTTCACCCAATTTCAGCAAACTGAGCATTTCAAATAATGGAAGGCTAATCACACTAAAGTACCAAACCTTTGACTCCGGAGGGATTTGCTAATTACTAATACCAAGAAACAACTAGGAGCAAGTGATATATAAAGTAGCCTCCCTAATGTTCAAGAGTATCATTAAATATTCCCCACAACAAACAATCCTTATTTGGAAAACAATTTTAGCACCACTATTAACATTTTTACAGCAGTGTGAACACTAGGAATGATACTTTGCACAAAGTGCTTTCCATTCAACACCCAGCTTACTTTCTTGAACGTCTTCTAAATTCTTAAAACACACACAAGTGCCAGCTCTTTCCCATTTGTTTCCTTGAACATGATCTAATTAGTGCCCCAAAAAGGTGGAGTGTTTCAGGCAAGAAGAGTTTACATACAGGTACTGGGGATAGGGATATATATAACAAATCCTTTTTTTTTTTTTTAAATACTGTTGTTGTAGTCTTTTTAGCATTGTGTGTTCACATGCATTAAAGAAATAAAGCACACTAGTTTTGTGGCATATATCAAGATTAATAATTAAAATTGTAGAGCTATCAGATTTAACACACTATAATGCTACACAGCTTGGGAAAGTTTCCTTTTCTATAAAAGAAAGAGCTGGGATATCTGGGTATGTCTAGAACACAAAGCTAATTAGGACTCCAATTTCTGGCTTTCTGACAGTCTTAGCCTCTCATTTTCTTCCCTTTAGCTCTGCTGTTCTTCTGTCAAGGGTATGGCGATACAGTAAAAAGCACAAAAATTAATGTACAAAACCAAAATAACAAGCTTCAATAGCAATTAGGGGCTTGGAAGCAGAGAGATATTTTAGAAAATACCTGCAAAGTACAAAAATTTGGTTGACACATACAGGATTTGATCTGTGCTTACACAATAAAGTAAGTTTGGGGTTAAAAAAAAAAGTTCGTTCAATGTAGAGTAGATTATCTTTCTGTAAAGGCAGAGTTTTTCCTCCTCTCCTAATATTTAAAATACCACTGTTCATCATTCTTAAATAATACACTGAACAGGCTCAGAGCAGAAAAATCACAAATACATACGTCTCCCACGAAGACGATTCCATATACCATGGGTCCTTGTTCTGGAATGAGAACAATCCTGTCCTAGCAGGGTTTTTTGTTTTTTATTTTTGTTTTAGAAAACACTGCTTAGATACTCTAAGTTTTGGCAACAAACTTCCAATCAAGACTACTAGAGATTCTCAGGCAGAGAAACCCCAGAGGCTGTAAGTGTCACGTGGTTATCAAAATCTCCAACTCCAGAGAATCAAGTATGAAGACTTTTCCTCCTCACATCTTTTAAATACCATATTCATTCTCTATTGCTGCATAACAAATCACCACGAATTCAGAGGCTTAAAACAATACCTATTTATTATCTCACAGTTCCGCAGGCCATAAGTCAGGGCGGGCTTGATTCAAGTTCTCTGCATAGGGTCTCCCAAGGCTGGAGCCACGGGGTCGGCGGGGCTGGGCTTTCATCTGCTGGAGAAGACTCTAGTGGCAAGCTTACTCGGTTCGTTAACACGGAGTTCCTGTGTTGGCAGGGCTGTAGTTCCGGTTCCTGTGGCTGTCGATGGAGGCCTCTCTCAGCTCCTGACAGGCAACTGCATTTCTTCTCCTATGGCCCCTCCATCTTACATCAGCAGTGGTCCCTTGAGTCCTTCTGCTCTGACTCTGACTTACGCTACCAGCCTGAGAAAACCCTGCTTTTAAAGGGCTCACGCAGTTAGATTAGCTGAACATGATTATGGGTGATGTTCATGGCTTCCATCCACACACGGGAGGACGGCATCTACGGTACCTGAGGGTCATCTGCAGAATTCTGGCTAGTACAAACAGTGCCACTAATGAGAGCAATGGTGCCAAACATGCTGTTTCCACATTAACCAAACTTGCCTTTGAGGACAGTACTGATGGGAGACCGCCTTTTGGTGACAGTAACAGATTGAAAAAAGCCTTCAGAACGTTGCCGAAGGTTTTGAAATAACACCTGATCACTTACTGGTGCCACCAGTGACCTGAAAAGCCGTACCTTTTCCAAAGACCTCTCCACAGGTGAATTAACACACACGTTTCTACAGCCTGCCTGCTCAATCATCCAACACGCACTCACTTTTTCCAGAGCTTTTCAGTCTCACTGCCTGAAACCACTGTTCTCATCTGACTACACAGTAGGGCCCCCGCGCGTGCTGGAAAGAGCACGTGAGACTTAAGAGCACTCAGAAATCGGGGGGTCTCAGAATCCCGGAAACAGTCCTCAACCTTCTTGCCTACGATACTCGTCGTCTGCACTGTGATACATTCTGCACGTCTGCTTTTATCCTTGTAGTCAGAATTCATTCCTCTGGTTTCGCAAGTGTTCATGTTAGCAATCCTGACACCGTGCTGTCCCAACAGAACTTTCTGCAGTGACAGAAGGCTATCTGTGCTGTCCAGTCAGGGGCCACGAGCCACGAGCCACATGTGGCTAATGAGCACCTGAACGTAGCTAGTGTGACTGAGGCGCTAAAGATCTTATTAAATTTACACACCCACTGTGTGTCTGCTGGCGACTGCTCAGGACAGCACAGCGCTAGAGTCTCAACAGTTTACACGAAATGCATACCAGATGCAAACCAGGTTTATCTCTATATGTTAATAATGAAACACTGGACACCAGTGGACAGTGTCCCCACTCACTATTCGGATACAAGCGGTTCTGTGTCCTCTCGAGGCCAAGTACGTATCCTTCCCTCAGTTGCAGGTACTCTTCACCCCCTCCACCATTCTGTCCCCAGACTTCGCTCCCCAACTCCTCTCCAGAGTTACCCTACAGTGTCTTGCTTAAGGAAAGCAGGGCTGTTTCTAATGGCCTCAGGAGGAAGTGGGGGCAGGGAAAGACCAAGAAGGAGGTGATCGGAGCACAGGAAGGATGAGCTACAGGCCTGCCCCGGGAGCTGGAAGCCTGACAGGTGGGAGAACGTGTGCGCACACGTAACACACACTCGCCAGGAACAACCAAAAGCTCGACAGCTGAGTGTGTATGTATGTAAGTGTATGGCAAGCAACGTAGATAAAGGGAGTTAAAAAGAAAGAGGAGTGTGGGCTGGAACAGTTGGTCCCCTTGTCCAGACCCGGACGGGGGACCTGCCACGTGCCTGGCACTATTCCTGGCACTACTAGGCACTGGGAACAATTCATGGGGAGGAGTGCAAGAGAGGTCTGTGAAAGGGGGTGAGATTTGGCTCCAAGTATTCTCGGGAACAGGATGGGTGAGCGAAGCCTGGGAGGGGAGGCTGAGCAGAAGCACAGGAAGAAGCCGGCTGGTACGGCTCACCAGTCTAAAGCCCAAGCAGCCCTAACTAAGGGCAAGGAGCTGCAGTCATGGTCACCTCCCTGATCTTCAGCGCACCCTCCTTCTCCCTAAAATCAGAGTGGGCTCCTGGGGAAGCAAGGAGAGGAGAGGACTTCTTAACCCACCCAGGGGTTTCCCTCCCGATACTTGGTGGTTCTAGCAGTCCGTAATGTTCCACAGCTGCCAAAGTTTTACAATTCAAGGTTATTCTTTTCAAATGAAATCGGCCTGCGGACATCAGGCCAGGGAAATGTAAGGACAACATAAAAAGTAAATTAAAGAAAGTGAAAGTAAATCTAAAAAGCCCAGCAAAAATGTTTCACTAGACGTGGACATAAAAATTATTCGTGGCCATGTGTAACTTTTTAATCAAGGAAAGTAACTGACGATGATTCCAACAGGAGTAATGGAAAGCAGTGTACCCCATCCATGTTTCCCAACATTTTTCACTCCAACATACTGTACAGAAAACGGCTGTCTGGAAGCTCTCTGTTCAGCATCCTGGGTAACCGCGGGAGGCTCCCCCAGGCAGGAGGCAACCAGCGGGCACCTCCAGCCCCCGGAGGCCTCAGCCACTGGCTAGTCCGAGAGCTCAGGGGGTCAGTCTCTGCATCTCTCTCTGCAACCCACCTGCAAACCCCCTGATGCACTGGTTGGGAGCTGATGCTGATCATTCGGAATTTCTTAAAAGTAAAATACTTTTGTAAAGATCGCTGATTGCTAAGGCTGATAGTCTTTTTGTTTACAGTAGTAATAACATTTGGAATTACATGATTAAGAGCAATAAATGCTCTTCAGATATGAATTTACCTGTAATTTCATGAAGCCAACAGAGCAAGTCACTTTGCAAAAACATACAACTGCTACAATATCTCTCCCTAAAAACCAATATTACACTTTTTTCTGTAAAATTCAATGATTTTGACTCATACAATAACATCACCTAGAAAACATTTTGTCAGAACTCACTCAATGGGTGCAGATATAAAAGGATCAACAAGAGATAATGCATCTAACTCATGGATTAAAGACACAGATTTAAAAAGAAAAAATAGTCTGTCATCTTACATATCAGAGGGAATGTAATGAGTTGAGTCCATGATAATTTGGGCTGAATGCATGACCCCTGCACATTAAAATTTATCAGACTGATTTTTTTTTTACACCATAAACAGTATAGTAAAATAACCCTCAAGAAGGACATTGGTCTTTAAAATCTTGGCTTTAAGGAATGACAAATGCCTTTGAAAATATTTTGTTCAGAATCACTGCAATTATAAAAGTACTTCAGTTAGGAAATCAATCTAGAATCATTCTTAAATGGCAGTGCATTTGAAAAATGGCATTCATTTGTAATGTTTGCATTTCCAAAGAAAAATATAGAAAGAACTTAAAAAAGCAAGGTAACTTTTCAAAAAAAGTATTGATTCAAAAATTTACTGCACAAAAATATGTACTTCTTAAATGTTTCTAATAAATTAACTCCATAACATTTTATGTATATTTATATATTTATATATATATAATCCCTGATAATCTATAAAAGAGGGTCTATAATAGTAAAATAAATGAACTTCAAAAGTACCCCCTTCATAAAATGTATTTAACATTAATTTTTCTCAAATTTAAAGAATGTAACAATATGTACAACTCTTATGTATTAGTATAATACCAAAATAGTACAAGTCATATTAACAGGCTGTCATAACTGTAAAATGTTTGCATCAAGTTAAAATTGGAGGACAGCTTAGGTTCGAATGAATGCAATTATCCATGGGAGCTTCACTTTCCAAGTGGAAATGACAATCATCTTATCTACAGTAGATTTCACAAGAGGTAGTGTTCAAGTAAAAAAAAAAAAGGTACATGCTTAATTATCTTTAATTAACAGGAAAAAAATGTACTGGTTTCTTAGCAGATGATCAGTTGGTGACTTTTTTAATATGAATCTGAAATACAAAATAATGAGAAGTACAATAAAGGCCTTATGCATGAAATAAAAATGTGGTTAAAAACACACACACACACAAAACCCCCACAGAAAACCAACAACAACGTACTAAGCTGTATCACTGATAGCACACATTGTCTTACCTCATTAAGAATGGCCCAAACGGCAGAATTCTGAATAACTGAAAGTCGAAAGGCTGAAATGGGGTTTAGGCTAGGATCCACCATTCCTTCGGCAACACCATTCTCAAATTTTCCTTCAAAAGAAAAATCAACATGTGTTGGATAGCCTGAAATCAGCAAGCATAAAGTATCATGGACTTAAACAGGGAAGAAAAACACCAAAACGTTTCCAGTGGGTGTCGTCAAGACGGGCCTGGGTGAATTTTTTCCCTTCTTTCTACTTTTATTGAACTTTCAAATTTCTCACAAAGTGTATGCTTATATTAGAAGCACCTAATAAGAGAGGCAGAGCTATACTCTCTCTTACTGCAAATTAAACGTGTGTGTGTGTGTTCTTGCATCAAAAATATTTTAACGGGGGCGCCTGGGTGGCTCAGTGGGTTAAGCCTCTGCCTTCAGCTCAGGTCATGATCTCGGGGTCCTGGGATCGAGCCCCGCATCAGGCTCTCTGCTCAGTGAGGAGCCTGTTTCTCCCTCTCTCTCTGCCTGCCTCTCTGGCTACTTGTGACCTCTCTCTCTGTCAAATAAATAAATAAAATATTAAAAAAAATATTTTAACATGCAGGTTTTTAACAAAGTGTGACTTAACCAAACCTTAGCAAAGTGTACTCTGTACCATGGCTCAGTCCAACCCTTTGAAGGTTAAGTCAGTAATAGCAAATTTCAGTGCTTTCAGACATAACATATAATAGTTGGCCTTGAGCAGGCACTCAATCTGTATGTATCCGTTCCCATGTCACATTTAGAAGGAATTAAGGAAGTGATACCTCCTCCTTTCTAATAGAAAACTATTTTCTAATAGAAAACTGCTATTACAAATGACAAGCTGAAAAGGTAGGACCAAGAGGTTCTATAAAAAGGTAGCATGCTCATATACCCGATTTTTCTTGCTGTGAGGAATACTCTTAAAACAACAAAATGCAATGGAAAAAGTGACAGACAAATGGTTTGTTCTTGGCCATGTTTCTCTAAGCCAGGAGCTGGCGACCCTTTTATTACACAGGGCAGATGGTAAATATTTTGGGCTTTGTGGACCATCGGGAAAAGTAAAGATACCAGGTTGGCACTTCTACACGGGAAGAGGGGGAAAAAATGTCCACAAAATTTTTATTGATGAAATTCAAATTATAAGAACCACCATGCAGGTGTACCAAGGAGAACATAATTCCTTTTAGGATGGTGCGGGGTCGGGGGTGGTTAACATCATTCAGTTAACTGGGATTCAAAATGATCCTCCTCATTAAAATCGATCGTAAATGTTCATCTGTTCATATGAATCCATGATATTTTACTATTTTATCTTGACTAATTCCTTTCGCACAGCCCAGGTGCTGCGAAACACATCAGTCCACTAGCACGTGACTTTACTGGAGCATATTCATCACTCGGGGGGTATTCATGGAATTCCATTAGGTTCTTCTCCCCAGTACTTGCCTTGCAAGTGTCACTACACTGCAGATGAGTCACTTTTGAGCCAAAGTCAGGTGGAAGCTTCTTGATCAGTCTGATACTGGAGCTCAAATTATCATGGTCATCAGTGGCTTGGCTGGAATAAAAGGTCTGCATGGAAGTGCTATTTTGTCTTGTAATTTTAGCGTGAATAAAACGTTATCAAGTCTGCACCAAAAACTAACTATCAAAGAGATAATAGTGGTTAAGGGCAGTCCTCACTGGGAAAAAATTTCAATAATGTTCCTGGGCTTAAAAAAAAAAAAAAGTTCTTTTTTTGTTTTGTTTTGTTTTGTCATTATAAAATTGATGACAGCTAAGCCCCAGAGCTGCTGTGTGGTCCAGAAGGTCATACTGTTCAGTTCCTATTTCTGACAAAAATTCACAGAACTGATCGTGGCAGAGTCCATGAGAATGAATCAAGTTCACCGATGACGCTGCTGGTTCAATAAAATAATGATACATGACAGATTCAAGTAGTTCCTGTGAAGTACCAGATGAATAATAAAATGACCACTGGCTTCGCTTACATTTCCACAAGCTCTGTACATGTATCCAACTAAGCCTTCTTCTTCATGGGTATCTTCACTACTATTCAGTGTAACACATTTTACTTCAGGTTGTATTCAATTTGTGTTTTCTCAGCTTGTTGGAAAATATTCTTGCCTGTACTTGGTTCCATGCAGACTTTTCAGAGGCCAATGCTTCGGTTACTTCAAGGTTGGCACTGACTCCAAATAACAACTAGGCAGTAGCTGTACCTCTATCAACTCATCAAGAGACCAGGAAACAATTTGCTTTTTTTTTTTTTTTTTTTAATGGAAATGATAGAATTCGGCCCATTTTTTTTTCTAGCATTACCTTAGGGCAAGAAGATTTTTTAGGCTTTCTTTGTACTGCAGGTCTAGATCCAATTTTCCACATATAATTATATTTGTTATGACTTTCTGTGCACTGAAATACGCCCAGCTACTGTGCACTAGCAGGATTTCTGACCGTGATCTTGCAAATATCCTCATCCAAAAAGGTTCAAAATGCATTAGTGTATCTAATCCCTCACACACACAAATGCACAAAGACCAGGAAAAAAACAAAAGCAAACAAAAAAAGGAGTATCAAGCACCTGGGAGTCGACTAAGTAAAGAACATTTAGTGATAATCAGGATGAATTTGGAGGAAAACGACACTATTGGGGTTTTAGAAAGAATAAACACCTGGCTTTACGAAATATTTGCAGTATTTTTTCCACCTTCTATGAAGGGAGCTATTTTCCCAAAAGATGTGAATATCTGTTACATAAATATTAAATAAAATGGGGAGGAAAGCTTCAAGCACTCCATGGCTTAAATTATTTTCTTTTTCCAACTCCCTTTTTTTTAACATATCCATTTACTTGTGTATATATGTTTATATTTATATATACACTTTGTTATTTATTGGTACTCTATGTACAATGTACTTATCAGTCAGACTTCAAAAAAATTCAATTTTTGCCAATTAGTAATAATCTTATAATGATATACATTTAGTTGTTACTTTCCTGTCTTGTGCTTTCTTGTTTTCATGTAGTTTATCTTAAAATATGCTATAAATATCATATCACATTATTAACACTTAGGCAGTCAATGGTCTTGCTTTGTCTCCTGACTGATAGTGTTCCCAGTGTCCTCAATTCTTCAAGCAGTTGGTGGTGAGTGAAAGCTTGATGGTCTTGTTTATTTTATCTGCACACACATCTTTGGCTGCTCTAATTAAACACGATGTAACGTACCCTTGGTCATTGACTTCATTTACTTGGCTAACACCCGAGTCACCCCCAACACTCACTCTGGTTACAGCCTCACGGGCATTTATTTCTGGGAAGAAATTCTGCCGTCATGCATTACTGTCTGTTCAATCTTCTGATTTCCTGACCTCTGCTTTCCTGTGAGTTGGGAACAGCATGAGTGCTCAGGATGGCAACGCGTTCCCCAGACCAGCTGTCACTTCACGGCGTAATAATCACGGCGATCTGCCATCCGGTCTGATCAAATACACCACGTTTTCACGATGTTAAAGAGCACTGACATTCAAAGTCCACTTTCACAGTTTTCGGCATCATGGGTAAGCACTGGCTATTATTATTATTGTTTTTTAAACGTCACAGGATGGTGGGATGCGGGGACACGATCTTATCGTAACTGCATTTTGCCGCCACCCCCGGCGCCACCTCCTTCTTGGCTGCAACGGCTCTTCTCTCCCGCTGGGGCGTCAGAGTGCGTGGACTGCGCAGAAGTAAGCGAGCACCAATAAAGTGTTCCAATAACTATTTATGGACACTGAAATTGAACCTTTTTTACCACTTTTACATGTCACAATATATAATTTTCATTTTTTTCAAACTATTGAAAAATAAAAACAAAAAAAAATAAACATTCTAAGCAAAAACAGGAAGTAGGGGGTAAAAAACCAAGAGGAAGAGGGCCAGAGCAGGACTGAGGCTATCTGGCGTGGAGATTATGCAGCCTAACCTAGAGTTTTACAAAATAATGATAGGCTTTTAGTAAGATATGTTCAACCTGAAAATCATACCAGAGAAAACTTGTAATATATTTTTAAAAGATTTATTTATTTATTTTAGAGAGAGAATGCACACATGTGAGCTGGGGCAGGGCAGAGGAGGAGAGACAAGCGGACTCCACACTGAGCACAGAACCCCACGTCAGGCTCAATCCCACAACTCTGAGATCACAATCTGAGCCAAAATCAAGAGTCCTACGTTTCACTAAGGCACCCAAGTGCCCCCAAGAAGACTTATAGTATTAAACGTATCAACTTCCAAAGTAATGTTCTTATTTAAAAGTTATTAATAATCTTTTTTTTTTTTAAAGATCTTACTCATTTATTTGACAGAGAGAGATCACTGAGAGGATCACACAGAGAGGAGGCAGAGAGGCAGGCAGAGAGAGAGGAGGAAGCAGGCTCCCCCACTGAGCAGAGCGCCCGATGTGGGGCTCGATCCCAGGACCCTGAGATCATGACCTGAGTTGAAGGCAGATGCTTAACCCACTGGGCCACCCAGGCGCCCCTATTAATAATCTTATTTCATGAAAGTATGTCCATGCTGGGGCTAGACTGGGGTAGGAAGTATATGCTACAAAAAAGTATTATTGAATTATTGAGTTAGGCAGGGAACTTAGGGCTGAAAAATACTGTGAAACTTGAAACACTTTAATGAGGTATCATACTATCGTCTGATGAGCTTGTTTAATTAGAAAGATAATTACCTAATGATATAACTGGCCTCTTTAAAACACCTGCATCCAGGAGCGCCTGAGTGAGGCAGTCAGCTAAGCGACCAACTCTTGGTTGTGGCTCAGGTCGTGATCTCAGGGTGGTGAGACTGAGCTCTGTGTTGGGCTCTGGGGTCTGTGGGGAATCTGCTTAAGATTCTTTCTCTCTCTCTGCCTTTTCCCGCTGTGTGCATGCACACGCTCTTTAAATAGGTAAATCTTTAAAAGAACAAAACAACAGGGGCGCCTGGGTGGCTCAGTGGGTTAAGGCTCTGCCTTCGGCTCAGGTCATGATCTCAGGGTCCTGGGATCCAGCCCCGCATCGGGCTCTCTGCTTGGCGGGGAGCCTGCTTCCTCCTCTCTCTCTGCCTGCCTCTCTGCCTACTTGTGATCTCTCTCTCTCTGTCAAATAAATAAATAAAATCTTTCAAAAAAACAAACCACTTTCACCCAGGATTTTATCCTGCAGATATACTCTCACATGTCCAAAAAGACTACAAATTGTAGCAAAAACTGCCAATGACCGTCCACCACTAGGGTGACTGGCTATGCGAATTTGGTATGTTATTCCATGGAAATACTAGGCAGCCAATTAAAAGAATGAAGAAAGAATACGAAGAATAAAGTACGACAGAAGATAATGCGCTAAAGACCTACTTGCGCTCTCAATGCAGAGACGCTCTCATACATGTGCAGAACCGTTCAAACGAGCATTCTTTTTAACGGGGGGACAAAGGAAACAAACTTCATAAGCAAACAGGAGGACAAACAGTGATATATCCACTGTGAACATTTACACAGCAAGTAAATGAATGAGCCAAAGACACACGCATCCACATGGATGAATCTCATGATGGGGCAAGAAAAGAAACTGTAGACTATGGAAGGTTATTATTTCTCTCAGATTTAACAAGCGAAGTAACACTGCGTGTTGTTCAGGAATACATCGTACATACACAGCAGAAGTGGACATGCAAACGGTAACCACAAACCTCAGGACGGCAGTTCTCCTTGGGTGGAAGGGGGAGAGAAGATATTAGGGAAGAACAACTGAATTGGCAAATCTTAAGCCAAACACACAGATCCTCATTACATTATTATTTGTATCTTCTGTGCATCTGAAATGTTACGACCTTTTGGAAAGTTCCTCTTCCATATGTAATACTTGTGTATTTGATCCGGGAAAAGATGCAGAACAAAGGTCGTACAGCATGTTATCATTCCTGTGTGACTGTGTGTTTTTAAAGAATATACTCGTATCTCTTCATTTCTGAACAGAACACTTCGGGAAGGACACAAATCCTTTAAGGAACTGCCTCTGGGAAGCACTGGGGAGGACGGAATCGAAGAGCAGGAGACTGAAATTTATGTTTTCAGATTTGCGTTTGGTACCACATGCCTGTACCAGCTTCCCGAACAAGAAATTTAATTTTTGTTCTTGACCCAATGAACTGGTAGGTCAGCACTGAGAGACAGGAAAGAAGGGGGAAAAGAAGGAGAAGCTTATTGGAGAGTGACTAGAACTCCCAATTCCTGGTACTGGCCAAGACTTGCCGGGTCATGCCCTGTGGGCTCCCCCTCTTACTGCACCCTGACCATGCACCAGTCTGTCCTTCCGGTGTTTCACTGACAGAGCTCTCTGCCTCACAACTGGAACTAACTAGAAAGTGTCGAGAACAGAGCTCCAGTCTCACTGAGCTCAGGCAGTGTGAGGAACGCAGTGGGTCAGGTGTCCAAGACCACAGACTCTTCATGTTCTTACTCAGATTCAGATTTTCAGAAGTGATGTCTCTCTATCTGCTCTATTTCTCTGAAAATAATTTTCACCCGGTACGGCTGTTCCACTCCGAGGAAGGTCTGCGAAGCTATTCCACTAAGGCATACTGAAGGGAGTGGAATTGTTTCATACTCAGTTGAAAGAAAGCAGTTTCTCCTTGTTTCTGACGCACCTTTTCGTTATACAAGGTCCTAGGCTGGCTGATTTACACATTCTCTTCTGTTCTAAACATGTTTGAGCTGCTGTCTTAGATGGTCATTATCTTCAAGTTACTACTGATGGTCAATTTCCTACGCTTTCCTAATCTAGAACACAACAGTCTCAGAAACTAAATAACGGACAAATAATAGGGTTAATAAATGTCTTGGATATGCAGCCAACTTTTGATACATTTCTAGACGTAACACAAATATGAAAATAATGAAACTCATCTGTCCACCAAAACGGCACAAAAACTAGGGTTATCACACAAACCCTGTAGCAGAAACCATGACACCAGATGTGAAAACTCTCAAGACAGGTTTCTGATTGTATCCGTCCTGTATACCTACAGTGTAAACTTACCAATATTCTCTTCTGCCTACCACTAAGAAAAGCATTATTTTCAAGAAAAAGAAAATATATCCTCATTCACTGAGTTCACACCCATCCAACAACAGACTGTATGTTAACTCCAAGAGATGGCCAAGGGCCATCGCCGCCTGCCTTCCCCACCAAGCGTGCAGGACCGCACTGTGATGGGACCACGCTGTGACAGGGGACTGTGCTGTGACATGGCAAGGCCACAAAGTAAAGCGCACGCAGTGTGTTAGGAAGAGCAGACTAGAGGGACAGCTGCAGTGTTTAACAGAGAATGAGAAAGCATTCATGAGGAGAAGTATCAGGTGGAGAAAATGGCCAGAGGCACAGCTGTACATGAGCGCAAGGAGCATGAGAGGAACAAGAGACTCAGGACAAGGGAAACTGAGAATCAAAGGAAACGTGATGTGAAAGTAGGTGGAAGCTAAGGAATGTGATCATGGAAAGGCATTAAGATCCTGCCCCAGGATAACATCGTGGTAACAGGGACGCTTTAGAAAGGCAACTGCTGGGGTTCTGGGCAAAGCAAGCAGAAGGACGCAGGGAGAGGCAGTCCTTCTCCAGCCCAGACCCAGAGCAGAGGCCTAAGCACCAGCCCAGGGCAGGTGACTAGGCATTCCAGATGGACATATTTTATGCTAACGGACAGTGCAAAGTGGGGTGTGTGTTCAGGGTGTCTCCCAAGGTGGGGCTTAGGCAACCATGTGAATAGTGACAGCAAAAACTATGGTGACCGGAAGATACGACCCCGGCACAGATGCTCAGAGTAAATGGCCATGTGCGCATGTCAGAAAGCATCTCAGGGCATGCCCGGGTGTCTGCCTTCGGCTCAGGTCATGAGCTCGGGGTCCTGGAATCGAGCCCCACATCGGGCTCCCTGCTCTGCAGGTGGCCGGCTTCTCCCTTCTCCCCACCCCCTCTGCTTTGGTGCTCTCTCTCTCTCTCTCTCTCTCAAATAAGTAAATAAAATCCTTAAAGAGAGAGAGAGAGAAAGCATCTCAGTACAGACCTGAAGCTCAGGAAGGAGGCAGGGGCTAAAGGCACAGAGCTTCTGGCACACGGACGTTGCTGGGACCTTGCAAGTAGCTACCATCGCCCGGTCAGAGAGGGCAGGAGGCAGCTGAAGGCAGAGGATCTAGCTATCAACCATGAAACAGCAGGTGGGGAGAGAAAGAGGAACCAGCAAATGAACCTCTGATCTGAAAGCCTGGTTGGGTCAAGACAATTAAAGTACGAAACACGAGAACACACACAACTTGGGAGGACATTGGTAACTGTAACCCGAAAGTGCTTAACATCCAACGAGAAGTTAAAATTACTTAGGAGTTAGTCCAGAAAAGTCAAGGACATTCTACTAGGTTAAAGTACGAGGTATTACCTATTCTGAAATAACCATCTTCTAATCGTTTGTCTTTGGTTTCTTTGCTGATTTCCAAACCTTCACTCTAAAATAGAACAAAAACATTAACTTTGCAAATCATTACTTCTATTTACAACAGATCTAATGTATCTTAATAAACATAAAAGTGATGTTTGCGGCTCAGCGCTTTCTAAAAAAGAAAAAAGTCATCTCAGTCTTGAATCTTAAAAAGTTTATCAAAACAAATATTCTTTTTTTTTTATAACTATCTGAATCTATGTATCTTTCTAGATTGGTTAGAAAATTTAAATATATAAATGAATATAGATCGATGATACATTGATTAGAAAATTTAAATTTTAATTAAATTTAAACCAATTTAATAGGGTACTATTTTTTTCACTAAAATTAAAAAACTGTGTTAGCTTGAAAGAAAACTAAGCACTCCTTAAAGACCAGTAAATTAATTTTGTGTATTAAACGACAGGCATTAAAACCACATGGCATTGTGGGACTCAAAATAGAGCATTAGAGTAAAATGATGATTCACTTATTTTCCTGGTAGGAACTTCCAAGTTATTTTCCAACAGGAAACAAAATGGAGGCTCTATGAATAAGACAGATGGGACAATATACTAAGTGTTCCATATTTCAAAAAAAAAAAAAAATTAATCTTGCTCATCACAAAGGTCCTGCAAACGAGAGAATTTTCTTTCACCTTGTCAGTAGGGATAACCTCAAACCAACTCTCTCGGTCTTAGCTCTGAAGAAGAATTAGGGGAAGAAACAGGCATACCTTTAAAGGCAAAACTTCCACAGTTGTGTTGAGCAGAATATCTCCTGGGTGTTCTTGGTTGCCGCTGTGGAACAAGTAACTGAAAAGACAAACATAAAAGTATGAATCAGACTAGATTTGAAGAAGATTCAGGAAGACGGCCTCACCTCACAGTGAGCTTTCCCAGCGTGGCTCGGGGTGAGCGGGGACCGCACCAGAGCGCAAAACGAGGGCGCGTTACTGTTCCAAATAGTTGCAGGGAACCTAAAAACCCAAGGATGCAACCCTGAGGGGATGTGTTAATTCCTTCCATCGGAAGGGGCATGTGTGGTGCTTGACGTAATAATGTATTTAACAGACTATTTTTTAAAAAAAAAAAAAGACAGTTTTAGGCTGAGGTTCACGCTGTTATAAATATACACTACCTCGAGGAGTAATCGAAGCTGCGGCACCTACAGAATACTACTGTATCTTGTGCCTGAGAAGATTTTCACCGGGACGGCCACGAGCCATGGCAAGTTTATCCAATCCAAATAATTTCAGTATTAGGAGCCTGAGAGTAAATTAACCAATTCCAAATAGCTGAATAATTCCACTTATCACTATGAACAAACATCTGAATAGCAACTATGATCAATCTAAAATACTCCCTGCGTATGAGGATAATGTCCTCAGGTTCTGACACCCTGAAAACCAGTGTGTGTGTAAGTGTATGTGGGGAAAGGAGGGAGGAAGGGTAGGTGTAAAACCCAAACAGGGCATGCAAAGCGTATCTAGATCTGAACTGAAAACTTAAGTTTAGGGGCGCCTGGGTGGCTCAGTCTGTTAAGCGGCTGCCTTCAGTTCGGGTCATGATCCCAGGGCCCTGAGATTGAGTCCCCACACCAGGCTCCTTGCTCAGTGGGGAGCCTGCTTCTCCCTCTCTCTCTGCCTACCATTCTGCCCACTTGTGCTTGTTCTCTCCCTGTCAAATAAATGAATAAAACCTTAAAAAAGAAAACAAAAGAAAGAAAACAAGTTTAACTAAGTTAAATGGTTAAAAGTTTAGATTTAGAAAGACCTGGATCCAAATCCTAGGTCTCTCATTTAGTCTCTCATTTAGAGAATTCTCACCTTTAGCAAGTTACATTAGCTTCCTGAGCCCGAGTCTCTTCTGAAAGTGCAGAGATTCTCACCCACCTCACAGGACTGTAGCAAGTTTATGAGTTTATGAGAACTGACAAAATACCCTGCCTATTTAAAGTACTCAGCAAGGAGCAGTGACAGGAGGCTAACGGTACAGTATAGTATTGGTGGGCAGAAATCATCTGGGATGAAGACCGGATTTTCTGGTGTTACAGAGGGAAGGGCACCCTCAGCTCCCTGTAGGCTATGCCAAAGATTAATTCCAATGTTTTCTGATGAGAGACACCTTTTTTTAAAAGACATCTTTGACTTGAAATGCTGCCTGCTATAACTATGGGCCACTCATGACCTCAGCTACAGACCAATACAAAACAGGGGAAGCCACTTTTAAGAAAGGAATGATGGACAGAATTTGCCATTCAGACAGACTGATTCAGAGGTGTTTACTATGAGATTAGAGCGGAAAAGTCAGTATGATCTACAAAGTTTAATATCAGAAGAAATAAATGATAGTATAGCCGACAGTGGAGAGAATGTGCAACTATTAAAATGTTTACGAGGGGCGCCTGGGTGGCTCAGTGGGTTGGGCCTCTCCCTTCAGCTCGGGTCGTGGTCTTCGAGTCCTGGGATCAATCCCCGCATCTGGCTCTCTGCTCATCGGGGAGCCTGCTTCCCCCTCTCTCTCTGCCTACTTGTAATCTCTCTCTGTGTCAAATAAATAAATAAAAAGATCTTTTAAAAAAGGTACTAAAAAATGTTTATGAATCATTTACGACAAATTATGATGGAAAATATAAAACATAAAACTGCATACAGACCATAATGGCTTTCAAAGTAGAAAGTGCCAAAATGATCACAATGGTGTCTATGGGGTTGTGATTTTTTTCCCTCATTTTTTCGTATTTTAAAATTTTTATGTAATCAAAACATATCATAATATGTAGTCAGAAAATATCTTCCCTACCACTTAATTTCTGTACTGATAAATACAACTTCTGCTTTTTCCCCCCTCTCAGCAAATCCATTATTGTGCAAGTCAAAAGTGATTCCTTTTCCCTATTCTAGGCAAGGCGGGGGGTCTCTCCATGAAATCTGAGAAAATTCAGATATACTCTGATTTTAAAAGAACTGTGTTTTACCAGAAATGGGTTCTCAGTGGGATCATATAAATTACTTTAAGAAATCTGATCTCCAATACAGGAGTTCTTTAGCAGATTCTTTGCTGGCACAATTTTAACTTGTTAAAAATAACCAAAAGACATGGTCTGAGACTATTCTGATTTATGGAGGTGAAAAAATTGTTTCTAATTGTATGATGACTCTTGGTTTAGACATCTCTGAGTATAGCTGACCCACAACGCTACATTAGCTTCAGGTGTACAACACAGTGATCCGCCATCTCTGTGTGAGTCTGAGCTCACCACGAGGGCGGCTGCCATCTGTCACCCTACAGGGCTGCTACGCTGTCACTCACTGTATTCCCTATGCTGTGCCTTTTATGCCAGCAACTTATTCATTCCATCACTGGAAGCCTGTAGCTCCCTCTCCCCTTCACCATTTTGCCCAACCCCCCCCAACTCCCCTCCCCTTCCGGCCACCAGTTTGTTTTCTGTATTCACAGGTCTGAGTCCGCTTTTTGTTTACTTGTGGGTTGTTTTCTCTTAAGATTCCTGAGTGGAATTATGTGGTATATGTCTTTCTCCGGCTGACTTACTTCACACATAGCTTAATACCCTCCAGGTCCATCCACGTTGTCACAAAAGGCAAGATCTCATCCTTTGTGTGGCGTATTCCCTCATGGGTCCATACACCACAATCTCCTTATCTTATCCGTTTGTCTACTGATGGCACTTGGGATGCTTCCCTATCATGGCTACTGTTAATCATGCCCCAGTAAACAGAGCTGCAAGAATCCTCTTCAAGTAGTATTTTCCTTTCCTTTCGTAAGTACCCAGTAGTGGAATTAGTGCATCCTACTGTACTTCTGTTTTTAATTTTTTTAAGGAACCTCCATATTGTTTCCCACAGTGGTTGCACCAATTTACATTCCCACCAACAGTGCACAAGGGGTCCCCTTTCCCCACGCCCTGCCAACACTTGTTCTTTCTTGTCATTCTGATTTTAGCCCTTCTGACTGGTATAAGGTGACAGCTCATTGTTTTAACTTGCCTCTCCCTGACGACTACTGATACTGAGCATCCTTTCATCCATCTGTTGGGCATCTATGTATCATCTCTGGAAAAATGTGTCTTCAGGCCCTCTGCCCCATTTTTTAATCAAATCATTTACTTTTTTTTGGTATTGAGTTGTGTAAGTTCTTTACATATTTTGGATATTAACCCAATTTCAGATATTTATGATGACATCTTTTTTTTCAATGTAGGCTCCACACCCAGCACGGACCCCAGCACAGGGCCCAAACCCTTGACTCTAAGATCAAGACCTGAGCTGAGATCAGGAGTCAGACGCTCAACCAGCTGAGCTGCCCAAATGCCCCTATGATGACTCTTTTAAGTGTGGTAAATACTACCTCAAAGTGCTGAATATCATGCTATCTAGTATAACAATGAACATTAAATTTAACAACAAAATATTATGTACTCATAAATGTGAAATATTACTCCAAAGTATTTTTAGGTTTTTTCCAGGGATAGTCCCATTGCCCAAAACATTTTTTATTTTTAATTTTTTAATTTTTTTAATAAACATATAATGTATTATTAGCCCCAGGGGTACAGGTCTGTGAATTGCCAGGTTTACACACTTCACAGCACTCACCATATTGCCCAAAACATTTTTACACACTTAAATTCCTCTTTAGAATCAGTTTAGAGTAATAAAATAAAATCAATAACATGATAACTATGCACTATTTCTGAAAACCTTAAGTAGAATTATTCCAAATAAGTTTTGGTGGGTTCTAACAACGGGACATGCTTTACACGAGAACATGTAACACAATGTGCCCCAGGCTACAGAATTATATTCCATTCAGGGATTACATTTAAGTGTACCACAGATTGTTTATAGTCTGGGGAATATACCCCAAACTGAGGAAAGGTTGGGGGAATTCATGGCTGTTAAAAAATAGGCAGAAAAAAGTCCTAAATTCTGTTAAATGAACATAAATTCTGAAAAACACAAAAGGGTTATACATTCTTCCACGGTGGTCTAAAAGCAAGCCAGCACTTATAAAATCACTGACAAGGGATGGTCACAGTCTGTCAAAAGTATCATTTCAGCCAATTTGCTAGGTAACTGACGAGCTCTCAGTCAAACCCTGAGGGATATTCTAGAATAAGGACATGAAAACTAATCTATATTTTGAGGAAGAGTTCTGCCTGAAAGTATTAAAAAACTATACTAAATATTTGTTCAACAATACCAAGAATTTACCGAACATGCTAAGAGCCGATGTCCTATCTAAAAACAACACACCCATTTTACTACCGAGTTGTAGGAAAGTATTTTATAACCTAACACTTGGGACCCACCGTCTCTTCACATCTGTTATACACATAAAAAAAATCCATCATAAATCACACTATGAAGAAGAGGTGTAAAATTGTAAGACCAAATAGATTTCAACAGTCACCAACCTTTCTACATTGACTGGCTTATCAAATTTGAACAAGATGTAATCGCCGGCTACTGGGGTTATAGCCCAGAAGAAATCCTCCCCCATGTAAGTTTTCTCCAGTGTATGTCCTTGGTAGACCTTCAAAGAAGTAGATATCTCTGCAGGTGGGTTTACATGGATTTTAAGAATTAATGGTTTCATGTAATCTTTATCCTAAGAGGAGAAACACATATGCTGTTAAACATCATATAGCTTATTTATACTTATGAAGAAGAACAATCAGTGACTAAACATGAAATAACAAACTGTATGTGCATGAGGAAAATAAAATTACATCACCAACCGTGAGTTTCTGTATTTTTCCTGATAGAGAAGAATGCAGACCAACATGTTGGAAAAGCGAAGGTCTGAAGCGAATTCGTAGATTTGCTTTCTGTCTATCACAATGTTTCTAAATATTAAAAAAAAAATCATGTCAGTGTCACGTGTCATTTACAAAATGAAATCTTGTCCTCATCAGAAAAACCATAAGACCTTTTATTTTCAGAGACAGAGTAGGGGTCAGGGAGGGTCAGAAGGATGGGGAGAGAGAGAGCCGTAAGTAGGCTCCACATCCAGCATGGAGCCTGAGACGTGGGGCTCAATCTTACAACCCTGAGATCATGACCTGAGTTGAAACCAAGAGTTGGACACTCGACCAATTGGGCTACCCAGGTACCCCTTTCAGAAGTCCTTTTCAAGAATATTGAAAAGAAAATCCAACTTATCTCATAATTCCAAATCACAATTCTCAGGGTCCTTTTTAACACATTGAGATTTGCTACTTACTAGATAAACAGATTTAATGTGAAAAAAATTTAAGATAAGCACAGCTTTCTCAGAAGAGTTCAGGATTTAATTTCAACCATCTTCAGGATATGTCAATATGTCCATTTGACTTTTAATATTAAAATACACACACTAAAACCTAGAGGTTTGGTTCAAATATACAGAATGTCTTTAATCGGATGATATAACGAAGGATTTGCAAATAATAAAAGGCATATTTTGTTGCATCAAAGTTATCTGAAAATGCAAGGTAACAGCTTGACCATAAGCATTCAGTTGATCTTCTGCAGTATTTTATCTCCTATAGGGTTAGGTTCTACGTGAGTCTGGGAGGTGAGAATCTCTGATAGTAGAAATTAAAACCCTTTAAATCCTCTATAAATTTTAGGACACAGCCCTTTGGGCAGTTTGATCAATCTTTTCTGTCACTGCTCCTTAGGCCATGTTTTTCTGTGGCCTGTAATTCTTCAGTTGCTTCCGCTAGGATGTTGGGGAAACTGTCTGCACATGCTGGTAGCCTCCAGAACAGTAGCTCTTTGACACTGGGCTGGAAAATTCAACAGGTTTATCAACCCACTTGGACTCTTTAGGCACCAGTGAGTCCACTGCCTGTTGAGAGGGCTCAGTCTCGGGCACTGGTCATTCTCTTCTTCCCCTCCCTCCCCCTTGCTCTTCTCCTTTACTCTTCCTCCCTTCCTTTCCCTCACCTTCCATTTGAGTAGTTGAATTTTGTGTAAATAGAATATGTTCTATTACCTGTACTGTAGTGTTACTAATAACAGTAACGAAGTAAAACCTCTTGAGAAAAATTAAGCATTTTAGTACCCAGGAAACTATTGGAGGCCTTTCCAAGTGGAAATGTGTTACAAATAAAAGTACATTCTTGGCCCAGAACTTGTTAGGTCACTAAAAATGAGAAGAATTGATAAAAGCCTGACAGGAAGCTGAGGCTGTCTTCAAGTACCGAGTTAACCCACAGGGGGCGCCCTGCTGGCATTCTGGATTTCCCACACCCAGACCAAGCGTGAGGACAGGTTGTAATCTGAAGTCTGGGCCTGGAGGCACTTCACATGGAAGCACAAGTTGTCCCGTAACTGTGCTGAGTTGAACTGTGGAACTTGAAATACCTAAGGAGCAGTGACAGAAAAGATCGATCAAACTGGCCAAAAGGCTGTTTGCTAAAATTTATAGAGGATTTAAATGGCTTTAATTTCTACTATCAGAGATTCTCACCTCCCAGACTCATTTTATTTTTATTTTTTAATTTTTTTAATTTTTTTAAGATTTTATTTATTTATTTGACAGACAGAGATCACCAGCAGGCAGAGAGGCAGGCAGAGAGAGAGGAGGAAGCAGGCTCCCTGCGGAGCAAAGAGCCTGATGTGGGGCTCGATTCCAGGACCCTGGGATCATGACCTGAGCCGAAGGCAGAGGCCTTAACCCACTGAGCCACCCAGGCGCCCCCCAGACTCATTTTAGAACCTAACCCTATAGGAGATAAAATACTGCAGAGGACCAATTGAATGCAAGTATACCGTAGGAGTGAAACAATCATCTGAATTTTCCTATGTCCTATGATAAAAATGCCTGTAAGTCACAAAGAAAATACAGGTCAGGACTAACAGCATAAAAATGAGTTGTTCAAATCAATTTATATGTTCACGCATTGTTGGAAAGTAGCTACTTTGCTATTTGGTTCTGTTCCATGATTTGCTCTAAGACAGTGGTTTAAGAACAAACAGACAAAAAAAGAATGTAACAATAGTTTACAAACACCAGAAGGCAGTGTCCTAAAAACTAAGTGGCAGGTAGGATGATCAAACTATTCTAGATAATAAGGTCATGAAGTCAAATTAAATGTTTGTTAGAATGAATATTAAGTCATCCCTATAAAGACACATCCCCATAATCAAGACTTCCTGTTACTACATGTCAAAAATCACTTATTTTGGGGTGTGCATGGGTGGCTCAGTCGGATAAGCGCCTGCCTTCGGCTTATGTCATGATCCCAGAGTCCTGGGATCGAGTCCCACATCGGGTTCCCTGCTCCTCAGGAGCCTGCTTCTCCCTCTGCCTCTCAGTCTCTCTCTCACACAAATAAATAATTAAAAAAGAAAATGACTCATTTTTAAGAATGTGTATTCACATTTATGCTTACACCTAAAAAGGAATTTTTTTTCCAGAGGTACAATTCAAATTGGACAAGGAAAACATAGCTAATTACTTTTTACAACAAGATTTCTATGGAATTAACATGATAAGACAAAAGTCATCATTGACTTATTTACCTGCTACCATTACACCAAAGGTCAGCATAGGAACACTGGTTTCTTCCAAGTAATATACTAAAAAGTGCTTTTTGACTTGCCACTGCTTTGGTATAAAATATCGCTACTATTTTATTTCTTATTTCCAGAAGTGCTGGGCCCGATACTGTCCCCAAAGTATTTGAAAAAAGAAAAATCACAGAGTATGAAGAAAGCTGAAATAACCCCAACCCAGGACAGATAGGAGAACATCTATAGCCCCCAGTCATGAAATACCAGAGCCTAATGACACCGCTAACATTTATCAGCAATCTGAAGAAAGGTGGACTTCACTGATTTAAGGGATTTTCCACGGTTATTTAAAAGTCCCTCTAATTTAGGGATTTTCTGTCAGTTCAAGAAAGCAAGCCAGCACTTCAAATGTCATTACTTTCATTCAGCTATTTAACTGTTTGTTTACAAAATCTGGCTTCTTCAAAGTCACTTTCACAAGATACAGAAAAGAAGCCAGAAAAGAAGCCTCTTCCCCTGGTAGAAGGTAGGGGAGGGACAGTAAAGTATCCCTCAAACTGAGAAAGCATGGTTTTATTCAGGGTAACTGATGGTGTAGGGTGTGTTACGGGGGAGGGGTGGAATTGGGTGGGGTGACGATCCAACCATGCAGTGATTCTCTGCAAGATTTGGACCTTAGTCCACAGGTTTTATAGAGCAAGAGGACACACTGTAGTAAGGACCCTGGAGTAAGATCAAAGGGTTTGCAGGAACTTAACTGACAGCTAGCCCTTAATTAGATCTCGTAGTACCATCTGGGTGTCAGGAAAGGGAAAGACTCTTATGTCCAACAGATAAAGGGGAGACCAGAACAAACCTCTCTCCAACCCAGCTGAAGGTGGCATTTCTAAACTATGTATATTAATCATCATGAGCCCTAAGCACGTGGCCCCAGGAGTGGTCATGGAATGAACATGAACATAATGATAGGCCTAAGATGGAAGTCACGTTTGTCAGCACGCCTGTATCCACTCTCAGAAGAAATCAACTTACTGCATCTTTTTCAGGGTTGCAGACTTTGACCCAGAGTATATGGTCCAAGAGCCAATCAATGGGTTTCTCCTTATAGAACATAAATATGAATTCCACGATCAGAGTGAGGTCTGGTGCTTGAAACATTTTACCTGGAAAAAAAAAAAATTTTCTCAGTCAACAGCTGTTATGAAGAAACCAAGCAACAAAATGGCTTAAATAAGTGAGATCTAACAACAAATATATAAAAGCTTGTCCTTTCAAACAGAAGTCATGAAGAATAACTTCCCCACTTGTCTCGTCAAAAGCAAACAAACTTGCTTTAGCTAAACATTCTGAGTTGTCACCTGGGGATAAATAGATCTACTGAACTCCTGACTTTCTCCATTATAAAATCTATCATTCAGCTACTGGCTCGAAGGATTCAAGAACCAAGTCAGAGACTTTTCCTTCATGTCTTATTAAAATTCTTCCCATTTAAAAAGAAAAAGAAAAGAAATTTGGGTTTTTTAGGTTTAGGTTAAAAAAAAAAAATTAACCAAATCAGTAACTGCAGAAAAAGAAGGTTTCCTAATTCTGTCTGCAATGAAACTTTCACAAGTAAAGATGTTTTTGATTCTTACGTTTTGAGATAAATGACCAACAAGGTCAAAAGCCCAGCCTCTAATACTTAAAGTTTTAAAGTACTACAGAAGTGAAATGTTATTCTCTAGGTGTTTTTCTAAAACCTGTAAACTTCCTGCAATTCTTCACTTTTCAATATGTTTAATTACAGAATTTAGGGATTTTAGTGGAAAAAATATTTTAAATGAGCACCTTAATTAGTCTATGAAAGCAACAAATGATTACAAATTAATCCCTGAACAAGTACTTTAAGGACTACATCAAACACCAGGAATTCATACTGGAAAACATTTAGTGTGGCATTCTTTGTAAAAGAACCCCAATCCTACTAGAGCTCTGGGCACTAAAAGAGCGACTAGAGGGGTCAGTGAAGAAATCAGACATGCTCGGGACCATGGCTGGCCGTGTGTGTATACTCCACAGTAAATACTGCAATCTTAGAAGTATCCAAATATTATTTTGGGTTGACTTACATCATTTCATATGTAGAAGTTTACCTAAAATTCAATTTCCTCAAAAACAATCCATTGTTTTTGAACAAATTTTTTCCGGGAAAAAAAAGACAATTTTAAGATAAAAGAAATTAGTTTAAGATTCCAAGAGTCGCAGTTATTTCTGAAAAGTAGATAAATCTGACACTATTCTTACCAATGAAGCCCAGCTGGGAGAACTCGAGTATCATCCATTCTTCAGAAGAAAGTTGAAGTGCAAAATTTTTTATAGTGTTAAAGTAATTCTGTTTGACAATAATATCATCTTCAAGCTAAAAAAAGTTGAACAATCAGATTAATAAATCAGAGTCGAAAAGATTCAGATAAAAGGATATTCTTTATTATAAGAAAACTCAAGTATACTTCATAATGCAAATCAAAAAAATGGTCAAAAATGATGAAAATATAAAAATAAAATTTTTTGAAAGAAAATGAGGAAAACAAAAGGAAGAGGCACACAGCAAGTCACCTGAACCACTCCCTTACTGTGGGAAATCAGTCCATTCCATGAATACCCTTTTCTGGTCCTTTCATAGTGCCCAACATGATTTCACACTACCTTTTTTACTTTTCAAAGGAAAAGAATTTTTATAAGCCTTTAAATTTTTAAAAAATTTTTATATAATACATGTACTAAGTCAAAAAGCCAGTAGCTTTCCTTCTCTGCCCTCTGTAAGGGCCTACTTAATCAGAGGGAGCCATTTTGTTGTTTATGCAGTAAATTCAGATTGACCCTATGCAGTAAACTTAGATTGACCCCGCCCCTCCCAGAGGAACTTACTTGCAAAGCCCAGATACAAGGGCGGGTCAGGCCAGGTAGAGATAGCCAATCAGTGGGGCGTGCATACTGTCTCCCTAGCTACCTGCCCCAGGTAGCAAAGCCCAGATACAAGGGTGGGTCAAGCCAGGTAGAGACAGCCAATCAGCGGGGCACACATATATCTACTAGGGTGAATTGTAATTCAATTGGCCGCCCGTGTGTGACCTAACATGACTGTGCAGTTTTCTCTGTGTATTGCAATCTCATTGGCCACCTGTGTATAGCCTGGCTGAACTACCTCTCTAAAAGTTAGTCTGTGAGACAGGGAGTGGTTGCCTCTTTGCAATAGACTGCCCTGACTGGTCAGTTTGATTCTCAATGCTTAGCGTGAAATAAGGCTTTGCTTGACCTTCGCTTTGTATCAGTCTTTCTCCTCTGATCACGGACCTTAACATTGGGGGCTCGTCTGGGATTAAACGATGAGAACTGAGCCAGCATCAGAATTTCTGGGAAAAGCCTCTGGAGGTTAGATCACGGGATCCGATCTGTCTGGTTGCAGAGCTCCAGGGTATGGCCCACCGGCGAGAAGCTGGATGCAGCCATGCTCCCCAGGGCTGGAGTGAATGTGGGGATGCCCCTTCCCTCCACTGGGGGATCACCAGGGGGTTCGAGTCCCCCCCTGGGCGGTGAGGGGATTGATTGTCAGGGGGTTTGAGTCCCCCTGGGTGGTCAGGGGCCTGCCAGGAGGTTTGAGTCCCCTAGGCGGTCTCCGGGGGTTTGAGTCCCCCTAGGCGGTCACCAGGGGTTTCGAGTCCCCGGCCATTTCAGGGGGTTAGAGTCCCCCTAAGCGGTCACCAGGGGGTTTGTGGTCCCCCTAGGCAGTCAGGGGGTGAGTCCCCCTAGAAAATCCCCACTGGTGGCGGGATCGCTGGGCCTGCAGTTGTCTTTGTCTTGTCTTTTTGTTGTCTGTTGTGTTGTTTGCTGTGATTAAAGGAATGGGGCAAGGAGAAAGTAAGGGGACTGTGACTTTCATCTCTCTGTTCCTCATAATAGATGTGGGGCTTCTCCCTCACGCATTTCACGTGTTAAGGGCTATGACTGGAGCCAACTGGGGTTAGTCTAACTCAAGACAGAGACGTTAAGGAATATTCCCAAGCAGCTGCTAAAACTCCCTTTGTTTCAGGAATTCCTGTCTTCTCTGGCCCAATGTGGACTGCCGACCCCCTCCCCCTTGCTGGCGGGAAAGCATGGTGTCTGAAGTGGAGAGGGCCCAGGTGGAATGTGAAATCTGTTAACAAAGAGATGACTAAACTGATGGTTAATTGTCTGTCTCAGGGTTTTAATGGGTAATTGTTAAAGTAGCTCTCAAAGTCTTTGGTAACCTGAAACTGTGAAGGGTTGCTTGAATGACAAATGGAATTAAATTTGTTGGACATCTAGGTCTTAACCAAATGGGATAAAATGCTAGCGCATTGGTTGCTGGAACTGGGTTTGTGCTTTTGAAATCTGCTGGTGAACATGTTTTGTGCTTAACTGATTCATAAATTTGCCTTCTAAGAATTCTCTTGTAAAATGACTTCCACCTTAAAGGGAATTCATATGGGAAGACCTTCAGGACAAATACAGGTCTTTGATATGTTAAAATCCTGGAACTAAAATGGGTAAGAATTTACAGAAGTAAAACCTGCATTCGGACTAAGCCAGAATTAGTAACATGGGACTAGGTGAACTGGAAGATTGTAACATTGTATCTCTTGATGTTTTATCTTATTTTAAACATTAATGATTCTGTAATGTTTGCTCTTCCAGAGTAGGGAAACTTTTTCTTATGTTATCTGTAATTTACAGAGATGTAAAAGTAGTCATTTGTAAACAAATCAAGGTATTCAACTCTTTCTCTCTATCTGAACCCTCTGAGACCAAAAGGTCTCAGCAAGTATCCTTTCTCCCATGGCTATCAGTCATTTGCATAACTTCAATAAGAATCTGTTCTCCTTGTAACAGGACACCACTGGAAACACTGGTTATTTTACCAAGGCTTTGACTGGAATGTCGTATTTGAAAAGACTCAGATATGACTAGATAGCTTAAAGGAACTAAGGTTGACTTTATAAAACCTGGAACTGTAAAGCCCTTGGAACTGTTGGCCTGATACCTTGCTTACAGAGTTCCCAGCAGCCTCACCAGGTGAGTAAAGGATGTTACTTCCTGGCAGGTGCAGGAACCTCAGGATACTTTGGGGACCTCACAAAGAGGAATTCGCTTAAATCGACAGGTACTGCAGGTATGTCTGATGGCCAGTACGTGGCTTGGCTTCTGGCCTGGAGAGGCTACTATAAGTTCAACCTAGAGATTCCTTATGAGAAGTTCCAGCAAAGCAGATTCTAAAAGATTTATACGATCACTCACTGTTCTTGCTGAGCTTGTGTAAATAATTAGGCCAAGTCTGTTACAACTGGACTTGTTTTTCAAATAAATTAGTCCTGATTTGGCTATCTCTGGAAACGAGGGTTATTTTAGAGAGAAAAATTATGTTTTAATAACACACCTTTATGGATGTTATATTCTAGATTTGATTGTCTTTAAATGTTTGTTTACCTAAGCTAAACAACTTGAGGTAAACTTCAGGGAAGTTGCACAATAGCTCATTTAGACGATCTTGCTTTGCCAGTCAGCCCCAGATACAGGAAACTTCAGAAAATGGAAGGATTTGAAGGGAACAATCTGAGTTAGTGGGAATAGCAGAAAAGGTGTTTAACAATAGGGATGCACAAGAGGAAGGTTTTGGCATTACATGAAGCAGGTAGGGGATGGTAAACGGAAGGAAAAGCCTAAGCACAGAGAACGCAGGCGGGAAGACTTAGATTCAGATCAGTGCACTTACTGTACGGAAAAAGGACACTGGGCCGGGGAGTGCCCCAAAAGAAAGACGGCAATGCTGGCCACCAGAGACTGAAAGGGCCATAGTTCAGAGCCCTTCCCCAAACCTCGGGTAAAACTGAAGTGGAGAGGAAATCAATTGATTTTTGGTGGACACGGGAGCCCAATTTTCATCATTGCTTATCTCAAAGATGCATTTTTCTGCATATCTTTAGCAAGGGAGTCTCAGTCCCTCTTTGCTTTTGAGTGGTCCGACCCACAGGAAGGGCTCCAAGGGCAGCTCACCGGGACAAGACTTCCCCAAGGGTTCAAGAGTTCACCCACATCTTCGAAAAGGCCCTACATGAGGATTTGCATGAGTACAGAACCTCCAATCTGGGAGTCACTCTGTTACAGTATGTTGATGACTTGCTGATAGCCACTGAGGACTATGAGTCATGCTTGAGGGGGACGAGAGTTCTCTTACAGACTCTGCAGGAAAAGGGTATCGGGTGTCAGCAAAGAAAGCACAGCTCTGTCAGAGCCTCACCACTTATCTAGGCTTTGATCTCCACGAGGGAGTGCGTTCACTGTCTGAGTCCAGGAAACAGGTGATCACCCGATACCCCCACCCCACCCTGTCCCGACAAGTGAGGGAGTTTCTTAGGATGGTGGGCTACTGTAGGCTGTGGATACTGTGGTTTGCGGAGATTGCCTGACCTCTCTACGAACAGGCAAAAGGGGGGCTCACTATGATAGAGTGGACAGCTGAGGCAGAAGGAGCATTTCGGGAATTACAAACAGTCTTACTGAGTGCCCCAGCATTGGCCATCCCAGATGTTACCAAGCCCTCCCACTTGTATGTGGATAAAAACGCAGGGGGCGCCAAAGGAGTTTTGACTCAGACTCGGGGGCCTTGGCAAAGGCCAGTAGCCTATCTTAGTAAGAAACTAGATCCAGTAGCGGCTGGGTTCCCCCCGAGCCTCCACATAATTGCTGCCACGGCCCTCCTGGTCAAGGATGCAAGTAAACTGACTTTGGGTCAAAATCTCATCTTGACCACCACCCACGCTATTGAGGGCCTTCTCCGGACTCCACCAGACCGATGGATGACAAACACCCGAGTGACGGGGTATCAGGCCCTCCTCCTCAATGAACCAAGAGTGACCTTCCAGCCCCCAGCGGTGCTAAATCCAGCCACACTGCTGCCAGAGGAGCTGGCTGACCACCCACACGACTGTGGGGAGGTCCTAACCCAAGTCACAGGAATAAGGCCGGACCTCAGAGACATTCCCCTTCTGGATGCGAAGATGACTCTGTTCACAGATGGGAGTAGCTATATGGTCGATGGAAAGAGGTATGTGGGGGCTCCGTTGGTTTCCCCTAAGAAGGAACTCTGGATGGCAGCCCTGCCACATGGAACATTGGTGCAAAAAGCGGAGCTGATTGCACTCACTAAGGCACTGCAGATGGCCAAAGGTAAAACCACCAACATCTACTACGGACAGCAGGTTTGCCTTTGCTACTCTCCATATACATGGGGCTATTTATAAAGACAGGGGCCTATTAACAGCAGAAGGAAAAGAAATTAAAAACAGAGGAGAAGTATTGGCTCTCTTCCAGGCTATTTGGGACCCAAAAGAGGTGGCCATTATCATTGCCCAGGACACCAAAAGGGGACTGATCTGATTTCAAAAGGAAACCAATTAGCAGACTGAGCCGCAAAGCAAGCAGCCCGAGAAACAGTGCAAGAGCTGGTTACACTCCCGACTCCAGCCCTACCAGTAAAACCGGACTATTCAGAGGAAGATTTAAAGTATTTACAAAAATGGGTTAAACTGGACTATGGAGGGAACTGGGCTAAGACTAAAACAGGAAAGTTATTTCTTCCTTGGAGACTAGGTAAGAAGTTAGTAGACCAGATACATCAGGGGACTCATTTGGGGACACGCAAACTCAAGGAACTTATAGGCAAGCAGTTCCAGGTTTCTAAATTAGGGCGTATGGTTCAGGATATAGTTGATAGATGTGCTCAATGCCAGGCAGTTAATGTAGGAGGAACTAGAATGGGAAGAGGGAAAAGAGAAAGAGGTAAGGAACCAGGAGTTTATTGGGAAATAGATTTTACAGAAATGAAACCCGGAAAATGTGGGCACAAGTATCTGTTAGTTTTTGTAGATACATTTTCAGGCTGGGTAGAGGCAGCTACTAGAGGTTTGGGTTACCTCTTGAGATCGGGTCAGAAGGGTCCTGCATTTTTGAGTTCAGTCTCACAGGCATTGGCCAAGGCGTGGGCACTAATTGGAAACTACATTGTGCCTTCTGGCCCCAAAGTTCCGGGCAAGTAGAGAGAATGAACCGGACTCTTAAAGAGACCTTGACAAAGCTAATTCTGGAGACTGGTGGTGGATGGGTGGATCTCCTTCCTTTCGCCCTCCTCAGGGCACGATGTACACCCTACTTAAACAAGGTGACCCCATTTGAAATAAAGTCCGGGAGACTACCCCCTCTCTGCCCTCGGCTACAAGAGGTTGCTCTAGCAGAAATGACTGATCAGTCTATATTCCAGTCACTGCAGGCACTTCAGTCTTTCTTAAAAAGAACCCACACAAGGATCCGAACTGCCCACACTAAGATGGAGACAGAGGTGGAACCACATCCTTACCAACCCGGGGACTTGGTTTGGATATGTCGCCTCCAAGTGGGAAATTTGGAGCTTCACTGGAAGGGACCATTTACTGTCATCCTGACCACCCCCACAGCAATAAAAGTAGATGGCATCAGGGCCTGGATTCACGCAGGTCACATCAAACGAGCCGAGGACAAGGACGTCCCCCAGAGATGGAAACCGCAGCCAATGGACCCCACTGACCGTGGACTAAAGCTAAGACCAAAAGACTATGAGTGTATTGTTCCTCCTATTGTCAGCTGTTTATGTAAAGTATAGTGGGAAATTAGGTGAACGAAATTAGGAAAAATGGAAATGGTTATACAAAGCGGTGGATGGCTAACTCATCAGCTGACTGTGCACTAATGTTACTTTTTGGCCCCTGCATTATAAATGCCCTAATGTCATTTGTATAAGAGAAAACTAGAGCGATAAAAATGATAGTCTTACATGCTCAATATAACACAGAACTGGCTGAAAAGTCAAGGATTTGACTAGTCTCCAAAGAAAAGCAGGGGAATATAAGGGCCTACTTAATCAGAGGGAGCCATTTTGTTGTTTATGCAGTAAACTTAGATTGACCCCGCCCCTCCCAGAGGAACTTACTTGCAAAGCCCAGATACAAGGGCGGGTCAGGCCAGGTAGAGATAGCCAATCAGTGGGGCGTGCATACTCTCTCCCTAGCTATCAGCCCAGGTAGCAAAAAGCCCAGATACAAGGGTGGGTCAGGCCAGGTAGAGACAGCCAATCAGTGGGGCATGCATATATCTACTGGGGTGAATTGCAATTCAATTGGCCACCCGTGTGTGACCTAACATGACTGTGCAGTTTTCTCTGTGTACTGCAATCTCATTGGCCACTTGTGCATAGCCCGGCTGAACTACCTCTATAGAAGTTAGTCTGTGAGATAGGGAGGGGTTGCCTCTTTGCAAGAGATGGCCCTGACCGGTCAGTTTGATCCTTGATGCTTAGCGTGAAATAAGGCTTTACTTGACCTTCACTTTGTATCAGTCTCGCTCCTTTGATCACGGACCCTAACACCCTCCAGCCTGCCAGCTGTGGTAACCAATGTTAAAAGTTGGGTGGGTGGGCGCCTGGGTGGCTCAGTTGGCTAAGCAACTGCTTTCAGCTTGGGTCATGATTCCAGAGTCCCGGGATTGAGTCCCTCATCGGGCTTCTCTCTCTGACGTCTCCCCTCTTATGCTCTATCTCCCTCTCTCTCTCCCTCTCAAATGGATAAAGAAAATCTTTAAAAACTAAAAAAAAAAATTTAAAAAAAAAGTTGGATGGGCATCCATTTGATGCCTTCTATAGGGCCACACAGCACAAAAAGACCCATCTGTACTCAGGTTCCCATTCCCATTTACATTTCTGTAAATAAGGGATCTTACTACCACACTGTCTTCTTTTCCTCGTACTATATCATGAATATCTTTCCAGGTTAATAAATATTTAGTAATGCATAATATTCCATGATATCAACTTAAAGCAATTCAGTCAACTCTTCCCTCATTGTATGCATACATCCAGCTTGTTTCTCATTTCCTGTCAATGCAAACAATGATGCAATAAATCTGCTTATATTTACGTATTCGTGCTTTTCATTTCTGTAGGACAGATTCCGGAAAGTTCACTTTCGAAATTTTAAAAGCTTTTTTCAGGGGCCCCTGGGTGGCTGAGCTGGTTAAGTGTCTGACTCCTAATTTCAGCTCAGGTCACAGTCTCAGGATTATGAGACCGAGCCCCGCCTCAGGCTGTGCTCTGCTGGGGGGTCTATCTGAGAGTCTCCCTCCTCTTCCTCTGCCTTCTTCTGTCCCTCTCCCTGCTCTCTCTCCCTCTCTCTAAAATAAATATCCTGTTAAGGAATATAAACAAATAAATGAAATCTTCAAGATACTTAAGAAACTGTGGCAATTCAGAGTGCCAGTTAACCCCATATGCTCGGCCGGCACCACGTGTTATTTATGCTTGGAATTTTTACCAATTCAACTGAAAGCTGACAAAGATCAGGGACTGTAATTACATGCAAAAAAGACTTCCTCCCCAGGATCTCCTCTCATTAAATTTCCAAGTCACAAGGTGATTTTAATACCTTAAAATTTTTTTTCCGGTTCTTAATTTCACGTTCTCACTCCTAGTTACCTGCACTAAGCAATTTTCACTTATTTTGATACGTAGATTTTTTCATGTATTTAAATCCTATAAGCTTTCTTTGTCTTACTCTGTTAAGAAGCAGTAGGAGTATTTGCAAAGACAGGACACGGACCCACCAAATATTTTACTGAGCCTTCTATTGTGTACTAACCCTTGAGAATACATTGGCGAACAGAAGACATGTTCTATGCCTCTAGAACTTTAAGGAAGCTGGAGGGGAAACTAGACAAAGCACAGAACCACACTGACACCTTACTTTCCTCTGAAAAAGAGGGACCCACGCTCAAACCTAAACACCGTCTATGCCCAAAGTCAAGACGATCCCTAGTATCAGGCAGCTACAAACTTTTCCAATAGGTAACTTCAAAAAGAAGTTTGGGACTAATTACATGCACAGAGATGTAGATGAAATAGTCAAAGGCATATTTAAAAGTTGGTACACTCATTTTGGTGCTAACTCACATTTTACATTCAGTTAGGAAAACTGCTTTGTTCCACTCTCGCGTCTCATCGAGCAACTTCACTTTTACTTCTGGGTTCTCTATTCTGTTCCATTGGTCCATGTGTCTGTCTTTGAGCTTGAACCATAACATTTTCATTCCTACAGCTTTCCAGTCTTGGGTAGCTTGACGTCTGGGATTGTGGTACCTCCAGCTTTGCTGTTCTTTCTCAAGGCTTCTTTGGCTACTCAGGGTCTTTTGTGGGTCCATGCAAATTTTAGTATTATTTATTCGAGTTCTGGGGGAAACACTGTTGGTATTTGATAGGGATTGCACTGTAGGTTGCTTTGGGCTGTATGGGCACTCTAACAATACTAATTCCTCCACTCCATGAGCATGGAATGTCTTTCCATTTGTTCGTATCATCTTTAAGTTCTTTCACCACTGCCTTACAGTTTTCAGAGGACATGTTTTCGTCTCCTTGGTTAGAGTTTAACCTTAGGTATTTTATTCTTTTTTGGTGCAACTGGAAGCCGACTGTTTTCTTTAATTCCTTCTCCTGCTACTTTGTTATTAGTGTACAGAAATCCAACAGATTTCTGTATATAAGCAACTTCACTTTTAAAAAAACTTGGTAACTATAGATTCCTATGTGGCTCTAAGAAAAAATACAGAGATCCCAAATACGTTTCACCCAGTTTTCCCCAGTCTAACATCCTCTGGTATAACTGCACTACAGTTGACTGACCTTATAATTCACTGATCTTATTAAATTTCACCGTCTTATAGCATTGAGGTGTGTTAGGGGTGTGTGTGGGTGTGGGTGTGTGCACGCGTGTATATTTAGTTCCATGTAATTTTCAGAGACAGAACAATTCCATCATGAGCATTCTTCTGCTATTGCTACTCCTTAGATCGATAGCCACCTCCTCCCTTCTGCACTTTCAGCATCCAGTAACCAACAGCTTGTTCTCATTTCCACAATCCTGGGATTTCAAAAATGCCATACAAATAGAATCATACAGTACTTAAGCTTTCAAGATTGGATTTTAAAGTCCCCACGGTTCCCTCAGATCCATGTTGTGGTACGTAGCAACAGTTTGCTTCTTTTCATTATTATTCCATGTCTGTGGTAGAGCTGTGTCACCTGAAGAACATCCGGCTTATCTCCAGGTTTTGGTTAGCACAAATAAAGCTGCTATCAACCCTTAGGTACAGGATTTCTAGGAACATATGTGCTTCTGTGACACAGGTGTTTTGGCATGGCAAGAGCCGGTCTTGAACTAAAATCTTACAACTCACTAGTGATCACTAGTTTACAGAGGGAAGCTAAAAAACAAGATGTAAAATACTGTTTTTATGATATGCAGATGTACTATCAGAAACCAAGCATTAAATATTAGAATATTATATATGGAAGAATTTATTATTATTTATGTATTACATTTTGGCTTAATTTTATTTTTTAAGTACAAAAAGAAATTAAAAAAAAAAACAACTAGGAGTGCCTGGGTGGCTCAGTCTGTTAAGGATCTGCCTTCTGCTCAGGCATGATCTCAGGTCCTAGGATGGAGCCCCACATGGGGCTCCCTGCTCAGAGGGCAGTCCACTTCTCCTTCTCCTGCCACACACCCTGCCCCACACCATGCTCACCCTCTCAAATAAATAAAATCTTAAAAAAAGAAAGAGAGAGAGAGAGAGAAAGAAAGAAAGAAAGAAAGAGAAAAAAACTAATGGTGGTTACCCATGAGGAGGGAGAAAACAGAGTGATGGGAATGAAAGTGAGACTTCTGTATATCTTATTTTATGCAATTCTGATTTTGGAATTTTTTTTAATTACTAAAAATGATAAAAATTCCTAAAAACTGAATATGAAATGAAACAATTAAACCAAGTTTCATATCAATTTGGCAGCATAGTCAAAGAGTATAAAGAATTTCTTCCAGTGGCTTTCAAACACAGAATTTTTACTATATATCCATATTAGGATATAGTCTAAGGAGGGAAAAAAAGGACAAAGAAAATTTAAATAGCATTCAGCAGTCTAAGAGTTAGTAGTGATAATGGTATTACTATTTTGAAACTATTTCAGACATACTGTAGAATAAAAGAATTATGTTAATAGGATAATGTTATTAAAAACCAAGACTTTTAATGTTATTAAAAACAAAGCCCTAAAATCTTCATTAGACTTGGGACTATCAATATGAGCTTGTAGTTTTCCCCCTAAGAAATACAATACTCTTTTCTTTGCTAAAAGGCCTAGAAGCAAAGACATCTTAAGAGCAATGAGCATCTCATGCACCCAGATTGTGGTCCTAAATACTATTCGCTTCTACAAAGAACAAGACTCCTTAAGAGAAATGACTGATTTTAGGAAATGTGCAAATCTTGTGCCAGTCAGCAAAGAAGTGATCAAAGATTGCTGGACTTACATGGAAGGAATATAAGAACCAAAAATTTTTTTTAAAGATTTTATCTGAAAGACAGATATTGCAAGAGAGACAAAGCACAAGGAAGGGGGGTGGCAGTCAGAAGAAGATACAGGACCCCTGCTGAGCAGGGAGCCCAATGCGGGGCTGGATCCCAGTACTCTGAGATCATGACCTGAGCTGAAGGCAGATGCTTAACCCACTGAGCCACCCAGGCGCCCCATGAGCCAACGTGAAGAGATTCCCACTGGTTTCTGATGTACCAATCGTAAATAACGATTGCAAGGGCTGAGGCAAATCAAATCTATTTTAAAAATCCATGAGTTCACAATAATGTTTTTTAAATGACCACCACTGGAGATTTCTCAGATATCAACTTTAGAAAAATTAATGAAGAGAAAAAAATAGGCATTTATTCTGCCTTTCCTTAGTGAACTGTTTTTTAGGGTAACCAAACAGACAAGGAAGGAAAGTTCTTTACACAAGAACTCAGCTTCTAAGAACATTGCAAGTTACAGAATTAGAAAATTATCACTTGGCCACCTCTAAGGAAATGACTTATCTGGGGAAAAATAATCAATGATTTCAGAAATCACAGGGGGAGTGGCTGCTGGGGAGCTTTACATAGAGGAGAGATGAGGCTGGCCACCAAGCCCACTGATTAATGTCAGCATCACTATAGCTAGGACAACCACACGAAATGGGCATCGTGACACTTTTCGGCAGGAAAAACCCAACAGCATTCTAGAAGACACTCTTCAATCCCAAGTCAGCTGTGATACAGCACTTTACCAAAGTGTGAGATTCTGTGACAGGAAACTTCATTCCAAGCCATAAACATAACACTAGAACAGGTGGCCTTTTTTTTTTCTCCTTTAGGAATATGCCTGTGCTGACCATAGAGTTGGCTGCCTTAAAAAAGCACTCTCTCAAAGTCCTGGGTAGGCTACACCACAGCAGATGCGACACGAAGACACACACCTAGCGTAATTATCAAGTCTGTACTAAAATCCCTTTGCTTCCTCACACTAATACTCCCCCATTTTTCTGGGTGACCTCTATCCTTCACAAATAGTTAAAACCAATATTAAACTGAGGACTTTCCAGGCTATTCTGTTTTTCCCACTTTGCAGTCAATGAGAGTATCCTATATAATATGAAATCATGTGAAGACTTCAATACGAAGCAACTTTTTGGAGGCATAATTTTTGAGAAAATTGGGCAATTACAGGGATGTTCATTGGATTCATCTGTGACACAACTGAAGAGTTGGGAACAATCTCAATGACCAAGAATAAGGTCATTATGACATCTGAATAATGATACTTCAGTAAGTGATTAAAAAGTATTCCTACCTGTAATCACTGCCTTGTTACGGTGTCTACCATAAGTGAAACAATAGTACAACAGGCTATGAGACAGCAGGTACAGTATGATCCTGTTCTTGCAAAAAAGAGTTGTATTAAATGAGTAAGTATGTGTAAAGCCTAAGTTGGAAAGAAAAATGTACGACGTGTGAAGTGTGTCTTAAGTGTCAGTTCAAAGCTACTGTGGTTCTAACACCACATATACACACCCTGCTTAACCAAAGTTTTTTTACCCCTTTTTTTTTTTTTTTAAGATTTTAAGAGAGAATGGGAGAGGAAGCACAAGCAGGGGGAGCAGCAGGCAGGGAGAATCAGACTCCCCACTGAGCAAGGAGCCCGACATGGGACTTGATCCCAGGACCCTGGGATCATGACCTGAGTCGAAGGCAGATGCTTAATGGACTGAGCCACCCAGGCACCCCCTGCCTTATCCTCTTTCTTCACCCTATCCTTTTGTTAATTTCCTAAACGATTACTTTTTCTATACTCCACATACACAAAAAAAAAGCTTTAAGAGTCTATGAATTCTGTGGTTAGAGATAAATTTAAAACCCATTTTAAAAGCAACGTAACTACACTTTTAAATGCTCTCTATAAAGTTCTTGACCATCATGTAAATATACAGAGGCCCTAGAACAAACAGCAAGATTCAACTACAATAATATGGGGCACATGAAATAAAATGTTTTGAGGCTATTATCTTAAAATTAAAGTAAGACTTCTCTAAGACATTTAAAGAATACCATGTTTTTATACTCCCAACTCTTGTATACACAATGTTACATTCTGACCCTATCATCATTAACATTTCCCAACCTGAGAACCAAGAAAGGGTTTCTGCACTTTGAATGCACATGGCCCAAGATAAAATGTCCAAGGAGACAAAGCCTGTGCTCCATAAGACTGCCCTACCATGGAAAAGCAGGCTTCTCTTTCTTTCCTCTCCTCTCAAACCCCTGCCAGCAGCTGCAAAACCATTTACTTCCTTTCTGATTCAGGGACCCAGAGTCTCTTCTCGCAACTCTCATCAAAACCTCCTTTCAGGGAAAGATCTAATAAACTTTTTATACTAAAAAAACAAAAAAAGTAACTGACAGGCTTAGTGTGCTTCGCCACTCAGGGGTATCTGCATTTTGAATAAGGAATAAAGACGAAATAAAGGTGAAATTCCAACTGTAAAATTTAAGCTTAAGTCACTAAGGAGAAATAAAGATGAAATTCCAACTGTAAAGTTTAAGCTTAAGTCACTAAAGAGAATGAGATTTAGAAGAAACAAGAACCTCCTACAATTATTTAAGCTGTTGCCTACCTGGCTAACTTAAAAGCCGTATCATTACAGACTCAGAGAATTCTGAGCCATGCTGCTAAAAGCTGGACCATTACAGCTAAATGTCAGTTTTACTATCTTCAATATAAATACTCACGTATTGTACCATTAAAACGAAGAAGAAGAAGAAAGAAAACTGTATTACTGTAAGACCAACAAAAAAACTATCAGAAAATCCGGGTTCCTGGGTGGCTCAGTTGTTAAGTGTCTGCCTTCGGCTCAGGTCATGATCCCAGGGTCCTGGGATCGAACCCCACGTTGGGCTCCCTGCTCAGTGTTCCCACTCTCTCTGCTTGTGTTCCCTCTTGCACTCTCTGTCAACTAAATAAATAAATCAGAAAATACTTCTTTAAAGTTTGCCAAGTAATTAAACCTTAGCTCTTTTTAACAGGGGAGAGAGGGAGAATGAGAGCAAAGATGGACGGACAGGAAAAGAGGAAAGAGATGAATGACCTGCCCACCATCACACCATTAAGTGGAAAAGCTAGTGTTTGTGCTAAACCAGTGACTGTGACAGACCCTTCTGCTCTCTGATATACTATTATAATCTTATTTATCTTAGAAGGCTTACACTTTCGAAACTTCCTGTTTTAATGAACATATACTCTGGATATTACTTTTTCCTTAAAAGTGTGAAAAAAAATTACAGGACAAACCATACTTACCTGAATGTAATATATTCCCTTTTCCTGAGCATACATCATTAGAAAACAATAATCTAGGTTTTGCTTTGTTCTCCATCTAAAATAAAAATTTTCAGAAATGAGTTAGGAATCAGACTCAAATTTAGCAAAATAAGATTCAATGTAAATATTTTATAATGCATACTACATGTTATATTTTATAATATATATACATACACTCCATACACACAGTAGACAATATATACAAAATATCTGTCGACCCACAGATACCTGTGTATCTATATACATACACATAGGATACACCCATGTAGGAGAGCATAAAAGAGAATTCACTTTTCTCTAACGAAACCTTTATCAAAACACTAATCGTCAAGATGTCCTGAGGAAAAAAGGAGTCTAATGTCAAGTAAATTTGCGAAGCATATATATCTCCCCCTTCTGGAGACATATTCATATATCACAGGCACTGAAACATCCAATGGTAAATAGATTTGTTGAATAAAAAACTTTTCAGTCTATTATTTTCCAAACTCCTTCGACTGAGGGCCCTTTTTTCAAATGTAATATCTCAGTGTTCCTGGGAAATGGTGCTTCAAGAACTATACTTTGAGGATCACTGCTTTGCATGAAGGCAGAAATTAATAAAATATTGTACTGAATGCTTAAAAAAAACACATTAAAGTTTACATTATTAAGTCCTTTCAGGGAATTCCTAGTAATCTACAGAAACAGACTAATGCTGAATAAGAGAAGTGGTTGTAAAAACTAGTTAAAAAACAAAAAGCAAACAAAAAAAGGGTTTGAATCATACAAAGTAAACTTCTCCAGAATATACCTTGGAAGTTGTTCTGAATTTAATGAGACCATCTAGAATTTACCGGAACCATTCCCAAATTTTTTAGAACTAAAATATTTCTGGAGAGACAACCAATTAGATGGTTATATCCGTCTTTCAGATAAATTAACAACTCAAGAAGTATAATCTCTTCCCAAAACGTGATTTTTTTCATTTTTTCTGGTGACATAAAATTCAAAATTAATGTCAGTATCTCTTAGATTACATTGTTTTTAATAACAATACAATAAAAGTTTTCAGTCCTTCAATTTTAGAGATTTAGAGACAAATCCAGTTGACTGGATTTTTACATTATTACAATATAATTCTGCAAAACAGTAATATTGTTTTTATCACTTCCACTGAATCAGTACTCATTTAATTTGCATATAGATGTTAGGTTTCTATCGGAACTAGCTTGTGCATTATTCTGAATATACTCTTAAGTCATAACCCACAGAACAGCAGTTATAAAAGTTACTGAATGGAGTGGCCAGGTGGTTCCGTGTCTGCCCTCAGCTCAGGTCATCATCCTGGGGTCCTGGGATTGAGTCCCTGCATCAGGCTCCCTGCTCAGTGGGGAGCCTGCTTCTCCCTCTCCCTCTGCCACTCCCCCCAGCTTGTGCGTGTGCTCTCTCTCTCAAATAAATAAAATCTTAAAAAAAAAGTTATTGCACACAGCAAATTCAGCCTCTTATTATAAACTGCATATTTTCCAATCAAATAACCAAAAATGCATTAGCTCTCACAAATTAGCTGAGCCGTAAAATGTGTTACATTCCAATAAATACTTATTACGTGGTAAACATTTATTCCATATCGTACTCACAAGAGTGGGGGACCTTAAACAACACAGGCTCACCTTACTCTTTCTTTGGAGTCTCCAAATGTCTCCTTTAAGTTTGTCAGGTCAGGATAATAGCTTTCAGGAGGGGATATTATTTCCACCAAGCCAGAACTGATTTCTTTAGAAAATCTGTCATAAGAAAGATAAGCGGAGTTATTTAAGTTCTGTGGGATTTTATCTATCTTAATGCTCAACTTAGTGTGCTTAACATAAAATACATCAGTGAGGTATACTGTTAGGGTCACTGTGTGCTCATGGAAGTAGCTCATCATTGATTTTACTTGCCAGAAAACATGAATTTTCTGAATAACACAAAGGGTTTTTTTTAAAAAATAATGCTTTAAAAACAGTGTAAAAAATGCTATCCCTAGAGAAGCATAGAAATCCTAAGCCAACTGCACGTATTATATTCCTAAAAAGTATCAGAATTTTAAAAAATCAAAATGAAGGTATCACAGACAATAGAGAATTGAAGAAAAACAAACTAACAAATGTGTGTGTGTGTCTTTGTCTCATATATGGAGCAACGTCTGGAAGAATCCGGTTGTCCTGTGGGCTATACTACTGACCTTAGCTGCAGACAGCAGGGAGGTTGTTCAGTACCCTGGACACATACGAGGGTCCTCACAACTAAGAATTATCTCACCTCCCTTGTCAATAATGCCAAGGTTGAGAAAACCCGTTATAAAGCTTTTGTGATCAGCTTGACTAACTCAAGTGTATTCCTTCCACATTTGCGTTCCCCTCATTTAGTTTTTGCAAATCTCCACAAAATCCTTGTGCAACTACCCGCATTTACACAAATGGGGTTCATGCTTAGTCATACTTTTTTCTGGGCTTGGTGTTCCTACACACTGAGGAAGAAGAGAAATGACAAAAATCACAGCATACACCCCAAAGACCTGACCATGTGGCCAAGGGGAGGAGGGGCCAATAATTAGTGCCCTGCTCCTATATTTGAGGAATCTATACTGAATTCTGTTTATATAAAGGGCTGCCAAGAAATTGAGCACTTGAAGAAAAAAAAAACCAACAATAAATGCACAATTTAGTTTTGCACTTTTCATAGGTTTTTAAAAAGCTTCTGGTTTCAGCATTTTGATAGACAAAGTAAGAACCAAATTATTTTAAATCTATGGCTGACAAATAATTGTTGCTTCCTTTTGGCTTTTTAAGTAAAAGATACATCTTTAGGGCAAAAACAGGTAAAAGTCAATGAAGAAACCCATATCATGACTAGTTTTTATGGTATCACTATTAAAACTATGAAGGCAGTGTTACAAAAACTAATCATGTCAGAAACTTACTAAGCTTCCCCCCTGTTAACTGCTAAGTGCTTGCTCACAGTAAATTGTTACTCAGTCTTTTCAGAATAGAACAGATTTAGCCATAGTTTAGCACTGAGGTTTGGAACTACTGCAACTACAACAAGCTACAACCACTACAAGACTATCCACCCTGATAACAGAGTGTTTTTCTGGTCAACTAAGGGTGAAAGACATAAGTAATCTTGTGTGATCCTCTCTATGGTCTCTAAGATCCGTAATTCATTGACAGAGTTACATATGTATGGCATTCAAATCTTTTCTATACTGAAATACACCAATTCGTCCATGATCAGAAAACCGTATCCGCCTACTTTATGACAACGTAAAAGACCAATGATAGTGACCCAATGAACACTGAACACAGAGAAATGAACTAGAGAAGAGGCATTTTCTTTTAGCAAAAAGCCAGTAAGTAACAGTAACTAAAATGTTATCATTTTCATAATTAAGAACTTACTCCTTCTCCAAGTTGGCTACGACACTGTGTACATAATCACTATCTGTCTGGGAAAAGAAAAAAAAATTATACATACATTACTATTTTTAAATTTTTATTTAACTTTTAATACTGAATTCAAATAAATAATTACAACATTCAAGGAAAGCATGGCATCTAATTTTGAGACATGGATTTGCATTTCTGTATTCTATTTTATTGTGCTACAATATATCATGGAGTACTTACTAATACAATAAACAGAGGTCAGTTTTTATTACGTTCAGTGGTCTCTGATTCAGTAGAAAAAACGGTACAGAAACTATTATTGCTTCTTCTGAAACACCCAAGCTATAAGCAGTGAGTTAATCACAGATGCACCACGCTACAGGGAAAGATTTCTCCACTTAAAATCCTAAAACCTAGGTTCAAGATCTGTCTCCATAGCTACTTGGCCTGTATTAAGTGAAAGTAAGTCACTTTCATGAGCCCTCCTTTCCTATTCCATTTAAAAAAAAAAAAAAATGGCAGGAGGAAAAAACACCTTAGAGACTACGACACTTAATGATAAAACCACTAATAAAAAGCTGTTGTTGTCTGTATTCTTATTATCATCATTATTATTAGACTGATAATGAGAACCCAACTCAAAAGCACTTTACCCAGAGTTAGAAATAAACGCTTATCAGACCTGTGTATTTTAAAATTATATACAAACAGGGGTGCCTGGATGGTTCAGCTAGTTAAACCTCTTGATTTTGGCTCAGGTCACAATTTCAGGGTCCTGGAATCAAGCTCTGCTTTGGGCTCTGCGCTGGGTGTGGAGCCTGCTTGGGATTCCCTGTCTCCCTCTCCTTCTGCCCCTCCCCACCACTTGTGCAATCTCTCTCAATCAATCACTCAATCAATAAATTATATACAAATAGAGATCTAATACTCCCTACCAATTTTAAATACACTCACGGCTTATATTAAAATACTCAATTGTCAAAGGAATCAATGATCCATAAAATATGATCTAGGTTATAGAGACTGCCAAAACACTTAATACTAGAGAAAAACAAATGGAAAAAAAAAAAAAAGATTAAGCTTCACCCTGGAAATTACAAGACTATTAAGCTATAAAAAGTTGTATAAAGGGTTGTCTGGAAAAGTATTGTACCTTTAATTTCTGTTAACTGAAAGTGATTTCTATTTTTATTATTAGGCTTAAAGAATGAGGAGTGAGGCCGTAACACCACATCCTTCAAACTCTTAACAGCTACGGAGATAAAATGGGCACATAACTCAAACCCCTCCATATTCTCCCCACATAAACCCAAACATTAGTCAGTGATCTCTCTTTTAATAAATTATTCACAGACATGTGTAACCAATGAGTATCTTACCACTCATCAGCTCTAATTTTGGAGAATATGATCAGAATTGGTTTATACAAATTTTAATGTTTAAGCAACAACCTGATATGCAATATGACAAGCATTTATGAATGGCCACTGATTTGCCGAGCCAAGGGAAAAGGAATACAGAGATGAACAAGACCGGTTCCCTCTCCCCAACAGGCTGTTCAAGAGGTGGGCTAAGGTGAGTGGATGCAAGTGCAGATTTATTGTGTAATACGTAATAAAAAGTATGGAACTTAAGTGAACCATATCTAGTACCTAATTACACAGAATCCTTATTTTGCATGCTAACTGACATAATTTGCGAAAGATTTGCTTAAATGCCTGTTAACTGGTGTCACTTTTCTACAAGAGAATCCATCCTTTCTGGTACCAAGTAAGGAAACCGTGCTGGGAAGTCTCTGAAGAAAGCTCTTGCCCATCTGACCTCGAGAGGGCCGTTTATCTCCACAGGGCCGCTCCCTGCCTCTCCCCCTGTAAAGGAAACCATCTACATTGCACAGTACATTGCGCAGTAAAGGAAACCACTTACAGAAAAGGAACACGATGAAAAGGCAACCTACGGAACGGGAAGAGATACCTGTAATTGTGGCTATCCAAAATACATGGACAACGGATACAACTCTAACAAAAACCTCAAAAACCCGACTTAAATGGGGGCAGAAGATCTGAATAGACATTTTCTCCAAAGAAGACACACACATAGGCACAAGAAAAGATGCTCCCTATCACAATTATCGGGGGAATGCAAATCAAAACAGCAATGAAATACCACCTCCAACCAGTCAGAACGGCTAGTATCAAAAAGACAAGAAACAACAAGTGCTGGCAGAAGAAAAGGAAACCCTTGTATCCTGTTGGTGGCCAAATAAGTCAGTGCAGCCTCCTCTGGTAAACGGTACGGAGGGTCCACAAAAAATTAAAATACAGCTACCATATGGTCCAGGAATGCCACTTCTGGGTATTAAAAAAAAAAAAACCCACAAAAGCACTAATTTGAAAAGATACTATGTATCCTGATACATAATACTGCAGCATTATTTACATAGGCAAGATACAGAAGCAACTCAAGTGCCCAAATGGACAAAAAAAATGTGATCTACAAAGTGGACTACTGTTCAGCGATAGCAAAGAATGCAATCTTGCCATTGGTGATAACACAGGTGGACCTATAGCCAACAAGCCAGACAAATACAATATAATTTCACTTACATGTGGAATCTAAAAGACACAACAAATTTACAAACAGAATGAAAAGAGACTCCTAGATAGGGAGAGCTGGTGGTTGCAGGGTGGGGGGGTAGCGAAAGAGGTGAAGGAGATTAAGAGGTACCAACTCCCAGTTATAAAATAAGTAAGTTATGAAGATGTAATGTATAGCACAGGGACAGAACCCATAATATCGTAACAACTTTGTATGGTGACAGATGGTAACTAGACCTATTGTGGTAATCATTTAAAAATATATAAATATACTGAATCACTATCTTGTACATCTGAAACTAGCATAATATTGTATGTCAATTATAATCCAATTTTTTTTAAAGTCTGAATTAGTCAATGGGCCATAAGATAGTCTCCAGAAAAGAGGTCATAAAAATAACAACAATATCCACCACCTTGGATAATTACCTCCTAAATAACCTCTTAAGATTTTGTATCATTATTATCATTAAGATTATTGTATCATTGTACTAGTCTTCTATATCCTTACTCATTTTTCTTTATTCACTCTATCGAGTAATGAAAGAAATTACACTTAAAAATCTCAAACAAAGATTGTGGAAGAACTTGCTAACAACTCAGAAGCTCACTAATCAATGGTCGACAGCCCATGACATAGCAGAAGGCCAAGCACACATTCAGTGTGGACCAGCCCTTAGGCTGCCAACTAGCAGAAGGGATCAAGGTTCCCTTTGATTCTTTGTGCTAATAATTCTGAGAGAAACGCCACTGTTATCTGGACAGAGGTTACACTGTATCTGTACACTGCGCTAACAGATGCCCACATACCTGGGTGTCATGAGGATGTATGTAGCGTGAATACTTTGTAATGTTGACTGATGAGATCGAAGACAATTCATCTAAAAATTTAGAAATTAAAAACAACAGGCTCTTCCCCTAGCACTTTAAAGACATTGTTCCATTGTCTTGGACTTGCATAGTTTCTAACAAGAATCTATAGTATTCTCACTCTTCTTTTTCTGTGTATAATGTGTTTTTGCTTCGGCTTCTCTCTAGACCTGCCCTTTATCTGTTTATAGCAGTTGGATTATGACATACCTGACGGTGGTTTTGTGTTTATTCTGCTTGGATTTTTTTTGGACTTCTTAAATCTAAGGATTTACACTTTTCTTCAAAAAACAGAAAAATTTCAGTGATAATTCCTTCTTTCTCCTCTCCAATCTGGACTCTCATATGGTAGAGCAGTTACTATTATCCCATAGATAAATGCGGTGAATAACACTGTATTTTTTCAGTCTTTTTCTCTATATTCTTAATTTTGGGTAAATTCTACTGTCATTCTTAAATTCAATGACCTTTCCTTTGGTATCTAATCTGTTAAGATTATATAGTAAATTTTAAGTTTCAGAGATGTACTTTCCATTGCTGTATGTTCTACCATTTGATTCTTTATACATCTTCCATGCCATTCCTCAGTGTGTTAAGTACTTGAAAACATCTGTAATAGTTTTGTTGCCCTTTCCTTCCAATTCTATCACCTCTATCTCTTCTAGATTTGTTTTTATCAGCTAAATTTTCTTTTAGTTATGGTTCACTTTTTTCTTCTTGGCATGATAGCCCTTTTTTATTTGTTGATAGACATTATAAATCCTGCATTTTTGAGTGTCTTTACTTTTTTCTTTTTTTTTTTTTAAAGCACTGGGCTTTATTTTAGCAGGCAATTATCTGCGGATCACTTGACCCCTCACAGGCCCCTTTTTTAGCTTTGCTGGGGTGGGTGGGCCTAGAATGACCACTTCAAGGACACTCTGACTCCTCTGGATTCTCCAGTAAATGTCCTGGGTGACTACCAAGGACTTGCCATTTGGGCCCATCAGAACTCAAAGTGCAGGAGCAATGGCAATGTTCAGGTTGCAGACCCCTGATCATTCTTCTCCCCAGACTTGTGTAGGGCACCCTGTGCATACGTGCCCCAATATAACAAGGACCCAAAGGCACTTTCATTTTCTGTGCAGCAGTCTCCTTTCTGCAACTCTGTTCTGCAGTTTCCCCTTGCTCTCCCTGTGACTGCCCTTGTGCAGTGTGATCTGGAATGCATCTCCAGGCAGAAAGTTGGGGAAATTGTAGTATTCACTGCATTTATTTTTCTGTCTCAGGGAATCCTGTTGTGCACAGTCTGCTGTCCAATGTCTGAGAACAAAGGAATCATATTTTGTTCAGCCTTCTAGCTGCTTATAGCAGGAAAGTAAGTCCAGTCCTTATAAACTCTTTCAGGGCCTAAAACAGATGTTACTTTACATAATAAGGAACCAAAGAAAATTCCAGAAAACTAATGTGTACAAGTGACACATCAAAAGCACTAAAAGTACCCCATGGGCTAGAATGGGACTGGCAGCTCATAATAAATTTTATGTCCCTAGGGTCAAAGGAAAAGCTATTCCTATCCATCTCATGCTTGGCTTTATGATACTTTAAATTCAATGCAGACGTATCAGAAAGGCTAATAAATACCAGCTGGCCTTACTAGTTTCTAGTAAAATGGTCAAGCTGTTAAAAGAATAAACAAACACACACACACTTCATTTCCTATATGTCTATCACAGTCTTTCCTCCTTTCCTTCTCCTAGTTGATCCTACAGCAACAGTTCTCAAACTTTTCCAATCAGAACGCGTTCCGTTCAAATTCTCACCACCTCTTCAATCTAAGCCTCACCTGTATTATTACAATAGTTTCCTAAGCAGGTTCTTTGCTTTCCTTTCCAAGGAAGTCAGCGTGACCCTTTTAAAAGGTAAGTCCTGTTATTCTCACCAAAAATGCATAACTACACGAGAAGATAGCAAACAAATCCAGACTGAGGCATTTTACAATGTAATTGACTAGCGTGCTCAGTGAAGATCCCCGAGTTCGTGAAAGACAAGGAAAGTACAACCAGCTGTCATGGGTAGAAGGCAACTAAGGAGTCAGAACAACTAAATGCAAGGTGGTATTTAGGGCTGGTTTGCTAAAGCATAAAGACGACCATAGGTGGAAAAACATCCAATTTGAATAAAGTCTACAGTTTAGCAAATGGTATTATACCAATGTTAATTTCCTAGTTTTTTTTTTTTTTTAAGATTTTATTTATTTATTTGACAGAGAGAAATCACAAGAGAGGCAGGCAGAGAGAGAGGAAGGGAAGCAGGCTCTCCGTTGAGCAGAGCGCCCGATGTGGGACTCGATCCCAGGACCCTGAGATCATGACCTGAGCTGAAGGCAGCCACTTAACCCACTGAGCCACCCAGGCGCCCAATTTCCTAGTTTTGATAGTTTTGTCATGGCTACATAAGTGGTTAATATTATGGCAAGCTAAGTCAAGGGAATAGTCTCTGTATTATTTGCATAAATTTTCTATAAACCCCAAATTATTTATTATTAATATTCTTCCTAATATTCTTCTTCTTCAAGAACTTATTACCATTTAATGCATTGTATATTTGTTTTTTAATCTTTTTCAGTACGTTTCACTGGGAAGAGGGTTTGTTTTACTCAAAGATATGCCTAGTACTTACCACTGACTGGGTAAATACTGGTTGAATTATAAGCAAATTTAATAGGATATTATGTATTTATCATCTATTCCTAATTGACTTGGGTATGATCTGTAACAAATGCTTAAGTAAATGTCTTAAAATGCAACTGCTAAAAAAATTACAGGCCCAAAACACTATTGATGCACTTACATAATGTGTAATTTAAAATGAAAACCAGAAACCTGAGACAGATAATCAGCAAGTCTATGTAAGATCTGAACAACACTACCAACTCGATCTAACAGACATGTATAAAACACGGCTCTTGGACAATAGCAGAATCCATTCTTTTTAAGCAACATGGAATCTTGTCCAGGATAGACCATATGCTAGCTCATAAACAAGTACTGATAAATTTAAAAGGTCTGAATTAGAAATAAAACAAAAGAAGGAAATTTGGAAAATCTACAAATAGGTAAAAATTAAACAATACATTTCCAAATAATCCACGGGTCAAAGCAGATTACAAGGGGATTTAGAAAGTATTTTGATCTGAATGAAAGTAAAACTTGACATACCAAAATTTAAGAGATGCAGCTAATGTGGAACTGAGAGAGAAATTATATCTTAAAATTGCCTCCATTAGAAAAGATCTCCAGCCAATAACCTAAGAATTCAGAAAAAAAAAAAAAAAAAAAAATCTACAAAATCTAGAAGCGGGGGGCGGGGGGGGGGGGGTGTCTAAGAATTTGGAAAAATCTAAAGACCTAGAAAAAGAGTAAACCAAACTAAAAGCAAGTAGAAGGGAAGAAGTAATACAGAATGGAAATGTAACAGGAAAATAAAGAAATGATGAAGCCAATAAAACTAAAAGTTCTTTGAAAAGATCAAAGAATAATGTCAACTGAAGAGCATTATAGGGAGGTCTGTCTGGTCTGCCTGGCTGCCAACCAGCTGGGTGAGAGGATGGAAAAGGTCTCAGAGGGAAGGAAATGGAGAAGGGAAAAGAAGGAAATTAGAGGGGCGTTAGAAAGAGTGAAGACAGGAGACTACTGTTTAGAATAACAAACTCCACAGACTACTGGGACTCTTCAGCCATGTGTATGTATAATTAATATATTTTTTTCAAACGCAGAACAACAAAAAAAGTAGAGAAAAAATATTACTTTATAATGCTAGATTACAAGTTAAGAGCACCATATCTTGTCCAGTGGATTTTTAAAAAATCTCCTCCAGTACCTTCTTCACCTTAGTACCTCAATAAATACATGTTCATTGAGTGAAAGAATAATTAGAATGGTATCTGTTCTCCTGCCTTTAGTTAAAAAAGAGGACTAACAGGTAATTATAAGAGCTTGAGAAAACATAACCAGACAGAGGACTACTGTCTCTGAGGTTAATGTAATCTTCAGATGCTTTGGGTGGGAAAAAGTTTCAAAGCATTCAGGGAACTGAACTCTGGCTGAAAGCACACTAAACTAACTAAAAAAGATTGCGCCACTTATATAGAATTTGCCTAGGAAGCACTGACATTATACAGCATTACCAATGAGAAACAGATACAAAACTGCAAACTCCATTTTCAGTAAGACAAATATTAATAACCAAATTTCTCAAGCTCTAAAGGAATCCAATGTGGTTCCAATAATCAGAGGTAGCCTGAAGAATTAAACAGACCAACTATATTTGCAGGAAGCAGCCTGACTGTAGCAGCTACAAAGACAGTCTTTGATTAAAAAACAACTAGTCTGGAACACTACTTTACTCCCTCCTCCTGTAACCCAGTGGCCTAAGGGGGGGGGGGGGAGTTATTTCCTTCTACGATGATTCATAAAAAAGGAACCAGCACAGCAACTATACAAAAAATATAAGAAAAAGGGGCGCCTGGGTGGCTCAGTGGGTTAAAGCCTCTGCCTTCGGCTCAGGTCATGATCCCAGGGTCCTGGGATCGAGCCCCACATCGGGCTCTCTGCTCCGCGGGGAGCCTGCTTCCTCCTCTCTCTCTCTCTCTCTGCCTGCTTCTCTGCCTACTTGTGATCTCTGTCTGTCACATAAATAAATAAAATATTAAAAAAAAAAAAAAGAAAAAAAGGGGAAATTCAGCAAAACCTACGAACAAAAACAAACACACACACACAAAAAAAAAACTGTATCGTAGCCACAAAACAGATGAAAAATCATGACCAAACATTTCCCCACTAATTTGAAAGAAAAAACACCCAATTAAAGCACTTGCTACTATGAAGCAACACTAGATATTAGAAATGATTGTGAAGATTCTAAAATGTGCATGGAAATGCAAAGGACCTAAAAAATCTAAATCAATTCTGATAATGAAATTGGAGGACTTAACCCCCTACCTGATTTCAATACTTATTCAAAGTTATAGTAATTAAGATAGTGAGGTACATGCATAAGGTTCGATCTATAGGTCAGTGAAACAGAACAGAAGACGACCCACATGTGTATGGTCACTGGATTTTCAACGAAGGCATCAAAGCAATCCAGTGGGGGAAGGAAAGTGCTTTCAACAACTGGACCTGGAGTAAATGAACACCCACCTGAAAACAATGAACGTGTTTGTTGAACGTATGTTACACCACAACAAAAATTAACCCAAGACGGATTGCTGACGTAATACAAAAATTAAAATAAAGTTTTCAGAAGAGATAATCTTCACAATTTGGGACTAGGCAAAGATTTCTTAAAGTCATGGAGAACGATAATTAGAAAGCAAAAAAAATTATTAATTAGACTTCATCAAAATTAAAAACTTCTCCTCACCAAGAAAATGTGAAAAACATGAATAGGTTTCCACAGATTAGGAGAAAATACTCACAAAACACCCATATTTGACAAAGTAAAAGTATCCAGTATATATAAAGAACTCTGATAACTCAAAAACAAAACACACCAAAAACCACCACATAATTTTTTTAAATGGGCAAATGGGTTGAAGACAATTCCTGAGAGAAGATATATAAATACAATGGATTAATGATGGATAAAGGATGGATAGGTGGGGATATGATAAATGAATACTAAAACTTTAGTAGTAAAATATAGGTGTCATATATGCAGATATAACTGTAAAATTCTTTCATTCCTGAAAATAAGATTTGATTCTATATACCTAAAGACCATATTATGTGCCAGGGAAAAATGATCCACAATGGTTGAAATCAAGACGTGTTAGAGCAAGATTACTAGGCTTTAAGGATGGAAAATCATTTGGGCAACTGGGCAATCTGGGTTTCTTACAGCAAGCAGTGAGAAACGTGGAAGGTCATCTAGCTGGCTTCAGCACTAGCACTCCCCTCCAACCTCCTAAAAAAAGAAACTGTGACTGGGGGCTTCTATACCTAAGCAAATAATAAAGGCAGAAGATAACATCTTTGACCACCCAGGACTTCTGGGAAAATTGCTCATGGGGACCTTTCTTGAAGAAATTAGAAAATGAACTTTAATCAACAGGTTTAAATCAGCAATACAGAAACTACTTTATGCTTATTTAGGATTAAGCAAGTAAGCAGATACACTGTGAATCATGAGGCTAAGTTTCCCACTAATGGGGAACTTAGTAAGAATAAGGAATTAGGAGAGGCTAGAATGAACCCTGAAGTATTGGACTGGAATCAAAGGTGTCATTAAAACTCGTGATTTTTAACACATACAGATAAATGGACTTAAGACCTGTTTAGATGTACAGATGTGTGTACATATGCATACATGTATTTTCCTATTAAGAGATACCAGGTTTGGGCGCCTGGGTGGCTCAGTGGGTTAAGCCGCTGCCTTCGGCTCAGGTCATGATCTCAGGGTCCTGGGATCCAGTCCCGCATCGGGCTCTCTGCTCAGCATCGAGCCTGCTTCCCTCTCTCTCTCTCTGCCTGCCTCTCAGTCTACTTGTGATCTCTCTCTGTCAAATAAATAAAATAAAAATAAAATCTTTAAAAAAAAAAAAGATACCAGGTTTGTTTCTCTCCAATTAATTGGTTTCTCTCCAATTAAGAGATACCAAGTTCCCTCTGGACATGGCTGATTCCAGGTTTGGGGCAGGGAAAATACAAGATAAGCTGAGAAGTTCTTACGCTGCTAGGATAAAGGGAAAAATGATGGGGCATATTGAAAGAGCAGCCAATGGCCAAATTTTAACAATTTTAGTAACAAAGTAAAAAATTTATCATAATATCCACAACTTCACACTGATATCAATAAGCAACAAAATAAAATTGAAGAAAAGGATAGTTCTTCCTTACTAAATTCCAATTAATGTAGAAGAAACAAGGAAATCACCATTCAGCAAACATAATAATTGTCAGAGGCAAGAATCATTAAGAATGATTAGCTGAGAAAAGTTAGTAAGAAAAACAGGATATATGCATGATCTCAAAGCATCACTCCAGAAGATAGCTTCTAAGTACATATGGAAAAAGAGCTTCTTTATAGAAGAGAAACCTGTCAGACACCACCTTAATCAAGTGATACAAGTTAACAATGCTGATAATGAGATATGTCAAAATCATCTCAATAGGAGACTCTGAAAAAGAATACCGTATCACTTCTATGGTGTTCTTGCTAAAAAATGTGAAACTTGAATTTTTTTTTAATTTATTTATTTTTATTTGTTTATTTACAGCATAACAGTGTTCATTGTTTTGGCATCACACCCAGTGCTCCATGCAGTACGTGCCCTCCCTATTACCCACCACCTGGTTCCTCAACCTCCCACCCCCCCCACCCCCCCGCCGCCGTGAAACTTGAATTTAATCACAAGGAAACATGACACAATCCCAGAATGAGACATACTCCAGAATCCTTGCTTCTTTAGAAAAATATGTTTAGAAGAAATGTTTTTTTTTGCTGGTATATAGAAAACTAAATCGATCTCATCCAGCCACCTTGACAAATTCCCCTATTATTTCTAATAATCTGTTTATTCTTTGAGGTATTCTGTGTTACCAAAAAATAATTAAGCTCCACAAGTCCAGGATAGGAATATCCAAGTGGCTGAGCCCAGGTCATATGCCTGAACTGGTAAAGCAATTATCTGGCATTTTTAGTTTGTATAATGGGAGCGAGGCTTCCTCCCAGCCAGATTCATAAAATGGAGAATTCTCTAAATATAAAAACAGAACAGGAAAAACAAATTTTGCTGAAATCCAGAGTACACTGTAGGAAACCATTTTAATAATATGAATGATAATATAAGAAATACTATAAAATACGTAACAAATAATGAGGCATACAGACACAAAATCGTTAAAATGCAAAGGTCATCATTTAAAGTACAAGCGCTATAAAAGCAAATGTGAGAACGATACGGTCTTAACATCTGAAGATCACACTTGGATCACATCATGGATCCTCCAGAGCAACTGGAATTTATTCCTCTTAAGTCCTGCAATTCTAGAATAGAGTCAGTAAACTTTCAGACAGTACATTAACAGTCAACTCTCAAAACCCTGCATAGAACTATAAATGTCTCCTCATTTATGCCCAAATGACCCCAGGGGAGAAAAACCAGAGAGGAACAAAGAACAAAAATAGAGCCAGGAACTACTTTTTTGTGTCTCCTCTTCTCCCAGAGGGGCAGTCTCATGGGCCCTCCAAGAAAAAAAAAAAACATGAAGCATGCGAGGTCAAACAGGCATGAAAAGATTGTGATATATTTTAACACCTATATGCATTCTTCTACAGCTCTTTTTCATTTTTAATTTTTTGCTCACACATTGAAGTGGACCAGAGGTAATTCACGCACTTGCAAAATTTAAAAATGTTTACAAAAGATCAATTTACTTCTACCTATTTAATCTAAGTAAATTTCATGTGGGAGGCTGAGGACAGTTTCATAAAAGGGATGAGCAGGGACCTGAAGGATGATTAAGAAAGAAAGGAAGAGGCAACCCTTCAGGCTAAGGAATAACACAAACAGAACTGAGGACAAGCTAGGTCTATGTGACAAACTGAGAGTAAAAGAACTGAACACAGACCTATGAATTCTGTGAGGTTAAAAAAAAAACAAACACTTGAATAAACACATGGGAAACCTGGAAGAGAAGCAGTCTGAGAAAACCAGATTAACTTAGTTACGGACGGGTTAAAAACTGCTCATAGAACATTCAACTAATGTTATCAAGTAGGCAGTTCGAAATGCAGGCTTAGGAAGATGCTAGAGATCGAGAGCCAGAAACCATGTGGTCACCTCCACAGAATATGTTAGTGTTAATGTGCCTCAGGCTACCAAACACTTAGATTAACCACTACTAATCAAGGTAGAATCAAACATAGTGATTAATAATTTTCAATTGTTTAGGGGCAATTCAGTGAACTCTATAAATCCATCAACTCTTTAAATCAACTTTGTGGCTCAGAACAGATTTTCTTCCAGATGCTGAAATCTACATCAACACATACACAAACACCGCAATTCGGGGTCTTCAGAAAGCTGCAGGCAGTCACACTGAACTGTAAGCATGCAACACCTCTCCCTGTGTGTGATCTCACCCTGCAACACCGCTGAGCTTACAAGGCTCAAGTGGCAGTTAAATGGCAGAATTCAGGCCTTGAATATGGGTCATCTACTCCACACCCAGTGTTATTACGTCTTAGTGATCAGGTAAAGGGGTATGGCAAGAGGGTCCTGAATTCTTCCGTACACAAATCTGACCCTATAGACTGAAAACTGTTTTTAAGTTATGGCATTGTGATTTGTAATAATAAATATATATTTGGTCTTTGTCCCATTTCTGGCACAGAGCTCCCCAAAGCCCGGCAATTTCACAAGTGATAAGAGCAGCAGATGTGTCTTCTGTTACATTAATGAGGTTGTTTTTGGACCCATCCCTTCCCCCCACCCCAATGAAGGATGGAGGCTGGCTGCCAGGAGAGCCAACCATGTGATCAGAGTGTTGGAACTTTCCGTCCTACCCCTCCAACCTCCAGAGAAGGCAGAGGACCAGGAGGCTGAATCAATCACCAATGGCCAATGATTTAGTCAGTCATGACTATGAAATGAGGCCTCCAGAAAAACCCAAAAGGACAGAGTTGGGGAGGTTGCATGTTGGTGAATACATGAAGGTGCTGGGAGAATGGTGCCCCCGGTGAGCATGGAAGCTCCACACCCCTTCCTACTTACTTTGTGCTACACACCCCTTCCATCTGGCTGTCATCTCTATCCTTTATCACATCCTTTCATAAATTAGTAAACGTAAGTATTGCACAGAGTTCTGTTAGGCACTCTAACAAATTAGCCACACCCAAGGAGAGGGCTCTTTGGAACCTCCAACCTATAGCTGGTTGGTCAGAAACACAGGGCTTGCAACTGGCCTCTGAAGTATGCGTGCATGTGGGCGTGGGAGCCAGTTCTGTGCAAACAGAGCCCTTATAATCTGTGAGATCTGACCTTAACTTCAGGTAGATCGCATCAGAATTAAGTTCAGCTGTAGGACACCCAGCAGTTGTCACAGAGAATTCCTTGGTGTGGGGCAAAGTTCCATACAGTTCCTGACCAAAAGTGTCCAGGAAGTGTCTAGGTCAAAGAAGAGAAAGGGATGCCTGGGTGGCATGATCCTACCAGGGTCCCAGGATCAAGCCCCACCCCACGTCAGGTTCCCTGCTCAGCAGGGTGCCTGCTTCACCCTCTCCTCTCTGCTCATGCTCTCTCCTTCTCTTTCAAATAAATAAATAAACCTTTAAAAAAAAGAAAAAAAAAAAAAAGTAGAGCCACACAGGGAACAAACACACAGTAGGGAAGTACTGATTTTTCCCTACACAGGAAGGAAAAAAAAGAAAAAAAAAACCAGAGTCTTCCCTTTACCCAAGTACAGATTTCTTTTCTTTTATGGGGTTAAGGCTTTTTTTTTTCCTCATTAAAAATCAGTACATGCTCAAAATTCTAATCTTACAAAAGTGTATACAAGAGAAAGTGGCATAACCCCATAATCCCAACTCTCACAACATGCGATGTATGTTCCACAAGACCATTATCTCTATTCATCTAATTAATGCATACATAGGAGCTGTATAAATGTGTGTATAAGCCTGAAAATATTTACACACTTAAAAATGCTTCTACTACCTCAATTTTTAGAAGCAGAATGTTAGGTCACTGAGTATTTAGTACTTTAAATTTTAACAGCTATTGCCAAATTGCTTTCCAAGGAGACTGTCCCAATTTCTACTAGTTGACAAAAATTTGTATAAATAAATATGGCCATAAGACATATAAACCAAGGAGACTATTCCAATTTCTACTGACATACAATATGCGATTGACAAATACACTCTATAAATACAAAGGGTCAAAAGACATACAAACCAATATTTAATCCCATTTGGTAAAGAAATCCAAATTAAAAGAAATATATTCTTTTTACCTATCAACTTGGCAAAAAAACCTGAAGACCAATATTATCTAGCAGTATTATCTAGCAGAGCATAGGAACAGGTCTCTTTCAGACTGCTGGAAGAATAACCTGGCCCAACTTCTGGAGGGCATTTGACCATGTGTGAACATTTTAATGTATGTGGACTATGAACAGGCAATTCCACATTTAGGAATGGATTCCACATCAGTAAGTGTTCCAGTCCCCAGCAATTTACTTATAGTAATGCACAGTGCAGTCTTTTAAAAAAGAGAGCAAAAATTTGGAAACAATCTAAATGTTTATCAATCAGAAATTAAGTCAATTATGTTAAAACCATACGATGGATTATTTTGCAATCACAAAAAACGACGCTATGATATTCTTTTTAGCATAGAAAAATGTCCATGATATGAACAAATATATACAATGATCCCATTTACATATAAATGTATACAAGCCATAGGAAGAATTTCTTAAAATATATTTCAGAACATCAATAGTAGTTATATCTACATGGAGCAGTAACCAGTAAATTTTCATTACACATTTCTGTAATTGTTTTAAATGGTATGCATGTGTTTACTTTTATATTAAAGAAATCATTAATAATATTTTCTTTTTAAAAGACATGAGAAACCAAGAAAAGTTGCGAATCAGTATGCTAGAACCAGAAAATGTCCTAAATCCTTTCATATTCTGAAATTCTACATGATAATTAGGAAAATATTTGTTTTTTTCCTTCATTATTCCCAAAAAGCATATTTAATATGCTTTTCCTAGATCTTGTGAGGAGACTAAAATGTAAGAAATGTTCCCCGTCCTTATATTTTGACTTTTAAAATAATAATAATGGCTGCATCTTTGGAATGCAGAGTAGGGGTAGAGAAAATAAGGAAATGATAAAACCCCAACCCAGGCAAAGCCCTTCTCAGGTTTCAAAACTCCCAAAGAAAATCAATGCAAATCTCTAAATTCAGGTCTGAGAGCTAAAAAGGGGGAGTCGTTGCTCTTAAAGATTTACATATATAATAATATCCTCCTCACAAGAGATCACTATTCCTGGACTATTACTGCAGGAGACAAGTTAAGGAAAACACAACAAGTTAGACTTACATTTAACTATCAGAAAAAAATGTATTATCTAACATTTATTCATTACATTTTTAAAAGCCTGCTTATAAAAGCATATTAAAACATTCATTTGTGGTTTCAACATGTAGTAAAAAAAATAATGACAAATAATTACCTCTCCTATGAAAACGACTATAACACAGTCCAACTTCTCTTCAGGATACAGATTATCAATAAGGGAATGAAGGGTTTCTATGAGGTAAGATTTCACTTCTCTCTTCACTGTAGGAATTCCCATTACTATTGACACTGAAACAAAATAATGATAGTAATTACATAAAAAGATTTCACAAAGACAGTATAGAATAACACTAGTATTTAAAAAATGATTATACCCTCTCAAATTGATCGCAACAACTGAGAAATCGAAATATACTACTCAATAATAATTGAGGAATCAAAATATACTAAAAACTGTACAACTATACAAAGAAAAATAATCAAAGCCTATAAAACCATAGCCATAACAGTGTAATTCTTTTCCACAGGGCTTATCCAAAAAAAAGTCAAAGTACTGTTAAAAATGAAGACATTAAAAACAAGTGACAGTAAAGTTTTAAATATATATTCACAAGTAAAAGATAGAAACACTGAACACATCTTAAAACTTAATGTCTCAAAAAACCCTAATGTCTCAGATATCATGTATATAATGCAATCAGAAGGATACAACATCCCTTCTGTGGTTTTCTTGACAAAAACGCATAATCTAAATCTAACCCTGAATATCAGACAAATCCAAATTAGGGAGGATAATCCACAAAATAATTGTCCAGGTGTTCTCTGAAGTGTCAAGATCAGGAAAGACAAAGAAAGAATAAAGAACTGTGAGAGATGGCAGAAGACGAAGGAAACATGACAAGTAAATGAAATATGGGATCCTGAGTCTGATCCTGGAACTAGAAAAGAAGAATGAGAAAATGACAAAATCTGAAGAGGTTCTAAAGTTAGTTAACATGACAGCATCAATGTCAAGTTCCTGGTTTTGATCACTGTATTATGGTTACACAAAATCTGAACATTTAGGGGAACCGGGTGAAGTATATGAAAACACTGTGTGTACTATTAATACAACTTTTTCCAGGCTAAAACTATAGCCAGCCCTGCTATAATGGTTGTTTTGCAACACAAATTTTTTCCTGAGAGATTAATGTATTAGGCAACTATCTAAGCATCATGTGGATTTTGCATTTGCTTATGTGCAATTTCTCCTCTGGGACAAGCATTCACTAGGTAAACACAGAAAATGGCAACCATTTGAAATGAGCTCCAAAAACCTGAACCAAGCAATGTAGAAATACACAAACAGTATACACTTCTAACTTCTACCAGCTGCCTCAGTTTGCTGCACATGAAGAACCACACATGTCTACATCTAGTGTTGAAATTTCCACCAGATTGCAGGTTATAACCTGCCTTGTATCACACTTCTCAAAATCTTCCAAGCAGCAATCCTTTCGAAACCCGTCTTAACAAGCAAACCTCAAGCATTTTTTAGTACCTTATTGTAGTACTTAGTATTTCTTAATCATTTAGCATGTGTAAAACTGTGCTTTTTTTTTTTTTTGTCTTTTTGTACGGGTAACTAACAAAGTTTCTGACCATTGCGATACTGACTTTTCTCTTTTTATTAAACAATTCTATATAGTATGGTAAATTTTAAGAATGCATATATTGTGTTATAATAGGACTGTAATCCTCAGGAAGTTTTTTTAAATAACGTCTTTTAAAAAGCCAGTAGAGAAATATTTTGCAAGTATTAAAAACATTTAAGTCTTAGTAATGTAAAAATTCATCAGAAACGCTACAAAATACTTAGAATTCATGAAATTCTGAAATTGGAAGGAAGCTGGAAGATCAGGGCTCAATGAGTCTACGACCATGATACTGCAAATAACAATACTAACATCCATAATTTGGCTATATGCAAAAGAAGGAAACTGGTCCAGTTTGTTACACCATACACAAAAATAAACTCAAAACAGACTAAAAACCTAAATGTGAGAAATGAAATCATAAAAATCCGAGACGAGAGCATTGGCAATAATCTCTCTAACATGGGCCATAGCAACATTTTCCTAGATATGTCTTCTGAGGTAAGGAAAACAAAAGCAAAAATAAACTATCAGGGGGCGCCTGGGTAGCTCAGTGGGTTAGGCCTCTGCCTTCTGGGATTGAGCCCCACATCGGGCTCTTTGCTCGGCAGGGAGCCTGCTTCCCCACCTCTCTGTCTGCCTCTCTGTCTGCCTCTCTGCATACTTGTGATCTCTGTCTGTCAAATAAATAAATAAAATCTTTAAAAAAAAAATAAACTATCAGGACTACACCAAAATAAAAAGCTTCTGCATAGCAAATGAAACTATCCACAAAACTAAAAGACAACCTACTGAATGAGAGATGGTATTTGCAAATGACATACCTGATAAAGGGTTAATATCCAAAATAAATAAAGAATACAACTTAACAACAAAAAAAAACCCTTAAAATTTTTTTTTATTTTTTTATTTTATTTTTTTAAATTTTAAAAGTAGAAAACTTGAACAGATTATTTCTTCAAAGAGGACATACAGATGACCAACAAGACACATGAGCTTGATATGACTCATCATCAGAAAAAAGCAAATCAAAATCACAATGAGATAATACTTCACATCTGTCAGAATGGTTCAAATCAACAACACAAGAAAAGATGTGTTGATGAGGATGTGGAAAAAAAAAGAAATCCTCATGCATTAGTGGCATAAATGTAAACTGGAACAGCAACTGTAGAAAACAGTACGGAGGTTCCTCAATAATTAAAAACAGACTACCCTATGACCCAGTAACTGTACTATTGGGTACTTACCCAAAGAATATGAAAACACTAATCCAAAAAGAAAACAGCACCCCTATGTTTACCACAGCATTATTTACAATAGCCAATAATGGAAGCAGCCCAAGTGTCCATGGATGGATGAAAGAATAAAGATGTGTATACACACACACACACATACACTGGAATATTATTTGGCCATAAAAAGAATGCAGTCTTGCCATTTGCAACAACATGGATGGAGCAAGAGTGTATAATGTTAAGAGAAATAATTAAGTCAGACAAAGACAAATACTATATGATTTCCACCCATAGTGGAATTTAGGAAACAAAACAAAGGGGCAAAAAAAGACACAAACCAAAAAAACAGACTCTTAGCCACACAGAACAAAGAGATGGTTACTAGGGGGGTGAGTGGGAACACAGATGAAATAGGTGATGGGTATTAAAGAATACACTTATGATGAGTGCTGAGGAACACATAAAATTATTGAATCACTATATTATTGAACACTATATATGAAATGTATTGGAATTAAAATTTAAAAGCAGTAACCACCATCCCCCCAAAAAGAACACTAAGATCCAAATGGTTTAAAAGATAGCCCTAAAAGGTAGATGCCACACTCCTCTCTTCCATTTTGAGATGAAGAGCTTCCTGGGGCTCAAAAAGAGATCTGTCACATTTGGACTTCTGAGAATATGGCAGAGCAGTAAGATCCTAGGCTCATGGACACACAATGCAACTAACTCTGGAAAAGACTCAAAGACTGGCATAAGAGGCTTTACAGTCAATCATATAGAAGGCCACACTGAAAGTACAGGAGGGGAAGAAGGGGCAGAAACACATTTAGGAACCAAACCTCTGTGAGACTGACCGCACACAGGAGGGATACCAAAGCACCAAGAAGGGAGAGGAGCAGACTCCACACCAGGTACCACAGGCATGGAGAACCCACATTGGAAAGATGAGTCCCCATAACATCTGGCTTTGAAAACCAGTGGGACTTAGCTTCCAAAGTTGTAAAATCAGCATACCCTAACTCCAGGTATTTTTAAATCAGATGGATTGGCTTCAGGAGAGCTAGAGGATAATAGAAAACTGAGTCCCCACCCTCAAAGAGCCAGCATAGCAAATACTTCTGCAGAGACACTGCAAGGGAAAAGCAATTTGGAAAGTGCCTGGGGTAGCTCACATTTTGTGCTAGAGGTGCAGGAATCTTTAGGAGACTTCAAGAACAAAAGTGCTAGCAAGTGCCATTCTTTTACCCCAGCCCCCTCCCCCATCTTTATAGCCAGATACTTGTGGGAACCACCACAAAATTTTTCTACACATATTGCTCACACCAAGTGTCCCACCTCTGCCTTCCCTTTCGGAAGTACCATATCCAACCTGACCCACTCAGCAGGCATGCCTCCAAAGCCACATCTTCCCCAAACACCATGCAAGCAACCCCAGCAGGGACCAGTGCCACTCCAAAGTGACTCCTGTCCTGGGGAGAAGGGAATATAACCATACAAACCAGTGTAGCCACAGTCCCAGCAGCCAAACCTTATAACTGGCAGTGCAGACATAGTGCCCCGCAGCTTAGTGTGCCTGCAGTCCCAGAGCACACGGACTACGGGCAGGCATCCAATCTGACTGCTGACCTACTACAAGCCCCCTAAAAGCACAGGGATCAAACCCTGACCAATGCACCCCAAATAGCTAAAAACGGGCCCTTGCAGCCAACTAGACTAAAGATAAATGCAATTCAGTCACACAGTAGGACCCACATAGCCACACAGGAGACACCCCTGAAGTGTCTGGTTCCAGTGAACAGAGGACACTATGCTACAACACACCACAAAACCTCTTCATAAGGCCACTACTTGCAAGATCAGGAGATGGAGCTGATTTCCCTAATACAAAGAAACAAACACAGAGTTAGACAAAATGAGGAGACAGAGTAATATGGCAAAAATGAAAGAACAGGACAAAATCACAGCCAGAGAGCTAAATGAAATGGAGATATAAGCAATATGCCTGATAAGGGATTCAAAGTAATGGTCATAAGGATACTCACTGGCCTTGAGAAAAAAGTGGAGGATCTCAGTAAGACCTTCAACAAAGAGATAGAAAATATAAAAAAGAACCAGTCAGAGATGGAAAATTCAGTAACTGAAATTCAAAATACACTAGAACAAACTGACAGCAGAAGAGAGGAGGCAGAACAACTAAGCAGTGAGGTGGAAGACAGAGTAATGGAAAGCAACCAAGCTGAACAACAAAAAGTAAAAAGAATAATAAAAAATGAGAATAAGGTCAGGGAACTCAATGATATCATCAACCACAGTAATGTTCACTTTTTAGGGATCTCAAAAGACAGAAAGCAACAGAAAACTTATTTGAAGAAATTATTGCTGAAAATTTCCCTGCTCCAGGGAAGGAAGATATCCAGACCCAGGAAGCACGGTGAGCCCCCCACAAAATTTACCCAAGGAGGTCCACACCAACACACATAATAGTTAAAATGACAAAAACAAGTGATAAAGAGAAAATTTTAAAAACAGCAAGAGAAAAGAAAACAGTTATACACAAGGGAAACCACATAAGCCTAACAGTTGATTTTCAAACAGAAACTCTGCAGGCTAGAATGGAGTGGCAAGATATATTCAAAGCCCTAAAAGGTTAAAACATGCAACCAAGAAAACTCTATACAGTGAGGCAATCATTCAGAATATAAGGAGAGATAATGACCTTCTCTCACAAAATTAAAGGAGTTCAACACTACTAAACTAGGCTTAGCAAAACAAAACAAAACAAAACAAAAAAAACATTAAAGGGAATTCTTTAAAGAAGAGTAGAAAGAATAATAATCAGGCAATAATTTAAGTGTAAGAAAATTATGGAAGGAAAAAATTTCACAGATATAATAAAATAAAATGCAAACATATAATAAAAGTAGATCATGCAAACATATAATAAAAGTAGACTAATCACTTACAACACCAGTATGGAAGTTAAAACACAAAGGCAGTAAAATAAATTATAACTATAAAAATCAGTCAGGAGATTCATAGAAGTATGTAAGTATGACACCATATACATAAACTGGCAGGGAAGCAGGGAGAGGCACATGGAAAAAATTCAGTGCTTTTAGAATGGGTTCAAAACTTAAGTGACCACCAATTTATAGTTCTACATAGACTACACAGGATGTTCTATATGAATTTAGACTACATAGGATGTTCTATATGAAGATAATGGTAACAAATTAAAAAAAAAACTGTAAGAGATACACAAGAAAACAAAGAGAGGGTATCCAAACATAACACTAACAAAATCCACCAAAGCACAGAGGAAAGAGCAAGAGAAGAACTGCAAAAACAACCCTAAAACAAGAACAAAATGGCATTACGTATATACTTATCAATAATCACTTTAAATGTAAATGGACTACATACTGCAATCAAAAGACAGTAAGACAATAAGGTGACTGAATGGATAAAAAAGCAAGACCCATATATATGCTGTCTATAAGAGACTTCATTTCAAATTGAAAGACACATGCAGACTGACAATGAAGAGATGGAAAAACATTTACCGCGCAAACTGAAGGTAAAAACAAAACTGGGAAAGCAAAATTTCTATCTGACAAAACAGACTATGCAATAAAGACTGTAAAAAAAAAAAAAGCCAAAGAACACTACATAATTATAAAGAGAACTACCTGACATAAGGATGTAACAATTGTATATATTTATGCACCCAACATGGGAACACCTACATATATGAAACTACTATAACAGACAGAAAGGAAGAAATTAACAGTACTACAATAATATTAGGAGATACCCACTTACAGTAATGGATAGATCATTGAGACAGAAAAATCAACAAGAGAAGAATGGCTTTGAACAATAAATTAGATATATTCAGAACATTCAATCCAAAACCAGCAGTTTACACATTCCTTTCAAAGGGATTTGGGGGGCGCCTGGGTGGCTCAGTGGGTTAAAGCCTCTGCCTTCGGCTCGGGTCGTGGTCCCCGGGTCCTGGGATGGAGCCCCGCATCGGGCTCTCTGCTTGGCGGGGACCCTGCTTCCCTTCCTCTCTCTCTGGCTGCCTCTCTGCCTACCTGTGATCTCTGTCTGTCAAATAAATACATAAAATCTTAAAAAAAAAACAACAACAAAAAAAAAACAAGGGATTTGGGACAGTCCCCGGAACAGATCAAATAAACGTTAGACCACAATGTAAGTCCCCAATCAATCGGAAAAGACTGAAATCATGGCATCTACCTTTTCAAACCACAATAGTATAAAACTAGAAATCAAAAGAAAAAATCTGGGAAGAACACAAATACATGAGGATAAATAATAAACTACTAAACAATGAATGGGTCAACCAAAAAATCAAAGAGGAAATTAAAAAAATACACCAGAGAACATGAAAATGAAAACATAACAGCCCAAAATCTTCAGGAGACAACAAAAGCTATTCTAACGGAAAAGTTTATAGCAACACAGGCTTATCTCAACCAGAAAAATCTCAAGTAAACAACCTAACACTTAAAGGAGCTAGAAAAAGAACAAACAAAGCCCAATGCCCACAGAAAGAAGGCAATAATAAAGATTAAAGCAGAAATAAATGAAACAGAGACTTAACAATAAAACAGATCAATGAAACCAGGAGCTGGTTCTTTGAAAAGATCAAGAAAATTAATATGCCTTCAGTAAGATTCAGCAAGAAAAAAAAAGAGACTCAAATAAATAAAATCAGAAATGAAGCAGGAGAAATAACATCAACCCCTCAGAAATACAAAAGCATTTAAACTTTCATAAGAAATTATGAAAAGTTATATGCCAACAAATTGGACAATATGAAAGAAATGAATAAATCTCTAGAAACATACAGTCTTCCAAAACTGAATTAGGAAAAAAATAGAAAATCTGAACAGATCTATTACTAGCAACAAAATTGAATCAGTAATTAAAAAAAACAAAAACAAAAACACCACAACTCCCAGAAAATATAAGTCCAGGGCCAGATGGCTTTATAGGTAAATTCTACCAAACATTTAAAGAGTTAATACCTATTCTTCTCAAATTATTAGGAAAAAAAAAAAAAGAGGAAGCTTCAAAATTCATTCTATGAGTTCCAACATTACCCTGATACCAAAACCAGAGGAAGGCACTAATAAGTAAAAGGAAAACTACAAGCCAATATCTTTCATGAACATAGATGCAAAAATCTTCAACTAAATATTAGCCAACTGAATCCAACAATATGACAAAAATAATTCACCATAATCAAATGGGATTTATTCCAAGGAAGAGAGAGGGTAGCTCAGTATTCACAAATAAATCAACATCATACATCACGTTAATAAGAGGAAAGACAAAACCATAAGATCATCTCAATAAATGAAAAAGCATTTGAAAAATCCAGTATCTGTCATGATATAAACTCTCAACAAAGTGGATTTAGTGGGAACATACCACAACATAATAAAAACCATATATGAAAAATTAAAAGCTAGCATCACACCCATGGTGAAGAACTGAGAGCTATTACTCTAAGATCAGGAACAAGACAAGGATGTCCACTCTCACCACTGTTATTCAAACCAGGAATCTAAGTCCTAGCCACAGCAATCAGACAAGAATAAGATATAAAAGGCATCCAGATTGGTAAAGAAGAAGTAAAACTTTCACTATTTGCAGATGACATGATACTATATATAGAAAACCCTACAGACTCCACCAAAAACTGCTAGAACTGATAAATGAAATCAATAAAGTCACAGGATACAAAATACACAGAAATCAGTTGCATTTCTATTCACTAATAATGAGATAGCAGAAAGAGAAATTAAACAATAATCTCATTTACAATTGCACCAAAAAGAATAAGATACCCAGTAATAAATTTAACTAAGGAGATGAAAGATCCATACTCCAAACACTGAAAAACACTGATGAAACAAACAGAAGATGACACAAACAAATGGAAAGGTACTCCATGCTCGTGGCTTTAAAGAATCCATATTGCTAAAGTGCCGTACTACCCAAAGCAAGCTACAGATTCAATGCAATCTGTATCAAAATAACAATAGCATTTTTTACAGAACTAAGACAAAGAATTTAAAATGTGTATGGAATTACAAAAGACCCTAAATAGGCAAAACAATTTTGAGAAAGAGCTAAGGTGGAGGTATCATAATCCCAGATTTCAAAATAAACTACAAAGCTGTACTAATCAAAACAGTATGAGAGGTACTGGCATAAAAACAGATCAATGGAACAGAACAGAAAACCCAGAAATACACCTATACTTATATGGTCAATTAATCTGTGACAAAGGGGGTAAGAATATACAATGGGAAAAAGAGAGTTTCTTCAATAAATGGTATTGGGAAAACCATACCACTTTTTTATACTATACACAAAAATAAACTCAAAATGGATTAAAGATCTAAGTATGAGTCATGGAACCACAAAAACCCCTAAAGAAAAGAGAGGCAGTAATCTCTTGAACCAATGTCCAAGCCTTACCAACATTTTTTTGGGTTGTCTCCTCACACAAGGGAAACAAAGGCAAAAATAAACTACTGGGACTATACCAAAAATAAAAAGCTTTTGCACAGCAAAGGAAACAATCAACAAAAGAAAAAGATAACCCAGTGAATGGGAGAAGATATTTTTGCAAATGATATATCCAATAAGTGGCTCATATCAACTCAATACCAAAAAAACCACAAATAATCTAATTTTAAAATGGGCATAAGACCTAAGCAGATATTTTTCCAAAGAAAGCATACAGATGCCCAACAGACATAAAAAGATGTGCAACATCATCAGGGGAATGCAAATCAAAACCACAATGAGGTATGACTTCATATTTGTCAGGACAGCTAAATTCAAAAGGACAAAAAATTACAAGTGTTGTCAAGGATGTAGAGAAAAAGGTACCTTCATGCACAGTTAGTGGAAATGCAAGCCAGTGCAGCCACTGTGGAAAACAGAATGGAGGTTCCTCAAAAAACTAAAAATAGAACTATCCATTAATTCCACCACGGGGTATTTACTCAAAGAAAAGGAAAACATGAATTCAAAACGATATATTCACCTTTATGTTTACTGCAGCATTTTTACAATATCCAAGATATGGAAGCAACCTAAGTTTCTATCCATAAATGAATAGATCAAGATGTGGTATATATATACAATGGAATACTACTCAGTCATGAAAAAGAACGAGATCTTGCCATTGCAACGATATGGATGTACCTAAAGGCTATAATGGAAAGTGAAGTAAGTCAGAGAAAGATAAATACTATACGATTTCACTGATACGTGGAATTTAAGAAACAAAACAAGTAACAAAAAAGACACCAGAAAAATGGACTCTGAAATACAGCAAATAAGGTGGTGTTTGCCAGATGAGAGGTGGGTGGGGGGATGGGTAAACAGATAAAGGGATTAAGAATATACTTATAACAAGCACTGAGTATAGAATTGTTGAATCATACTGTACACCTGAAACTAATATAACACTGCATGTTAGTTATACTTCAATTTTAAAATTAATTAAATAAAACTATTTTAAAAAGAAATTTCCCATATTTGTTCCAAACAAATATTTACTGAACACCTATCAAACCCAAGGTATTATTCTAAGTGCTAAGGATAATACTGAACAATGTAGGTAAGGTCCCTCACCTCATGGAATCAATATTCTAGCAGGGGGGGAAAGATAAATAATATAATCTTAGCAGGTGATAGGTTCTAACAAATTAAAATGTGGCAATATTAAAAAGAGTAGGTGGGGAACAGGGAAAGGGACAGATACCTCTATAGACACCAAATGTTATGGAAGGCCTCTCTTATATCACCTGAACTAACGATTAGAAAGAGCAGACAAAGAACATTCCAGAAGAGGAAACAGCAAGGCCCCAAAGAAACAATGATCTTAACACAATCAGGAAATAGCACAGAATGCATCTAAAGCAGAATGAGCCTAGATTCAGAGAATTAATTAGGGGTCAGATCAAATGTAACCTTAAATTTAGTTTTAACTATGAGAAAGTCACTGTAAAGTTATAAGTAGGGGAGTGACATTATCCAATTTTTAATTTTAAAAAGATTACCAAATTTTGTGGCAAACAGATATAAAAGTATTCAGAGTAAAAGTGTTTTGGGGAGATCAGTTAGAAGTTAGGTGCTCTGAATTAGGGTACTGGAAATGGGGCTGAGTGGACAGACTGGAGAGAGAGCACGAGTGGGGTAGTGGCAGGCAGGCAGGAGGAGAAAGAAGCAGGCTCCCCACAGAGCAAGGAGCCCGACGTGGGGCTTGATTCCAGAAACCTGGGATCATGACCTGGGCTGAAGGCAGCCACTTAACTGACTGAGTCACCTAGGCACCCCATCTACCCCAATTCTTTGTGCCCTCGATGCAGTGTTCTAGAGCTCATTGTTCAGATTGCTAATCTGATCTTCAGCTGTATCTACGGCTTATTAGTCCATCTATATGGTAATTTTAAATATAAATAGATGAAATTAGAACCAGAGATAACCAACTAATCCTTTATGAACTGGCCTCTCATCCCTCTAAAATATATTGGATATGCGTAATTTCCAAATTACATTTTGCTTGCTCTGCAAAATCAATTTCCTTGAGTATTAAGTCATTCACAATGTGCGTTTCCTTAAATATTTTGTAACCCTAGTTGTACAATATGCCCTTTACCCATCTGTAGTTGCTGTATGTATTTTCTGCAGCCTGCAAATTTCATGGAAGGATCTAGAAAGGCTGTGGGTTGGGGGGGGGTGGCTGGCAGGTTTTTGTTCTTCACAAGGAATTCAAGCCCCTCTTTAGACAGTAGTTACCTGGAACATTCTCCCTCTTTAGTCTTAGGAAGACTTAACTGGTCTGAGGGCTGTTCCTTATTTAGTCAGCCTGACCACATTATAATAATTTTTAGCAAGAAGCAGTTTTTCTTTGATCTAAAAAACAGAAGAGGCACCTGGGTGCTCAGCTGGTTAAGTGACTGCCATTGGCTCAGTTCATGATCTTGGGGTCTAAGGACTGAGTGAGCCTGCATGGGGCTCCCTGTTCAGTGAGAAGTCTGCTTTTCCCTCTGCGCCCCCTCTGCTCATGTTCTCGCTCTCAAATAAATACATAAAAAATTTGAAAAAGAAAAGTTCTTAATGTAAAGTCCCTAAAAAGATTTTGGAGCTGCACAAAATCCCAGCATATATACACAGAATTACTTTTTCTATGTGCATTTTTCTAAATAGAAAGAGTATAGTTTTCCTAGGATAGCCAAAGGGTTCTTTGACTCTAAAAATGTTAAGAACCACTGCTTATGGATTTAAGAAGGTGATTTTAATGTAAATCTGAGGGCTTTCTTGTATTTTTTTTTTCAAGTTGTCTGCTTTTTCTACCTCTCAAAAGTAGTGCCAGCTTGGTAACAATGCTAACTAGCAGAAATCTGGCTGACCAAGATTTCATTATATTTATGATAAAGTCATAAATGAATGGGATGGAAAGTAAGTATCTTCAAAAGGGTATGAGAATGTCACATTCGCAAAATAACAAGGAGCTACCATAGGAGAACCTATTACATGCTGCGAACTTTTAAATGACTTTAAAAATACTTGTACTTTCAGAACGGACGAAGAAGATATGGTCCATCTAGATAATGGAACATTATGCCTCCATCAGAAAGGGTAAATACCCAACTTTTGTGTCAACATGGATGGACTGGAGGAGATTATGCTGAGTGAAGTAAGTCAAGCAGAGAGAGCCAGTTATCATATGGTTTCACTTACTTGTGGAGCATAAGGAATAACACAGAGGACATTGGGATATGGAAAGGAGAAGTGAGTTGGGGGAAATCAGAGGGGGAGATGAAGCATGAGAGACTGGACTCTGAGAAGCAAACTGAGGGTTTTGGAGGGGAGAGGGGTGGGGGGTTAGGTGAGCCTGGTGGTGGGTACTAAGGAGGGCACATATTGCATGAAGCACTGGGCATGGTGCATAAACAATGAATCTTGGAACACTGAAAAAATAAAATTAAATAAAATACTTGTACTTTCTTTTCATTTGATATTCTTATTAATGAAGACATCATCTAAACCAGCAATGTACTAAATGACTGAGACACCCTACCCAAATAGTGATTATTAAATGGAGAGATATAATATCAACTTCAGAAATAATTAATGAACAATGTTCTAAAGAAAATATTCAGAGTACACCACCCATCTTGTTAGTCTTAGTATATCCAGCACCTGCTGGATAATATTTATTTAATCAATAAGGAAATGAAAGAATGAGTTAGTCTGAACATGATATTTTAAGAATCATCACTTCTTAGGAAGGCAGAGTGCAAATTTAAATGATTCATAAAGTAGAAAGATGGCAGAACTAAAAAAAGACAAATATAAAAGCTTATGCTAATAGATCAAATAATATGAGAAAATGCAACACACACAAAAAAGTAAATACCCAAGAATCCTACTGAATCAAAAGCAGATTAAATCAGTGTTTCAGAAACATCATCACAAATATGAATCTCAGTATCTATCAGGTAATGGTTTTAACAAAAGGCTTATTAGGGAAGCAAAATGATATTTTGCTGTCTACATTTTAAAACCTCCAAAGAAAACATTAAGAAAGTCAAAACAGAGGAACCAAAATCATGAAATAACAGTAAGTAGGGCCCACAAGGAAAATTAAACCTCTGGCAGTTCTAACAAGAGGAAACAAATAAACAATAAACTATATTTTCACTCTATGAGAAAAAAAGCAAACCAAAGTATTTCTATTATTGTCTGAAAGGTTAAACGAAAGTGATTATATGCCTTCCAGCTCTTTAAGAAAAAGCAGGGGCAAACAGAAAAAAACCTCTCTTGATGAGACTGTGAGAACTATGAATGTAGAAAGAAAACACAAGAAAAAAAAGTCTTCTCAAATTTTTAAAACAGAAAAATTAAAAAGGTTTTAAAACATTTTTCTGCCTGGAGATGGGGTTTTATTTTATTTTTTATTTTTTTTTCCATTTTATTTATTTTTTCAGCGTAACAGTATTCATTCTTTTTGCACAACACCCAGTGCTCCATGCAAAACGTGCCCTCCCCATTACCCACCACCTGTTCCCCCAACCTCCCACCCCTGACCCTTCAAAACCCTCAGGTTGCCCCAACCTCCCACCCCTGACCCTTCAAAACCCTCAGGTTGTTTTTCAGAGTCCATAGTCTCTTATGGTTCGCCTCCCCTCCCCAATGTCCATAGCCCGCTCCCCCTCTCCCAATCCCACCTCCCCCCAGCAACCCCCAGTTTGTTTTGTGAGATTAAGAGTCATTTATGGTTTGTCTCCCTCCCAATCCCATCTTGTTTCATTTATTCTTCTCCTATCCCCCTACCCCCCCATGTTGCTTCTCCATGTCCTCATATCAGGGAGATCATATGATAGTTGTCTTTCTCCAATTGACTTATTTCACTAAGCATGATACGCTCTAGTTCCATCCACGTCGTCGCAAATGGCAAGATTTCATTTCTTTTGATGGCTGCATAGTATTCCATTGTGTATATATACCACATCTTCTTGATCCATTCATCTGTTGATGGACATCTAGGTTCTTTCCATAGTCTGGCTATTGTAGACATTGCTGCTATAAACATTCGGGTACACGTGCCCCTTCGGATCACTATGTTTGTATCTTTAGGGTAAATACCCAGTAGTGCAATTGCTGGGTCATAGGGTAGTTCTATTTTCAACATTTTGAGGAACCTCCATGCTGTTTTCCAGAGTGGTTGGACCAGCTTGCATTCCCACCAACAGTGGAGGAGGGTTCCCCTTTCTCCACATCCTCGCCAGCATCTGTCATTTCCTGACTTGTTAATTTTAGCCATTCTGACTGGTGTGAGGTGATATCTCATTGTGGTTTTGATTTGTATTTCCCTGATGCCGAGTGACGTGGAGCACTTTTTCATGTGTCTGTTGGCCATCTGGATGTCTTCTTTGCAGAAATGTCTGTTCATGTCCTCTGCCCATTTCTTGATTGGATTGTTTGTTCTTTGGGTGTTGAGTTTGCTAAGTTCCTTATAGATTTTGGATACTAGCCCTTTATCTGATATGTCGTTCGCAAATATCTTCTCCCATTCTGTCAGTTGTCTTTTGGTTTTGTTAACTGTTTCCTTTGCTGTGCAAAAGCTTTTGATCTTGATGAAATCCCAAGAGTTCATTTTTGCCCTTGCTTCCCTTGCCTTTGCCGTTGTTCCTAGGAAGATGTTGCTATGGCTGAGGTCGAAGAGGTTGCTGCCTGCATTCTCCTCAAGGATTTTGATGGATTCCTTTCTCACATTGAGGTCCTTCATCCATTTGGAGTCTATTTTCGTGTGTGGTGTAAGGAAGTGGTCTAATTTCATTTTTCTGCATGTGGCTGTCCAATTTTCCCAGCACCATTTATTGAAGGAGATGGGGTTTAAACCAGATTTCTCATGACCCTTTTCAACTATATACTCTGATCTATGGAGAAAAATATCTAACTCCTTTCAATGTAAATGAATCCTAAGTTATTATACAGAGAGAAGGAATTTTTCTTGTTTGACCTGCCAGACTTCTAATGGTCAATGTTATACTCCAAGATCCAATTAAGACCAGCAGTACAACCACAGTAAGAAACAAAATAAACATACCTCCTGTTCTTCCGTTACCAATCTGCAGAGCAGGCTGAAGGCTTCTTTCATTTTGCAATAAATGAGGCAAATGATAATAAATACTTGGCACTTGAAGAGATTTTTTGCTTGTTAACTCCTTTAATAGCTTAAGGGTATTATCTAAAACAGAAAAGCATAATTAACGATCGCCTTACTTATAGAAGTTACTGATTTTACAAATATAGCAGTAAAAGTTTATGAGCACTAGAACTAAAGAATTTTCTTTCCTGATTTCATAATTTGGTGAGTAAGAGCTGCATTTAAAATGAAAAAAGACACTTCTGCAACCAGAGTCTCACAGAGTCCCAATGTTGATACCGCTCTGAAGAAGCCAAAGTACCATAAGAAGGCAGAATGCTTTCATCATGGAATGCTTTCATTGTTTGCTGTTATAAAGGTTCAGTTCAGAACTCGGGCCCTGCAGAACACACTCGAAACATGCAACCTGTTTATGAAAATGTAATAAGCACATTCACCACAATAACTTTCACTCTCCTTATGCTATTCTACTTTACTGAATTTTCACATGGAAGATTTTTTTCTTTCAAAAAAATACAACTACAATAATTTAAACAGCACAATCTGAGAATGCCCTGTACAGATCCTAATTTTCAAGTAGTTCTTCTGTTTTTCTTGGAGGAGTTAATGAACCCTTTAACATAATATGAAATAAAAACTCAATCTAGTAGGAAATATTGTTTTACAGTTCCAACTCTATTTTAATTTAACCCTTTAAATATGGTAGTTGGCAGTAAGGATTTAAAGCCTTGAAGATTTCATGCAAAACTATATGAAAACTTGATTAAAAATATGACAAGAATCAACAATTCACAAAAGAAATGCAAATGTCTGTTATACTTAATCTCACAAGTAAAGAAACAATTATAAATTACAAGACACTAATTTCAACCTATCAACTTAGCATAAGTTGATACTAGTATTAAATACTGGTGATAATGTGATACATGTTTCAGCTATTCAGAAGAGCATCAAAAACCCTAGACCATGTCTGCTTTACTAGTCAATAATTTCCCTTTTAGGAATTTCACTTTAATGCATGCAACAAATATTTAGTGATTATCTATTTTGTCCCAGCCACTGTGTCACGTGTTTTTTTTTTAATTTTTTCAGCGTAACAGTATTCATTGTTATGTGTCACGTGTTTAGAAATGAACAAGCCATCAAAACATAGATCCTTGTTTTTAAGGAAATCATCATGTAACGAAATAACATACAGGCTACCAGAAATGTGACCAATTTATACACAAAGATGTTCATCGCAGAGTTAGAAATTGAGGAGAAAAAACAATATAGGAAAATCCTATTTGCCTAATATTAGAAAAATAATTAATACATTATGGTATATGGTTAACTGACATATGGCCAATGAAAATGGCATTTTTGAGGAATATTCAAAGACACAGTAAAATACTAATAGCCTAATTTCAGTTAAAACGAGGCTCTAACACCCAATCACAATTTTGAAGAAAAACATAAATGGAAAAAAGACTAGAAGGAAACAAAAAATGTTAGCAGAAATCAACTGGCAGCAGGCTTATGGGTGCTTTATTTTTTATTACCTATCCCATTCCATAATTTTAAGTGTTACTGTGCCATAACACACATTTCACAATCAGGAGGAGAAACATGGAGCATGAAAATTTAAAATAAGGTCAGGTAGTGAATCTAAGATAAGAGGAATGAATGATAAAGGATGGGAAAAGATGCTGCTAAATGAAAAAGTATATTAATCCTGAAAGATTACATAAATTCTGAGGCAACTGATTGCGTACACACGTCAATTTAATTATTGGACTAGTGAAAACACAGGAACAGTAATTGTCACTCATCTTACTCTCACCACAAGTTGTCAGAGAAGCAACAGATCAGATACCCCCAAAAGTGCACACTGTAATAAAACCATATTTTTTTCCTGTAAGTCAGAGATAAGAGTACTAATTGTTTCAAATAGCTCAAAGGTTCTCCAGAGTCTATCTGAGGCCCATACAGGTCACAACATAAACATGTAAAAACACAGTATTAAATTTTAATCTCATTTGGAATATGGTTTTTAAAACATCTGGCTTTTTGCTATTGTCAGTGAAATTTATCCAACTGAAATCTAAATCTCTTAAAATCAAAGTGAGTAACTAATCATAACTGTTTTATAATTTACCATGATAGGGAAGGTTTGTGTGATGTCTCTCTCTGAAAACAGTAATAAATGCTGGCTGATAAGCTACTTTACATGACTTTCAAATAAATTACGTCACGTAACCCTTTGAAAATAATAATTTTTATAAAACTAAAAATATCATTTGTACCTGAAAATTTATTTAATGGATCCTTACTTCCATTTGCTTCTGCTCCTACACGCTTGAACTGCTGTACAATGGCATTTAGTTCAGAAGAGCGCTGAGAGATTCTATGTTCAGCTATTCGAAGACGTTCTTTCAAGGCAAGAAACTCTCGTTGATAAGCAATCAGTTTTTCTAGAAGCAAAACCAGAAGTTTTTAATGTATTTAAAAAAAACAAAACTGTAAGATCAGAATTTTTACAGTCACATTTTTCCAGGAAAAGATATTCATTTATGTATTGCTACAGAACTCAAAATAAAAAAGAGCCCCAACCAGTTATATATAATAAAGCCTGCACTAATGTAATGCTCCTTTTTTTTTTCTTAGCATTAGAAAGCAATTTATTTTTTTTCCTGAGGCTTTAAACTTTGGGGGGGGGCAGTTAAGTTCAAGTTAGTAAACATAGAGTGTATTATTAGTTTCAAGGGTAGAATTTAGTGATCGTGGTCAGTTGCATATCACACCCAGTGCTCATTACATCAAGTGCCCTCCTTAACGCCCATCACACAGTTACCCTATTCCCCACCCACCTCCCCTCCAGCAACCCTCAGTTTCTTCCCTAAAGTAAGGAGTCTCTTACGGTTTGTCTCCCTCTCTGTTTTTATCTTATTTTTCCTTTCCTTCCCCTATGTTCATCTGTTGCTCTTTGTACCTGTAAGAATGCAAGCACTTTCAACTTAGCACTTAACAATGGAAAGACAGGGATAAAAGGATGAAAGTTTTTAGAATTAACACTAACATCATTTCTCAAAAGGTTCAAACAACTATAAAGACATTATTTGTGGGGCACCTGGGTGGCTCAGTTGGTTAAGCATCTGCCTTCAGCTTGGGTTATGATCCCGGGATCCTCGGATCGAGCCCCAAATGGAGCCCCACATCGAGCCCCACATCAAGCTCCGCATGGAGCCCCGCATCGCACCCCACTTGGAGCCTGCTTCTCCCTCTCCCTCTGCCTGCCTCTCTCCTTGCTTGTGCTCTCTCTGTCAAATAAATAAATAAAATCTTTAAAAAAAGAAGACCTTATTTGTGTTAAGGAGAGATAAAGTTTTGAAACTGATAATATATCTAATAATAAATTACCTTTTATAGCATAATCATTTATTTGCATAGGCCATTTCCTCTGTACTTCCTATTCTGCCAAGATTTCCTTAGACCAGACTTTGGTCAAATTCCTGATTCCTAAAAACTCTACCAGGCAGATGTAATATCAACTGAAATGACCCCCGTTAAAAATCATCCTTTTTTAATTTGAGAGAATCGCTGGTCAGGAAAACCTGGTCTAGGAAAGAAAAGTGGATTTTATGAGGATAAATGTAGGCATTGAAACAACCGGCTCAGAGAGACAAGTGCAGAGTGAGAAGAGCCCTAAGGACAGAACCTGACATAGAAGTCTAAGGGATGGTGGGAGAAAAGCATTCGTTAATCACCATCAGCAGTGCTGAAAGATAGCTGAGGCTATGGGAATAGGAGAAGTAACTTCCACAACCTCATTAAACTAAGAGAAACCCTAACAGTGGTTTTCAACTTCTGTATCAAGTTAGGTAGGCTACTATTTTGACATCTAAACAAAACACACTTCAGAAAGACTATTTTTTACTTAATATTTTTGTCTCGGCTTTATTCAAGGATAGACTCAATAAGAAACAGACTTACAAAAAATAAATCTGCATGTTTCATAAAGCTAGTCTTAAAAACAGGCAATTATGTTGTTCTTTGTCCTTTACACAAAAGCCCACACAGTAAACATCTCTTCAGAATTTTGTGGCAGGGAAAAAAAAAAGTCTACCCTGCTCAACTGTCATTCTTCCTTATATTGAACAATGACAGGCATGTAAACAGTTGTATTGCCCCTTAACTTGCTGGCTTTAGGAGGGAAGGAAGGACACAGCAGGCTGTGATTAGGTCAGACATAAAGGGAGTTTCCAGGTAACGAGCAAGGTCCTAATGACTGACCGGGTAGTGGCCCAATAAAATTCATTATTATGCATTCATAGTTTAGGCACTTGTCCATATGTATAAACTCATTAAATAAAAGAAATGTCAAAAAGATGCTATTCACAAACACAAAACTATCAACAATTATATTCTAACAAAAACTATAACAATTGTAATAAGAGATACCCAAGATTCATGTGATGAAAACTACAAACCCCTTACGGACACATGTAAGAGTAAATGAAATCATTGCTTAATCCTAAGTGAGAAGCCTCAAACTCGTAAAAAAAATTATAATAATAAAATAAAATAAAAAATAAAAATGAATTCTACCCCAAGTTTAATAATAAATTCAGTTCAATACCTTTCAAATAAATAACGAAACTTCTTTGGAATATAACTTTTTTACGTGTGATCCTAAAATTCACCTACAGGAGAGAATGTGTTTAAAGAGGGAAAAAAGGGCACCTGATTGGCTCAGTGGGTTAAAACCTCTGCCTTCAGCTCAGGTCATGATCCCAGGGTCCTGGGATTGAGTCCCACCCACATGGGGGAGGGGGGTGTCTCTGCTCAGCAGGGAGCCTGCTTCTCTGCCTACTTGTGATCTTGTCTGTTAAATAAATAAATAAAATCTTTTCAAAAAAATAAATAAAGAGGGAACAAAATAAATAAATAATAAAGGGGAACTCGCTCTGAGATCAGAACACACTGGAAGCCTATAGAAATTAAAACACTGTGGACTGCCAGGTCCAGAAAGCGTGGACAAGAGCCGATTACACCAAGCAGGTGGTGTCCAAAATCAGCACTACTGAACAGTCCTTTCAGTTCTTCCGTCTTTCAGCAGATCAAAATCCTCTCGCGAACAGTCACGCAGTGCTGAGATTGTGGTTTTTTGACACCACCCACCCAAAAGAGAATTAGAACTCTCTGGAGGATAAGTTTAAGATGAACCTGAAACAATCTGGTGTAAAATAAGAAAACGCTATTTAAAAAACACCACTACCACCACCACCACAGGACTTGCTGGAAGGGCACAGCAAGGTATCTGAGGGGCTCCTGACCAAATTAGGGACAAATTTAAGCACAAAACAAATACTGATAGTACCAGATGAGGGAGATGGGTTTCTTTATAGCAGAATGACAACTAATAAATGAAGAAGGAATGATTAATGTTGGAAAAAACACCATTTTGCAGCTATCACAGAAATAACTGATTCAGGCAAAAATCGAAAATGGATGCTTAGACGCAGGTGAGAGTGTGCTGAGGAACGGGCTATGTACGTCACCTCAGTATCTCCCCACAAAGTGCTCATTACTTACAAAGGGAAAAATATGCTAATGTTACCATGGAGAAACCTGGAGATACTTTGCTTAAGTGATCAAAGTTCCCATCAGCAACCAGAAAATGGACATGACATGCCTGCTGAGGTGAGGCATAGAGGACATGCCTTATTCTTGTGGCATTCCTGCCAAAAATACATAATCTGAATATAATCTCAAGGAAACATCAGACACATCCAAACTGAGAGACAAGGTACAAAACATAAAGCTTGTACTATAAAAAAAAAAAAAAGTCACGGTCATCGAAGACAAAAGACTCGTGAGGAACTGCCACAGATGAAGAGACTGAATGAGCCATGAAAACTCAATGCAAAACACAGTCCTGGGCAGAAACCTGGAGAAGAAAAGCTAAACCCTACAAAGAACATTACTGGGGGGAAAAATAACAGAATATAGGCTAAAGACAAGATACTATGCCAAAGTTAAATTTCCTAAATTAGATTCTCATACTGAAGTATTTTGCAGAATTCCTTGTTCCTAGGAAATAAACATTAAATTAGTTAGGGATTAAAAGGCATGATTTCTGTAATTTATACCCAAATAGTGCTGAAAAGAAACAAATGATCTCAAATAGGTGACAGAGACAAAATAGTCACAAGAGGTGAGATCTATAAAAAGTCATTTTGTGCTGCCCTTGTAACTCTTCTTCATTTGAAACTTAAAAAAAAAAAACCCAACAATTTTTTAAAAAATTAGGACTGAAAGGCATACAGGTTAGGTCTTTTAGCAGCTCTGGACTGGGTGGGATATGGACCTGAGGGCAGTCTCTGTCCTTCTATGCATTTTCTTGGTACTTTTTTGAAACCACCTTCCCAGAGGCCAGCTTCACCAAATAGGGAGAGTAACCATTACCGCCAGAGAAATGCCCCCAGCCCTTACTCCAAAACACTGTTCTGCTTTGAGGTGGCCAGGCCATGCTCCTGAAAAAATCCCTTGGGCCCATGGAGTACTGGATAAAGCCCTAAGTATTTCCTGTCGGTCCAGATGCTAGTGCTGCTGTTAGCCCAAAGTCCACAGCCATGAGAGGGCTCTAAATGGGTCATTTCCCATCTCTCACATCCATCCTTGGTTTCTAACTCCATTATTTCCATATTAAAAGGGTTCTCTCCGGACATCACAGCAAGTCCATACTCCATCTGGAATGCCAGGTCAATGAATTTAAAGTATGTGTGGTAAAGCCCTTAGCTAGACCTGCTAGGATACCACAGAACGCTGCTGGCTCCTCTCAACAGAGAAGAGTTATATAAAATTTCCCCACAGCCCTGCTAGGAATGCAGTCTATCCTCCATCATCTACCCAAACACAGGCTCACTAGTGACTTCTAGAATTTTCTCTACCTATATTTCCCATAGCATTATGCTGCTCCCTTAAGGAGAGTGATAGATCATCCCAGAAGTTCAAACTTTAGCATAACAGACAAAAAAATTCCTTCAAATTAGTGATCACATGTTTGACGATTCTCTGTTCTCAACATTAGTAACATAATTCTTATTTCTGCTTTTCTTTAATCATTTAAATCAGCTTCTACTGGGGGATTGGCAGGAAACTGTGGAAACTCTTATACTATCATCTTACTAGGAAATGTCTAGTTTTGTTTGTTTTGTTTTTATTGTAGACCGAATCTAACTTTTTTTAATTGTAGAAAATTATATATCCAGATGAGACAATGAAAGTACAAATCATTCTGCATGAACCGAAGACTCTGAAACATACAAAATTTCCAAAGAAATCACTTTAATTCTTTCCAAGCAAATAATCAAGCCAGTTTTCCAGGGAAAAGTGTACCTATGATTCCTCAAAGAGTTATCAGGTTGACCCATAGGAAACTGCTGATATTTGATCATTTTTTACAAAAATGTCAATTTCATGTGGTTCAACAATTTAAAAATAACAGCTTTGGACTCAACAATTTAATTTAAATGCATGAATATAGATGAAAAATTAACAAAAACAAAAACTAATACCCAATATGTAATATATAAAAACAGAATAAAAAATTTCATTTTTCAAGCAACAGTACCTCTTTATTAGCAAGATGTGGGCGACACCACTGAATTCTATGCGCTAACATTAAAAATCAGCTTTTTATATTAAAATTAAAATTACCAAAAATTAAACCCACTTTTAAATTTTATTTTAAAATACATTAAACAATAAAATTCTGACACTGAGAAGAATGTTGATAAATAGCCTGGTTCACCCCTCTGTTTAGTACTACAACAAACTATTTCACACAGATAAATATTTATATATATATATATATATACATATATATATATATATTTATACATACACACACACACACAGGAGGAGATCCCTCAGAAATAGATTCCACAATTTAACAAGCTTTACTTTTCAGTTAGTCATGGCCTTTGAAAAACATTTCACTTCACAGTCATCATTCTTAGACAACCATTTTTTAAAAACAGAAGGCCCAAATGAAATTATGGGCAGTTTCTCATTTAAAAATATCTTTAAAAATAGAAGAACTGCTGGGGAAGGTATGTGCTATGGTGAGTGCTGTGAAGTGTGTAAACCTGGTGATTCACAGACCTGTACCCCTGGGGCTAATAATACATTATATGTTTATTAAAAAAATTAAAAAAAAAGAACTGGATTCAGAAAGGGTTTAGAAGAACTAGTCTAGAAAAGCCAAAGACAAGTGAGCAGGACTCTAAATGACATAGGTTGAATGGGATTTGAAAAGACAATTCTAATTAGAACGGATATAGCTAAAAGTTACAAACAAGATGAGGTATCTCATTCTCTAATGTTCCCGAGCCTAAGAACCACCTGGAAGAGATTGTTAAAACAAAATTCTGGACCCCCACCTCCAGAGTGAAATGCTTAAAATCCAGAGATTTTAATTCAGTAGGTATGACATGGTGCTTAAGAATTTTAAACAAGGGGCTCAGTGGGTTAAAGCCTCTGCCTTCAGCTCAGGTCATGATCCCAGGATACTGGGATCAAGCCCCACATCGGGCTCTCTGCTCAGCAGGGAGCCTGCTTCCTCCTCTCTCTCCCTGCCTGCCTCTCTGACTAGTTACAATCTCTATCTATCAAATAAATAAATAAAATCTTAAAAAAAAAAAAAAAGGAATTTTAAACAAGCGGGGCAACCTGGGTGGCTCAGTTGGTTAAGTGTCTGACTCTTAATTTTGGATCAGATCATGACCTCAGGGTTGTGATATCAAGCCCCATGTTGGGCTCCATGCTGGGCGTGGGACCTGGGCAAGATTCTCTTTCTCCCTCTGCCCTTGCCCCACCTCTCTTAAAATTTTTTTTTCAAACAAGCTCCAAGGTGAAGCTTAGACATCTACTGAGCAGCACTAAGGCAACCAATACTGAGCTCAAACTAGGTCTAGACTCAAGCAGCCAGGAAATTTGTATAGCTCTGCTCTACTCTCTACTAGCTGATTCTCCTCTCTCTGGCTTACATGTTAAAGGATCCAGGGACAGGATCCAGGATCCTGGATCTGGACATAATCCTCAAGATTACTTCTGGAGCACAGAGGGATTTCAGAATATCCAGTGGACACCTATTTCTAAAGTCTTCATAAGAATTAGGAAGAATTACCAAAATCATTCCTTGTTTCTGGAATATTCCACGCAGGATCCATCATATAAGCATGGATTAGAAAAGACCAGCACCCTTCTAAACTCAAAAGGGAAAATGTGGTTCATAGATATACAGAACCATATACTGTGTTTAAAATAAAACAATGAATAAAATTCCCTTGTTCCCTTACATAATGTTTTCACTATGCTTACAAAACAGAATTCTAACTAGTGAATGAATACCACCAGATAAGCTACGGTTGAGAAGTTTTCTAGAATAAAATCACTATTTGGGAGTTGTCCCCTAAGTAATATAATCATTAACAATGTCATTCAAAAGAGACTTCCAGATAGAGGGTTAATAAGTTAAAATTTATCCACTGACCTTATAAAGCACAATCCCTTAAGATAATCATATGATGCTGCATATACCTGTTACAACAGACTCCTAGAAATTTTTCTTTAAATAGCTGCAAACAATTTTCTTTGAGTTCTCGGAGGACAGGGACATCTCTTCTTAGCAATTATCCTGAAGTCCCAAATTCCATTATCATAGCGAAAGGAGATGGAGAAACAATAAACTGCATAACTTAGGATAATGCTTACTATACTATACTTAGCCATATGTTTATAACCATTCTTTACTTTCAAAATTTATCAACAATGATTTTATCAAACCCAATTTTTAAAAATTCAACAAGCTATAAGGAGCTCAGAGTAAATATGAGACAGTTACAAACTCTTTTCCCTGAGTACTTAAACCTATGAGCAGATGTTTTTCCAAAGAAGTGCTTTGTCCCCAAAGGAAAAATTGTATTTGAGAAGATATAATGGTATGTATTTTCCCATGAAGAATCGCTCAAAACAGAGCATTATATTCTACATTAGAATCATCTTTATTTAAAAAGCAGAATACTGGGCGCCTGGGTGGCTCAATGCGTTAAGCCTCTGCCTTCGGCTCAGGTCATGATCTCAGGGTCCTGGGACCAAGACCCACATCGGGCTCTATGCTCAGCGGGGAGCCTGCTTGCCCTCCACCACGTCTCTATGCCTACTTGTGATCTCTCTCTGTCAAATAAATAAATTCTTTAAAAAAAAAAAAAAAGGCAGAATACTGACCATTAGCCAATCCTACACTACGAATTAGCCCTACCACAAACATCAAGTCCTCTTTCTGTAGCGTGCTAGATCTGATTATTTCTTTTATGATCTATTTCATGCTTTCTTCTTCCCTCTTTACTTTCCCCTTTACTTGTTTCTTATTTTCCACCTTTCTCCCGTAACACTCTTCTGCAAAACCCTTTTCAAATTCTTCTGTTTCTTTCCGGACTTCTCATTTTCATCCACAAACTTCGTATCTCTCACCTCTTTCTTCTTTCATATTATTCACACTACCCACCTCCTCATCTACCCTGCAATATCCCCACCTTTTCTGCTGTGTTTGTTTTAAATTACTGAGGACTTTTTTCTCTAATTGACATAAGCAGTCCACTTGCCTGGAGACATTAATTTTGCCATCTTTTGTCTTACTGAAAACAATTGAGAATTTAGGATTTTTCCTTCTGGGAACCACAATGGCAAAAAAAAGAAAAAGGGAATTAGCAGGAAAACATTTCACAATTACTCAATAAATCAGAAAATAGATGTGGAGACAAGTAATATCACTCTAAACTCCAATAATGTTGGTGAAATTGATTATAAAAGTGAAATCTCAGACTATGACTCTCCAGATCATAATATCATGAATGAATTTCATCAAGTTCAAAATCAAGGCTTCCAGTTACAGATCAAAACAGAGATGCCCTTGGGGCGCCTGAGTGGCTCAGTGGGTTAAAGCCTCTGCCTTCGGCTCAGGTCATGATCCCAGGGTCCTGGGATCGAGCCCCACATCGGGGTCTCTGCTCCGCAGGGAGCCAGCTTCCTCCTCTCTCTCTGCCTGCCTCTCTGCCTAGTTGTGATTTCTGTCAAATTAATAAAATATTTAAAAAAAAAAAAAACAGAGATGCCCCTAGCCTTCCCACTAAGTATAATAAAAACCCTGTACATTACATATTACAACTACAAAAAGACTCAAAGTAGAGAGAAGAAGGCAGGCAGAAGTGACAGTGGAACCCAAGGAACAACAAAACAGTGAGTTCTCCAAGTCTCTTCTTTTTGCTTCGTATATTCCAGATTGAGTACTGGAGAAGCCAGCATCATGGAAATACCACAGGAGCACACAAAAACACCCCAAGAAAAACTTGCTCTCTCCAGACAAAGGACTAAGGATGGAGCAACCTAGCAAGAGGGAAAACTATTAGACAATAAACACTATATTTCTGACCAAACACCATGAAAACAACCATGGTCCCATCTCCATGCCAATGGCAAAAGCCAACCACAGAGTCTAGACCTCCACCATTGTCCAGCTGTAACAAGGTCACAAACACACACACACACAAACACACACATGCACACACACACAGATGATATCAGAAAAGACTGTATGCAAGGTATCTGGGTGGTGCAGTCAGTTGAGCGTCCAGCTCTTGGTTTCAGCGCAGGTCACGACCTCAAGCTCATGAGATCAAGCCCCACAATAGCCTCCAAACTCAGCATGGAATCTGCTTCAGATTCTCTCTCTCTCCCCTTTCTCTCTAAAATAAATAAACTCTTAAAAAAAAAAAAAAGTAAAAGACCGTGTGAAGAGTGAGGACTTACATTATCCTTCAGCAGTAATGTGCCTCCACCCACTACAAATGCTTATCAGTAAAGACCACACGGAAAACAGTGACAGGGTACTTCCTCCTCTGCCAGCCAAAGTTAGTGTCATCAGACGCCTAATAGGGAACCAATCTCCCACCTCTGCACAAAAATAAGGAGGAGCCCCTTCCCACTTGGTATCAACAGAGGCCACGTAAGGAGGAAGGACTTCTACCTCAGGCAGTAGTAAGGTGGCACTCCACCTTTGCCTCCAAATCCAAAATTGGTGTCAGAAAAGATCAGCTAAGGGGCATCTGGGTGGCTCAATCAGTTAAGCATCTGAGTTCAGCTCAGGTCATGATCTCAGGGTTCTGAAATCGAGCCCTACATCAGGTTCCTCCCTCATGTGGGGAATCTGCTTGTGTCTCTTCCTCTGCCCCCTCCCAGCTCATGTTCTGCCTCTCTCTCAAATAAATAAAATCTAAAAAGTTAAGAAAGAAAGAAGGCCAGCTAAGACAGACAACTTAAACAAGACCCAGAGTCTCATAACATAATACCCAAAATGCCCTGGATAGCTGAAAATCACCCATCATACTAAGAATCAGGAAATCTCAACCTGAGAGAGAAAAGACAATCAGTAAATGCCAACACCAAGATGATGCAGATGTTGGAATTATCTGACAAAGATTTTTATTTTTTATTTTTTTTTATTAACATGTAATGTATTATTAGCCCCAGGGGTACAGTCTGTGAATTGCCAGGTTTACAGACTTCACAGCACTCAGCACAGCAAGCACATACCTTCCCCAACGTCCATAACCCTACCACCCTGATAAAGATTTTTTTTTTTTAATTTGACAGAGATCACAAGTAGATAGAGAGGCAGGCAGAGAGAGAGAGAGGGAAGCAGGCTCCCTGCTGAGCAGAGAGCCCGATGCGGGACTCGATCCCAGGACCCCGAGATCATGACCTGAGCCGAAGGCAGCGGCTTAACCCACTGAGCCACCCAGGCGCCCCCTGATAAAGATTTTAAAGCAGCCATCATAAAAATGTTTCAATGGGCAAATTTTTTAAAAAATGAAAAAAAAAAAAAAAAGAAACCCTGTGCAAAGAAATCAAAGACAGAAGTTATAGAAACAAATGAAAATCTTACAACAGAAAATACCATAAAAGAAATTTTAAAAATTTAATATATGGACTGAATAGCAGAATGGAAAAGAAGAAAGTGTCAGTGAATCTTGAGAAAGACAACCAAAATTGCCCCCCAATCTGAATAACAAAGAGAAAACAGACCAGAAAAAAAAAAACATTCTCAGGAACCTTTGAAACTGTAACAAATGATCTGAGATCTAACATTCTTGTCAACAGAAACCTGGAAGGAAAAGATAAAGAGAGTAGGCTGGGAAAAGTAGTGGAAAAAATAAAAAAATAATGGCTAGAATTTCCCAATTGGCAAAAGATGTAAACACACATAAAGATGTAAGAAGCACAAGATGGGATTGGGAGGGAGACAAACCATAAATGACTCTTAATCTCACAAAACAAACTGGGGGTTGCTGCGGGGAGGTGGGATTGGGGGAGGGGGAGCGGGCTATGGACATTGGGGAGGGGAAGCGAACCATAAGAGACTATGGACTCTGAAAAACAACCTGAGGGTTTTGAAGGGTCAGGGGTGGGAGGTTGGGGCAACCTGAGGGTTTTGAAGGGTCAGGGGTGGGAGGTTGGGGGAACAGGTGGTGGGTAATGGAGAGGGCACGTTTTGCATGGAGCACTGGGTGTTGTGCAAAAAGAATGAATACTGTTACGCTGAAAAAATAAATAAAATGAGAAAAAAAAAAAAAAAAAAAAGATGTAAGAAGCTAAGAAAATAACAAAAAGATAAACCCAAAGAAACCTATGCCAAGAAACAACATAAATGAACTTCAGAAAATCAGAGACAAAGAAAAAAAATTGATAGCAGCCAGAGAGAAATGACACATTCCAGTGGAAAAAAATAATAATAATTTGAGTAACTGCGGATTTCTCCTCAGAAATCATGGGAACCAGAAAAAGATGGCATGACATTTTTCAAGTACTGGGGGTGGGGGGTGGGGGGTGGGAGTCGGGTTAGGGAGCAGCAGCAGGTAGAAGTGGGGAAGAAAAAAAAAAAAGAACTATCAACCCCAAATTCTGCACCTGGCAAAACTATCAAATAAGACATTCTCAAAAGAAAACCAATGGAAATTTTCATCAGCAAACTGACCCTTAAAAAATGGCTAAAGGGAAGTTCTTGAAATGGAAAGGATAAAAGAAGGAATCTTGCAATATCAGGAAAGAACGAACCGAGAGAGCAAAAATAGGATAAATATAGGGGCACCTGGGTGCCTCAGTCTTTAAGCAGCTGCTTTCAGCTCGGGTCATGATCCTGGGGTCCTGGGATCGAGTCCCACATCAGGCTCCCTTCTTGGTGGGAGGCCTGCTTCTCCTTCTCCCACTCCCCCTGCTTGTGTTCCCTCTCTGGCTATCACTCTCTCTGTCAAATAAATAAATAAAATCTTAAAAAAAAAAAAAAGGGGGATAGGGGCGCCTGGGTGGCTCAGTGGGTTAAAGCCTCTGCCTTCAGCTCAGGTCATGATCCCAGGGTCCTGGGATCGAGCCCTTCATCGGGCTCTCTGCTCTGCAGGGAGCCTGCTTCCTCCTCTCTCTCTGCCTGCCTCTCTGCCTAGTTGTGATTTCTGTCAAATAAATATTTTTTAAAAAATAGGATAAACACAATGAGATTGCCAAATTATGTTTGGTGGCTGAAGCAAAAGTATAACATTGTCTATGTACATTCTCAATGTAGAGAAAATATTTTAAAACAATTATAAACTATGGAGGGTAATGGGGCTTTAAAGGATGCAAGTTTCCACACTGCACTCAAACTAATAAAACGCCAACAGCAGTAAACCGCCATGCCTATATATATATATATATGTATATATATATTATATATCACACCTACAGCAACCAGTAAAATATCTGTATGAAGGGATACACTCAAAACACTACAGATAAATAATAATGTAGCTTTTTTAAATATTCAAGCAACCCTTAAGCTGTTAGGAAAATAAAGAAACAACAAAAAAAGAGGGACTAGTGAATAAAAATAAAATGACAAGACTTTATAAAGCCTAACATCACTACTCACATTAAATGCTAATAGTCTAAAAATACCAGATAAAAGAGACTGGTAGAATGGATTAAAAATACATAATCCAGGGGCACCTGGGTGGTACAGTTGGTTGAACATCCTACTCTTGGTTTCAGCTCAGGTTCTGATCTCAGGGTTGTGGGATCAAGCCCAACACAGGGCTCCACATGCAGCAGGGAGTCTGCTATGACTCACTCTCTCTCTCCCTCTTCCTCCATCCCCTCACCCAAAAATAAAAATAAAATCTTTAAAAAAATACATAATCCAATTATATGCTCTCTATTCCATACCATGGAATGTCACTCAGAAATTAAAAGGAACACAGGGTGCCTGGGTGGTTCAGTCCATTAAGCGTCTGCCTTCAGCTCAGGCTGCTATCCCAGGACCCTGGGAAGCCTTGGGCTTCCCACTGATCAAGGAGTCTGCTTCTCCTTCTACCCTTCTTCCTTACTCTCTGTGCTCACTCCCTCCCCCTCTCTCTCAAATAAATGGACAACATCTTAAAAAAAAAAATAAGCACAAACTACTGAAACACCCAACAACTTGGATGGTCTTCAATTACAGTGAGTGAACAACAAACTGTAGTAGGTCGCATACTGTATGATTCTATTTGTGTAACATTTTCAACATAACAAAGTTACAGTAAGGAGTAACAGATCAGTGGTTTTCAAGAGTCAGGGAGGTAGGCAGGAGCATGGGTGACAATAAAGGGGTAGCACAAAGGAGATCTTTATGGTGATAAAATTGTTCTTTGCCCTGGGCGGTGGTGGTGGTGGTGGTGGTTACGAGAATCTGTACAAATGATAATATGGCAGAGAACTATACGCACCCGTAGTACCAATGTCAATTTCCCATTTTGGCATTGTACATTACACATATGTAACTTATAATAAGTAACCATTAGAGAGAAATGAGTGAAGGTTACATTGTGTCCCTCTGTACCATCTGCAGCTTCCTGTAATTCTCTAATTTTAAATAGTTTTCTAAAAACCAAAACAAAAAAGAACCAATGGATGAAAATAATTTCTAAGGACAAAAAGGAAACATGGCATTTTCATCCAGTTGGTCATATACCTGGAGAGACATCCTCACAAGATCTGCCATAAAAAGCGAGAACATCCTGTTTTGCTAAAAGGAAGAATGATGGTCTCCTCTTGTCTAGCATGTATGCGTGCAACAACATTTACTGGATTAGTTCATAAGCAGACAAATGGTAAAGGTTAATGCATATGCAAAAGTCATTAAAAAGACATGATGCAGAAATGAAAAGACTTAACTGGCTTCATCATTCTGTTGTTCATCAATTTAATAATGAAAATGTGTTGCAATTAAGAAGCAAATAAGAGAGCCATCTTCTCCTTCAACGAAATTATCAGCTGCAAAAGTTTCCGTAAGTTTGGTGTTTGGATGCTTCCAGTGCAAAAGAACTAGAAGTCACGAGGAGTTAAAGCTATCACAGATGTATTTAAAACCGAGAATTACAATTTATAGGCAGGGTGTGTTCCAGGTTCACGCACGGCAGTTGATGAGCAGTCCACTGTGTTCAAAGGACACTGCCCATTTCAATTTGTATACCTACCAAACCAGAAAAATGTGCAAAAATGTGGCGTTCCTAAATTTAAATTATTAAAATTTACAATAAGGTTGTTTTTCCCTACCAGACTTTATTTTTATTTCTGTACTATTTGTAAAATTATAATAAAAATTAATGAAGGCTGGCTCACTGGACCCAGATGATAAACAATGATAAAAATCAGAATTTACTGTATGATAATATCATAATAAAATGATAAAACAGAGGTGAACCATAAGAGACTATGGACTCTGAAAAACAACCTGAGGGTTTTGAAGGGTCGGGGTGGGAGGTTGGGGGAACAGGTGGTGGGTAACAGGGAGGGCACGTATTGCATGGAGCACTGGGTGTGGTGCAAAAACAATGAATACTGTTACGCTGAAAAAATAAATAAATTAAAGAAAAAAAATGATAAAACATTATTTTTTCCTGGTAAAATGAGGCCTTTTAGACTGATTTTAAGGCAACTGCCTCTTCCATCCACAGTTCATCGCTTCCTACACCACTTAAGGCAAACCTCAGTGTCTGGTGTTTCTACTCTAGAATCACACTGCAGAAGGGCAGAAAGGATCAAAGAGTCCAGAAAGGATCTCATGATTTAGCCCACTCTAACAAAGTGACCTATCAGGGTAACAGCTCATCCACACTCTTAATCTGACTCTGCACCTCTTTCATCTAATGACCTAAGGGCACAAAGAGAGGATGGCCCCACTCCTACAGATACCAGAGGTTGTAGTTGCTACAAAAAACATACACCCTGAAGTTCTCATTCATAGGCTGGGCAGACTTCTCAAAAATTCCTTAGGCCCTTCCTGAAGCTTTTCCTACATTGTGAAATTTCACCACATTTGCCCACCTTGCTAATCTGTCCTTGCTTCTTTACACAGATGCCTCTGTAAACCTTCATTTTATCCTTCACCTGGATTAGAATATAATGGTTCTTGGTGCCTTCTGGTATTCATCTCCAACTATTCTCTGGATGATCACATAGCTTAGCTACAAGCTGGAAAAACTTAAGTGACTCCTGACTTAACTCTCCAACATTATCTCTAATGTCACTTAGAATTATTTCTTGCTTCAACATTATCAAACTGCTTGGGTCTCTCCAAACCCAGTACAAGTTTTAACCCTCTCTGTGCATGCTGTCTGCTCATCAGACCTACCCTTCTCTTTCTTCATTTGTGAAATTCCATTCATCCTTCAAAATATTCCTTGGTCATCTTCCCTATGAAGCTTTCTTTGACCTCTGTCCTCTGTTTAGCTCCTCTTTATCTTTTTTTTTTTTTAATGATTTACTTGGGGGGAGAGGGAGAGCAGCAGACCCCCCCCCCACACTGAGCATGGAACCCAATCACACATGGGTAGAAGTCTGGAGGAAACCACATACAAGCATCTAGGTCTTCTCCCAGTGGAGTAATACAGGACACACTTAGTTCCTCCAGCAATGAATTCTGACAACACATGCAAAGTGTCATCTACCAGCAAAGCTCACTAGAGACTCAGCGCTCACTGTTGTTATTGGAGGCTAGTCTTGTAGGCAAGCTCTGCCTAGCACATACCAAAATTCCAGACTTTAAGAAGGAAAGCAGATGTTCAGCATAAACTAAATTGCTTGTACAAATAATTTAGGCACAATAAGCCACTCTTATCACGTAGGCTAAGTTTTCTATCAGTGTTTATCAGCCAAGTTCCCAGATGCCAGCGGAGAGGTCCAGCCTTGCAAGCAGGCCTTTCTAATGATAAGCTCTGTTGTTAACTCTCTTTGTGGCAGGAATCACATTTTAGATTTTTTCCCCATAAATGTCAATGCCTTGTAGAATGCTACGTAATCAGCAACTATGCCAGTGAACTGCAAATCCTCTTAAATTAAAAAAAAAAAAATTACAAGAAACTGATATGTATAAAACTTGTCATAGCCTTATTTACATGGCTAAGCTAATGATGGTAATTATATAATAGAATGTTTTGGACCCACTAAAAACCATGACACGGGAAACATCTGTGATATATTAAGCAAAAATGTAGGTTATAAATCATGCCTGATATGATACCAATTACATTTATATTTAGTAGAGTAGCTCTCAAGCTTTTTGGTCTCAGAACTCTTTCACAGTCTTCAAAATTACAGGACCCCAAAGACCTTTGATTTATATGAATTATATCTATCTATATTTACCATATTAGAAATTAAAACCAATCAACACATAAAATATTTAAAACTATTTTAAAAACAATAAACCCTTTACATGTTAACATAAATAATATATTTTACCAAAAAAATAGCTATTTTCTAAAACAAAAATTCAGTAGAGTGACATGTGCTCAAATCTCTCTAATGTCTGGCTTAACAAAAAAATACAGCTGAATTCTCATAGCTGCTTCTGCTATTTCTTTTGAGAATGAAAAAGGCAATAACCAAATAACTTATCAGTACTTCTCCAAGAACAGTCTTGACTTCGTGAACCTCCTGAAAAGGTCCCAGGAATCCTCAAGTCCTTGAACCACACTGTGAGAACCACCAGTCCAGAAAAATGAAAGAAAATATACCAAAAATGTTACCAATGTAGTTCTACCTGCTAGATTCTGTTGACTAGCATTCTATTTCGGATTTCTGTGCACATTTATATTCTATTAAACAAGACTGATCTGAGAGCTTTTTTTTTTTTTTTTTTAACGCTATTCTTGTCTACTACCGGTTTAAGGGTACAACATACTTTATCCGTGTACTTCATTAAACAATGGAGCCTAGAGCTGGACAATTACTCATATCCCCAAAGCTTGGCTGGCAGTCTTTCGAAAGAACCACAGAAAATTCAGTTAGCTTATGTTCTGTAATAATCCAGTGTTCTCAATTTAGTTCTCCTCTAATATGTCAACCATGAATAATATCCTTTCAGAGTTAAGAATACGTCAAGCATAGATTTCCACACAACCTCTGAGCACAGCACATGCTTAAGCAGCCTTGCAACCTAGAAAAATTAGATTAGGAAAACGTTTTAGGAAATGGATGGTAGCCAACGAAGCTGAACATAAAATAATGCCAAACCAAGCCCAAGGGATAAATCTGCTAACTTTAATACATAAGTAAGAAAGGTAACTGGCCTACCTGGTAGAATTTAGGTCTATATTCTAGCCCCTCTTCAGATTCTGTTTTAAAATTAGGTCCCTATTTATAATGCCTCAGATATTAAAGAGTTCTCCCTCTCTCTTTTTTTAAGAAATTCATAAGGCAAAAATGTTATGCCATGATTTTATGTGTATATATTTAGAGCCTGAAGAACCTTAGGTGTAATGGGTCTCAAGCCTGCCTACAAATCAGCATCACCTGACAGAACATTTTAAAAAATGCCCAGAGGACTTCTAACTTATACCGTAACAGACTGAGAAGGCCCATGGAACCTCTTCCTACCAAGAACTGAAAGCTTGCCAAATGAGTCAAAAAACAACTATTTCAGTGCTCTGGAAATCAACCGGAAACATACAACAAATGGTTTATTCGTGAAAACACTGTACTTTGAGTAAGAACAGAGTTAAGCATGTGACTTTTTTTTTTTTTTTTTTTTGGCCAGGAACTGCCCTCATCCCTCCTCAGCTCTAGCACTTCAGAAGTTCAAAAAGGCAGGGGGAGACCTTGAAACCAACAGATTCACTGTCACGGGAGTGGAGGGGGCTCACTTGATTTGGAGTGTGGGTCAAAGTGGCAATCTCTGAGGCAAATGAATGGGAGGGTCAGCGTCTCCGCCAGCCTGAGGCTACTGTGCTATAGGGAGCAGGCAATAGACAGGCAAAGCAGCAGAGACTTCATGAGAAGTTCCAGAGAGTGAGACAGCAAGAGAACTCTTCACAGCTCAGGTTGAGTGGAGGCTATAAGCACACACAGCAGAGACCAGAGCAGGCCCAGGCCACCCCCACACGTTTGGCTGACAGAACCCATGCACACACACAGAGGAACTGACTTTCTAGAGGCAAGAGGAAAGTAAAGCCAAGGCAGACCTGAGAATGGCCTCAAGTATGACCACCCCCCAAGTACCCGTCCCCAGAGAATGGAGGTCTTACCAGCTCAAACTGTTTGACTATAACCCCTGACCAATCTTTGGCTGAACACTATTCTATGTGCTTAAAAATAAGAACAAATCAAAAGTGTAGAGAGATTATCAGTAGCCACATACTGTGGGAAAGATGGATTTTGGAGAGTTAGTCCAGTCAAGTTACTGAACAAATAAGGAAGCAAAACCACCAGCAGCTTCAGGGATAAAATTTTAAAAGAATCTATGTTGCATCAATATATTACCTAAAATATACAGTAGTCAACAAATATTTACAAGATGTACAAAGAAAAAAGAAAGTGTGACCTGTACTCAGGGGGAAAAAAATTAAAAGCAGTCCACAGAAATGTTCTCTGAGTGTTCCCAGATGTTGGATTTAATAGTTGAAGACTTCAAAACAGCTACTAGAAAAGAACTAAATAAAACCACACTTACAGAATTAAAGGCAAGTGTGATAAAACTGATGTAATGAGTAGAGAAAATAAAGGGGTAGAAATTATAAAACAAAACGGAAATTCTGGAGTTGAGGCTCAACCCCACATTTCTGATGACAGAAGAATCCGTGACCTTGAAGTTAGATCATTAGAAATTATCCAGTCTGAAGAAGAGAGAAAGAAGACTAAAGAAAGCTGAGCTATCACTCAGGAGAGCACACTCAGGAAAGGAGAGAGAAAATGTGATAGAAAAAATATATGGAAAAAGTAATGGCTTTCCACAAACTAGAAATAGAGGGGAACTTCCTTAACGTGAGAAAGAATATCAACAAAAATCTCCAGCTAATACCACACTTAATGAGAAAACTAGATGCTCTCCTACTTAGAACAGAAGCAAGGCAAGGATGTCTGCTCGTACCACTCCTATTCAACATCATATGGGAAGTCCTGAATGATGCAATAAAGCAAGACAAGGAAATAAAAAGTATATAGTTTGGGAAGAAAAACAAAACTTTGTTTGCAAAGGACATTGTCTACACGGCACATCCCAAAGGTTGACCAAAAAACCCTCCTGGAACTAATAAGCAATTATAGCAAGGTTTCAAGATACAAGGTTAATATACAAAACCCAAGTGCCTTCTTATACACCGGTAATAAACAACAGACTTGAAATTAAAGACAATATCATTTACATTAGAATCCCCCCAAATTAAATACTAGGCTATACATCTAACAGAATATGTATAGGATCTACGTGCAGAAAACCACAAAACTCTGCTGAAAGAAATTAAAGAAGATCTGAGTAGATATTTCATGAGGTCTTTTCCTCCCAATTTAATCTAGAGGGGGAAAAAAATCAATAAAGCCAACAGTTAGTTCTTTGTAAAAACCTTCCTCCTCCAAAACAAGCAAACAAACAAAAAACCCAGGTTCAGATGGTAGTATCCATGGTTGGTCCATCAGAAATTAGCATTATTCCAGGAGCTCCTGGCTGGCTCAGTCAGTAGAGAATGCAACTCTTGATCTCAGGGGTGTGAATTTAAGCCCCATCTTGGCCATAGAGATTACTTATAAAAAAATAAATAAAATCTTTAAAAAATTAATTAATACACCATGTTAGCAGAATAAAAGGCAAAAAAACATAAATATTAACAGATGCATTAAAAGCATTTGACAAATCCAGCACTTGTTTATGATTAGAAAAAAACCTGTAATTCACACCGTATCTAATAGGAACAGGGCAAGGACGTCCATTCATATCACCCTTTTATTTTTAATAAGCTCCATGGCCAACATGGAGTCCAACGCAAGGCTTGAACTTGCAACCTCCACGATTAAGACCTGAACTAAAATCAAGAGTCAGATGCCTAACCAACTGAAACACCTAGGCAACCCCATTCATATCACTTTTATTCAATGTTGCCCTGGAGTTCCTAGCCAGTACAATAAAGAAAAGGGGAAGAGGATGGAGGGAAGTGGGGAAAGGAGACAGAAGAAGGAATATAAATTTTTCAAGTTTCTAAAGGGGAAGGGCAAACAGGTATACCAAAAACAGGAGAACTTATCTCAACCACACTGACTGTGACAATACAATACAGGCCTGTCTTAAAAATTCAAAGAAAACATTTTTCAAATTAAATTCCTTTACCCAGCCATCAATTTAGTGTGAAACTAGAACTTTAAAATATTCAAAAGCATGTAACTAGTCAGGAAGCTACTAGCAAAGGTGTTCCAGCAAAGGAAAAAGTCAAGAAAGAGAAAAAACTCAGGATCTGAACATGGAAGCTCAAAAGGGAGGCAAAGGGAACTCCCAGGATAATAAAGGACAGAGTTTCAGGAAGAAACTAACTGGAAAGAAAATAAAACAAAATGACAATCAAAACAGACGATCAAAATTGACATGCAGAAAATTATACAAAAGAAGAATGAGACAACTATTAACACCAGGAAAAACAGAAAGTTGTACAATGAAGGAAAGGTCCAATACCTGCTCAAAAGTAAGATATGTTTACTTGATCCCAATAATGTAAACATGGAGTAATGATTTAGTTAAAAATTGCCATGTAACCACACTGGAAGAATGAGAATGAAAAGGGGAGTAAGAGCTAAACATTCACCTGTAATAGGAAGTCCACAAATGGTATCTAAAAAAAAAAAAAAATCAGAAATAACAGATATATATAATTTATAAATCTGGAAGTATCAAAAAGAACAGCCAAAAGTACCAAAAATAGCTCCTTCTAGGAACGGAGACTGGAAGAGTACAGAGAAATGAAGCTGGACCCCATCCTTTCAATACACCCTTTTAGTGGTATCTGATATTTAACTATAAGCATATCACATTTTCATAAAAATGATACTTAATTTAAATGCACAAAACACACAAACAGATAGTAATATCATGGTTTTAACTGAAGATCCTAGAAAACAGAACCAGACAATCCACCCTGTTTAATAAGAATACAATGAGAGAGATGCCTGGGTGGCTCAGTTGGTTAAGCAGCTGCCTTCGGCTCGGGTCATGATCCCAGCGTCCTGGGATAGAGTCCCACATCAGGCTCCGTGCTCCGCAGGGAGCCTGCTTCTCTCTCTGCCTCTGCCTGCCACTCTGCCTGTGCTTGCTCTTGCTCTCCCTCTCTCTGACAAATAAATAAATAAAAATCTTTAAAAAAAAAAAAAAAAAAGAATACAATGAGAAACAACCACAGAAGAGTCACGATCACAGAACTCAGCGAACAGGGAATGGACCTGGAAAGAGAGTGGAGAGGAAATACTGGCAGGAGGCTGAGGGTATTTCTGTCCTGACTTCCAAGACCAGTTCGTGGCCATCACGGAGCACAGGAGAAATGCTGGAAAGGAGGTGCCAGGAAGGGTCAAAAGGACAGCTGAAGCTCATGGGAGTGCTAAGGCATTTAAGCCAGAATCTGTGGGATAGGCAAGGCTGTGGCAAAGAGGGTGAGGAGAGGAACATTTGCAAAAGTAAAAAAAAAAAAAAGGCAACACTTTTGGGTTCACATCAGGTGCTCAGGATGGTGATAACGTAGGAGATGAAGACGAGCTAAATCCTGGAGAGCACAGAGACGCCAGGATTAGAAATGAGAGCTGTACATAAAATTGGTCTGTCCTCATCTCACACAACCTCTCAGCAGCATTCTACATGACTGACCGCTTTTCTCCTTCTTGAAACACTTCCCTCCTTTGATTTCTTTGGTATCACGATTTTCTAAAATTCCTCCTACTTCACCAACCGCTTCTCCTCCTCTACTTGACCTCAGAGATGGAGTCTGACAGGGCTCAATCCTGTAAGTTCTCTCATGCATTCCTGTGACTTTAAATTTCACCTGCATGCCAATAATACCAAAATGCATATCTCCAGCTCCAGCATCTCAAATTAATCACAGAATTCTTGATGCCCATCTCTGCCCCGCACTCCCTCTTACTGGGCTTTACCTACACTGACTTTGTGTTCTCTCGAAATGCCAAGCTTTCTTCTTCTTCTTCTTTTTTTAATTCTTCTTTTTAAAAAGACGTTATTTATTTATTTGACAGAGAGAGAGCACAAGTAGGGGGAGCAGCAGGTAGAGGGAGAGGGAGAAGTAGGCTCCCCACCGAGCAGAGTCCAATGTGGGGCTCCATCCCAGGACCCTGGGATCATGACCTGAGCTGAAGGCAGATGTTTAACTGACTGAGCCACTCAGGTGCCCCAATGCTAAGCTCCTTCCTTCTTTAGGACTTTCATACCTGCTATTCCTACTGCCTAGACTTCTCTTCACTCTACTTCTCTGGTCTCAATTAAACTGTCACCCCTCAGAAAGGCCCTCATTCCCACCTCTGGTATTCTCACATTAGCCTGTCTTACTGTCAGTATTCATTGCTATTCAAAATAATCTAGCCTGTTCAGTTGCTCAGTTGTTACTGGGTAACTCCCTCCCCACACCCCTAGCATCTCTAAATAGGCGAAATCCTTGCTGTCACAGAGCCTATCTCATTCACAACTATATCGCAGGTGCCCAGTGAAACAGGACCTTATATATGCTCAATAAACACTCAGTAAATGAATGATTTGATAAAGCTAAAGAGAGTGAAAGGACCCAGTATGAAGAAAGCTACTTACAAATCCACTAGCATTATGCCCATAAACTCCTATTAGCCTATAACTAAAAAGATTAGTGTTTTTCCCTCAAGTGTATTTACATCTAATTCATTACTATAGCAGCTGAAGCACTGAGAGTTTAGCATATTAACTTCTAGACAGTCCACCAAAAAGAGCAGGGAAATACAACACACATGCGAGGAGAAATTTTCTTCAAGGAAGGTGAACGGAGGACATCTTAGAGTGTCTTATTTCTACTTTGTCTCTAATCTTAGTTTTCTGATAAGGAAGCCCAGGTTATCTTACCTCCTTGCATCCAGCTGGTTCAGAAAGGGCAAAACTCATTTCCCCTGAGAAGAGGGTTTATTAACCTTCTAGATTTTAATCAGCACCCTCAGAGATAACTTCCTTCCATGACCGCTTCAGCAAATGCTTGTTACCACCTCAGGAAATGCTTCCCTTCTCCTCACGGTTTATACTCCCTTCTTAAGGCATTCATTGCAATCCTGTGCGGGTTCCACGTGTTTGACTAATACAACAGAACGTGCATTCCCTCTCAGGCAGGCAGGCTCACAATGATTCTGAATGATGCTTCTAGATCACGGAACTTCACTTCCCAGCACTACTGAATCACTTTCCCTGTTTTGCCCAAACACGGCCAGTCACTTATCACAGTCTTTCACTTCACTAATAGGGTGACTACATATTTATTTACCTTTGCTCGGGGCTGTTGAAATTTACAGCTATTACCCCAGCATAACTGTTAATTGCACTTGCTTTACTCTCAAGTGGCTCACATTGGACACAGTATCACTCTAACTGCAGAGGAAATAAATAATGTCCAATGAACTTATCTACAGTCACGCAATGATGATGTGATCATAGAACAGTCTGAATTTAATGAAAATCAACTAACATTCCCATTAGTAGATATCAAGAACCAAGTGCACCCAAACATTGAAAATGAGAACTACAATGTGGATGTTGAAGAGACTGATCATAACACAGAGGTTTTGAAGTTATGTCCTAACCATTATCTACCATGTATATAGGGACAAAAAAGTCACATCTGCTGTGCCATGACCTGAACTCTAAAAGGCAAACTTCTGAAGGAACAAGGACAAAAATGTTATATATCTAGTTTAGAAGAACTTGGACCAGAATCTTGCTGGGAGCTACAGAACAGAAAGGTATAAGAAGCTGCTATAGTGTGACATCAGTGAAAATGATGGAGTAGGGCTTTCCAGGGTGCCCTCCCGCCCCCCCGGCAACAGTAAATTAATGTGAGTAAAAAAAAATCCAAAATGTCTTTATGCATACAGAATAATGCCTGCATAATACTATTTCATATATAGCATAATGGTATCTGTGTAAACTTTTTTTTTTAAAGATTTTATTTATTTATTTGACAGAGAGAGATCACAAGTAGACAGGCAGGCAGAGAGAGAGAGAGAGAGAGAGGGAAGCAGGCTCGCCGCTGAGCAGAGAGCCCGATGCGGGACTCGATCCCAGGACCCTGAGATCATGACCCGAGCCGAAGGCTGCGGCTTAACCCACTGAGCCACCCAGGCGCCCCTGTGTAAACATTCTAAAACACACACATATACATATATGCATACACAATTATGGGGTTGGCAAATATAAATCCATGTATTAAAAAATGGATTAGAAGAATACAAAAACAGGGGCACTTGGGGTGGCTCAGTAGACCAAGCATCTGACTCTTGGTTTCCGCTCAGGTCATGATCTCAGGGTCATGAGACTGAGCCCACATCATGCTCCACAGGGAGTCTGCCTGAGATTTTCTCCCTCTCCCTCTGCCCTTCCCCCAACTCAGGCATGCACCTGTGTTTGTTCTCTCTCTCTATAAATAAATAGATCTTAAAAAAAAAAAAAAAAAAGAAGAAGTTCATGATCTAGGCTAAATCCTAGTTCATTTTTGCTGGCTACTAGCAATCACTGCTTCTTCTTACAAGTATTCACGGTGGAGAGCCTGGGTGGCTCAGACAGTTGGGAGGCCGACTCTTGATTCTCTCTCAAGACATGATCTCAGGGTCCTGGGATTGAGACCCCCTTTGGGCTCTGCACTCAGTAGGGAGTCTGCTTCAGGATTCTCCCTTCTCTCTGACCCTCCTCCCCCACTCACTCATGCTCTCTCTCTCTAAAATAAATAAATCTTTAAGAAAACAAAAGGAACCGAAAATAAATAAATAAATAAGTAAGCAAGCAAGCAAGCATTCATGGTCATGAAGCATACTGCCACAAATGCCAACCTCTGTAATTAGCAATACCCACCTTCTTTTCCTTTAAAATAAAAAAAGAAAGAAAGAAAAGAAACAAACAACCCTGTTGGCCTATACTTTGCCTTGTAGCATTTTTCCCAATCTTTAAAATTGCCCCGTGATCATTACCAGTAGAATGAAAATTAAAATTAAAAACATAAACAAAAAAAGCCTCCACAGAGCTCAAGTGACTCTTCCAAGATTAAGAAGGAAGCTACAAGGGAACCAAGGAAGGTCTCTAGACTCATTTCTCCCAAACGATAACACTGTCATTATTCCTCAGGAAAAGAAAACCATGAGCAGCATCTTTTTAATAACCTCTACACCCACACTGTCTTTCACTTCTGGAAAGAGATCAAATCCTATTAATTCCTGAGTAACACTGGTCATTTACAATCACTGGAGTTCTTACTGGATCTTCTCTATGACTTCCCAATAGTTAAAACATCTGCTACAAGTCAAAAATTCTACACATTTGATGTTGTATCTGACCCGCAATAGAACCCACTCCTAGAAAATGGTTTCAAAGTAACTTAAGTTTCATACTACAAAACTACATTTTCTGACTACCAATAAAAATGTTGCCTTAGGTTTACCTTAATCGTTAACTCTATTATAGATCAAAATATATAGTAGTCAAGCCTATCTCTTCTTCTATGATTTACTCAATGTCAAGGTTATTTCAGTGAGCACAACTGACAATGGTCTGATTTTTCATTCATAATATACCAAATTTGTGATAGTCATTGATAGTGTGTTTTATTTTAACCAAAGCCACCAGATTTATAACTATCTTTCTCTACATCAAAGCAATAAACCTAAATTCCTAAAGACTAATATTCTACATATTTCTGAGCCCCCCCAAAAAGATTATGCCATTCTAAACTATTACACACATTTAGGAAGACACTTTAACAGCTGTACTCAACAACAAAACAAAAATCCATCATGACTCAAGTTAACCCAGACTTCTTCCAGAAATACTAGCAACCAATAATATAGACATTTCAATTTCAAGGTAACTTTGCTAGCGTATACAACAGATCATTTGATGACTTAAGCATCCTCTAACTAATGGCAGGGTGAACTAACTTTTTAACCTAGAAACAATCGAGGTAAAATAGATTTCTGCTAACTTTACTGAAAACTGAAACCTCATACTTAAAAAAATAAAAAGGTAATATCAACAGATAGGGCTAGAATATGATTAAATCCTAGCAAAGGAAATATTGTTTTAGAAAAAGCACATGAAAACGTCACATTTAGGTGACCAACAACACAAGACTTGCCAAAGCTCCTATGGAGACTCCATTTGGGTAAGACACTCTACTGCGCAGGAGGAGCAGTGTGTCTCTGAGATCTGCTTCCAACAGTACCAGCCCTGGGACCAGATACACCTGCGCTCACATCCTTTATCCTATCATTCTCCAGTCATGTAACAGGGTGGGATTAAATAATTCACTGGTTGCCTAAGTGTCTCCATGTCAAACAGGGATTTTTTTAAAAAGATTTTTAAAAATTTGTCGGAGAGCGAGCGAGCACAACCGGGGGAGCGGCAGGTAGAAGGAGAAGCAGGCTTCCTGCTGAGGAAGGAGCCTGATGCAAGACTCGATCCCAGAACTCTGGGATCATGAACTAAGCCAAAGGCAAATGCTTAACTGACTGAGCCACCCAGGTGTCCCTCAAATAGGGATTTAATAGTCACCTACTTCCCTCAAGCTGTTGTGAGAACTAAATGAAACCACGGATGCAAACATAGCCAACAATGGTATTCTTCATTGTTCCCAAGTACCAACCCTATGCTTATGTTCGGTCATGAAACTACATGCTTATTTCTCTTGAAATGACACCAGTATACAGCAGTAACAGAGTTCTAATCAGTCTTATTATTTTTTTGCAAAATCATTTGCAAATAAATAGGACCTTACCAATGATTAAAAGTAAAAAGGGGGGAATATGAATGGATAAGACATTTGGGGAAATGGTACAGAGCTACAAAAGAGACAACTTGAGATAAATTCAAATTATTACAGGACGCAACAAATAGGAAACAAGTCTTGAAGGTCAACTTTTTAAGCTCAACTTCCACTGACATAATGAAAGAACAAGGTACCAGGGGAAAAGTCCATCATGACAGCAAGCCACCAGACATACAGTTTAGGATTATGATAGTTCCTGGAACATTTACCTCTTTTTTTCCATAATTCACACACAGGATTTGTGAAGAATTTTTTAAATTTTTGGTACTCTGAAATAGCAATCCAGGTGCCAACAGAAATTTCTGTGCACAGAGGCTTGCCAGGACTCAGAAAAAGTAAATTAAGAAACAACTGATTGTTTGCCACAGAGAAGAAAGAGATAAACTAGCTGGCAAGCTCTTATCCTGTGTAACTTTCCACATTCTAAGCAACAAGTCCAAGACTGCTGAGTTTCCCTGCAAAACTCCAATCCCATTGGAAATTTCTCTTTATAGAGAGCTGGAGTTCATTGATATACAACAAAATTGTAGTGATTGATGAAACCTCACCCAGAAGGGAAAGTAGAACACGACAATGTGGTTAGTTAAATCAGAAAAACTAACCAATGACCATTTCCTACAAACAAGAGCAACACTTTGGTCCATCATTAAGTCTTATGGACATTCAAATTTTGGTCTCTAATACAATTCCTTCTGAAAGGAACTAGGACTCTTCAGGCATAGCTAACTCCACATCTACTGATGGAGGGGAAAAATTAGGATGTGTCTGGGAGTGTGGAATAGGACAGCAAAGCAAGGACGCTTTCAGAGATGTCAGGGAGAGTTCTTAAGAGATAAAGAAACAGCCTAAAAGGATCTTCAGTAGGCAAGTGGTGACTACCTGGACATTTCAAGAAAAAAATTACATTAAGTGGATACAAACTTACTCTGTAAATAGAAAAAAAAAAATCAAAAATAGGCTGAAATGTGAAAAAGATAAAGAACAGAAAATGGTTAATTTTCTATTAATTTAAACAAAGAGAAGACTGGTCAATATACTTGAGTATTTTTTTCCTCTAATAAGCATGTCTGCTTATAAAGTGTAGACATAAATTTTTATCTCTGTCTACCAAGATGTGGGGGGTGGGAAGATTCTATGCAAGCTCAAAACTTTGGAAAAAAATAAGAAAGGTAACAAGAACAAGGGGGTGGAGAAAATGATCAGAGTAATGGTCACACAAAGAAATTTGGTTTAAAAAAAAGAAAGAAGGAAAATAGTCCATGATCTGTCCTAAAATGATCAAACTCCTAGACTAATCCTTTATCTTAGAAGAAGAAAACTCAGGTGGCCTTCTAATCACAAGATTCTAATAAGGCATGCTTAAGTTTGCAATATCTCTATCAGGTCAGGGTAATGATAAGAGGACAATTAAAAATCAGATTCCAGAGGGAAAATGCCAGCAGGGAAATACCAGCATGGAAAAAACCAAAAATCTAAATCAGCAATAGGAGCTTAAATGCCCTTATTAACCTAACAATTAGGTTTAATTGCAGAAAAGGAGGCAACTAGATAATAAAAGATTTAAATCATCTTGGGAAAAGCAACCGGGTCCCCTCCCCAACTCAAGACTCCGTCAATAACCCAGGGCATGTTTAGCATGTGCCCGTCTCAGTAGACATTCACTTCTTCTCCCCCCAGGCTGGTGAGATTCCTAAAACCTCAGAAAGGTATAAAAATAAGAATTCCATAACCTTACGAAGGTTCGGAAATAAGGAAATGAATGAAGCCCATGCTATTGATAGTTTTTAAAAGTTTAAATATAAATATGGGTGTAAGTTTTGCAATATTTGTACTTGTCTGCTGACTGAGGTGTTTGAAATTCAAATCCAACAGCTGTACTGGGACGCCTGGGTGGCTCAGACGGTTAAGTGTGTGCCTTGGGCTCAGTTAATGATTCCAGGATCCTGGGATCCAGTCCTGCGCTGGGCTCCCTGCTCAGAGGGGAGTCTGCTTCTCCCTTTGCCTTTCACCTGTTCATGCATGTTCATGCAAACATCTCTCTCTCTCATTCCCTCATGACAGAGAGAGATCACAAGTAGGCAGAGAGGCAGGCAGAGAGAGAGGAGGAAGCAGAGAGCCCAATGCGGGGCTCCATCCCAGGACCCTGAGACCATGACCTGAGCCGAAGGCAGAGGCTTTAACCTACTGAGCCACCCAGGCGCCCCTAGCTGTACTTTAAAACAAAACTATGAGAAAAAAGATGTGTACTCACCCATGCTAAGTGCCATGTCGTCACCTACTCAAAAACGTACCCAAGTCTAAAGAAATAAGGTATCTTATTGGAAGGACAAGTCACAAGACAAACCCTCTTCATCATGACCTCTTGCCTTGCTCTTCAGATCTCTCACCTCCTCCAGAGCCATCATATGTGCTTCTGATCGAACAGAAGCTGCCAGTCCCTAGACCCTTCTGATTCCCCCAGTCTCTTCCCACTTTCCTGCCACCCTTTATGCGTGAAGTCAACACTTCTGGTCACTCAGGTCAAATGCTTCTGCCATTCAAGTGTTCTGCCACTTGGACGCACCGTGGTTCAAGCCAACATCTACCCTCTCCGTTATCCCAGGGAGCACCTTTCTCCTATCAAATCCCGCTAATCCTTCAGACCAACTCACGTGTCCCTTCTTATAAGGAGCTTCTCTAGGACCCCTTAATCAGAATGAACTGTTTTTACCTTGATGCTAATCACAGCACTGTGTCCACAGCTCTGGGAGAGCAGAAAGAACAATGGTTACTTGGAGTGCTGGTAGGGCCACTAAAGTAACATCCCCCCTACCACAGGTCTTGCGTCTCAATCACCCCTGCGTTCCCACAGCTTAGTACAAGATGGGCAAACAGAGCATTCGGTAAATCCTGGGCAAGCAGAAAGGCTAAATGCAAACAGCAGCATAGAGATGAAATCCAAGACTTGGTTCCTTCAGAGAAGTACCATGAGAGATGCTGCATGGGCACCTTCTAGGTCAAACACCAACAAAATCAGGTGCCAACACACAAAGACACATAGTGCCACAATGTTCTCTTTCCAGGGTTTGTCACACAGATGGTGCCCACTTGGTGACAGCTCACAGAGCTAAACTCCTACAATTGTACACTGATTATATATGTTACACTTCAATTAAAACATCTACTTGAAGAAATAAAATTGCTCTGAAGATAGTAAGTATCGAAACCTGTTGAAATGAAGAGGCACAGGCCAACTCAGCGTCCCCCTGTCCAGAAAATTGTATCACCTCAACTGTGAGGAGAGTAAAAAGCCTGGCATGTGAATATTTACTACTTTTTAAATTGGAAAAGTAAGAATACTGACTGTAATCTGCTTTAAGTTACTTTCTAGCTTCCCGTCAAAAAGGTATAAATAGGGGAACCTGGGTGGCTCAGTCAGTTAAGCGTCTGAACCTCGACTTGATGTCGGTCATGATGTCAGGGTTGTGAGATCAAGCCCTATGTCCGGCTCTGCACAGAGCATGGAGCCTGCCGAAGATTCTCTCTCTCACTCTCCCTCTACTTCTCTCCGTTTTGTACACATATATAAATACATGTGTACATACACATATATAAATACATGTGTACATACACATATATATACACATACATACCTATAAAAATAAAATAGAAATTAAAGCTTCTTAAAAATTGGCCTACCTTTTATCCTTAGGTTTTGAAAATTATATACTAAGTTTAGGATGCAAACAAAAATATACTTCAACAAGAGAGACAAAATCTCCTTTTCCTGAATAAGTTATTTAAATCTAAATGGTAATCAAATCAACTTGACCTCCAGACTTGCCACATAGGTGGCAACTACAGTTTTCTTCCAAAACATTAAGTCCTTGATTTCCCATGGTATGAAAAAAAAAAAAATTAAGGCTAAAATTAAACTTAAAAAAAAAAAAACACGTATAAACTAGATTTCCATTATTCAAGACCCAGCACAATGCCAGACAGAAAATATGTACTTAACATACTGAATACATGCATTAAAAACCTAAATGCCCCTAAAGAGGAGAGTGGTTGGATGAATTACGGTACATTCAACACAATGGAGTATGAAGTTGTTAAAAAGAAAAAAAAATCGAGGAAGACCTCCATGAACTGCTAAGAAGCAGTTTCCAGGCCATACTGCTGAGTGGGAAGAGCAAAGCACAGAGAAGTATCTGTAGTTTGCCACCTATCACTTAAGAAACGGAGAGAAGGAAATGTTCGTGCCTCTGCTCAATTTGTGCAACAAGAAATACAGAAAGAATAGAACAGGAAGCGAGACTGAATACCTACAAGGGAGAGATAGAAACTGGGTAGAAAGAAGGGAGAAATGAAAATGGCATAGAAGGAATGAGGAGGGGCATTTCTCTTAGGCTATCTTTTCTTACAGTTGAGTCTCAGAACCAAGATAATGTTTCACATATCCAAAATGTAAATGAAGGCAGTAAACAGGACATGGAGGGGAGCCCAAAAATAGAGTGCAAGCATTAATAAATGAGCTTATGTATGGGCTTACGTGTATTATAACTGAATGGGAAAGCCACACTGAAAAGGAAGTGGATAAGAAATAAGCTAAGTAACTTTGGGAGACAGCATTTCACTACATAATTTTAAGACAAAAAGACCTGTACACAGATATTATACCCTAAGAAATTTATTTTTCACCTAGATACTGGTTAACAAGTCTGAAACTATTTTCTGTACATACAGTAATTGAGTAAATAAATAACAATATTGGGATACTAACAGCCTTTTTATTTTTTAAACTGCGGATACAAGAAAAAAGTTACAAAAAAAAAAAAAAAAAGAAAGGCAGAAACCAGAATGAACTCAGCTATACTGGATTAAAATGAGAGGGATCAGTATGAACTTTTGTTTTTTTTAATATATGTGTTTAATATACTTTCTTGCACTATCTACTGAGAAGCTAAGTGGTGATGCCATGGTAGGAATGAGCACACCAAGACTCCATTCTTTAAAGGAACTGGAGGGGGGCGCCTGGGTGGCTCAGTGGGTTGAACTGCTGCCTTCGGCTCAGGTCATGATCTCTGGGTCCTGGGATCGAGTCCCGCATCGGGCTCTCTGCTCAGCAGGGTGCCTGCTTCCCTCTCTCTCCCTTTGCCTGCCTCTCTATCTACTTGTGATCTCTCTCTGTCAAATAAACAAGTAAAATCTTAAAAAAAAAAAAAAAAAAAATTTAAAGGAACTGGAGGGTCCCTGAAGAGAGGACTACTTCCAGGACTGAGCCAGAGAAAATGCAAGATGAACCTGGAGCATGTTACAGCACCAGAAAATAAAAAACAGCTCAAGAAATGAGTGATAACTAGATCGAGGCGCTGGTTGTACAACACTGTGAAGGTACCAAATGCCAATGAACTGTTCACTTTAATAGACTTTCCATTTTGTTCTGTGAATTTCCACCTCAATAAATTTGAAAAATATGAGAGGGGCATGTGGAAGGCACAGAAGCCAAGGTGAAGAAGCTCCCAATGGCTACCTCTGGGACAATGCAAACACCAAAATCATTAAGGGTAATAGAGGATTATAAACCACAGAACAATATAAATACCCTTGAGTCCATACTCCTATCAAGACATGAGAAAAACAGAAGGAAGAAGAGACACCTCTTCCTTTCAGCAGAGTTCCAACTACTAAATGTAGAAGAAATGGCAGAAATGGAAAATCACATTGGGCAAACACCACAGTAATAAATTGTTGCAGACAAAAATAATCGATAAATGTTAAAATTTATAGGCAAGAGTATGATAAGAAACAAGATATCCACTTAATTTTCAAGAAGCCTCCACAAAATGCTTATTACTTACAAAGAAGAACATAGTAGCTTTACAGTGGAGAAGCTAGGCAGATACCGGTTTAAGCAAGTGATCCGTGTTCTCATAACCAACGGTGACACACTTCAATATCACGAAGCTGGTGAGACGGTGTACTGAGAAGGACACAATGTCATGTCCGTGGTATTCTTGCCAAAATGCATTACCTCAATCTAATCATGAGAAGTCATCAGACAAATGCAAATTAAGGGACGTTCTACAAATTAACTGGCCAAAGGCTTTAAAAGTGCCAAGAACATAAGGGAAAATATTAAGGAAATTTCCCATAATGGAAGAGACTAGAAAACATAACTAAATGCAATGTGGGATCCTGGACTGGATCCTAGAACAGAAGGACATTAGTGGAACAACTGGTGAAATTCAAATAAGGTTTGAAGATGAGTGAATAGTACTGGATCAAAGGCAATGTGAGGGTTTAGAATATTATATTCTGTGGTACTGTCAGTTGTTCATATTAGGGGGCATAGGGGAATTCTGTGTACTGTGCCTCAGATTTGTTGTAAACCTAAAATTATTTCAAAATAAAAAGCTTAAAAAAACACATTCATTATTCATCAGCTTACTAATTGTTTTTTTATTTTGTTTTATTTTTTTTGGCTATCTCCTTTCTTTCTCCCCCACATTAACATAGGGATTTTTCTGACACATTCAGTAATATAACCCAAACTTCACAGTGCCTGGCACACACAGTGCCTCGACAAACACAATGATACAACTTTGGTTAGCCAGAACTATGACGGTATACCCCAAACCCTAGATTTAGTATTAATTTCCCTTACATCCTGTTTGAAGGGAGCATTCCTATTTTATAAAGAAAAACTTAAAAAAATCTAAAAGCTTTTTATTTACTGTTTTTATTTGTAAATAAGTGGTTTATTTGGCTTCCACATTTCTTATATCTAACAGGTTATGATATCAATCTCTTCATGCACCCAAGGCTCCATCTCGGTTGCAGCATACTGAAAAGTCATTCTACTGGCCAGTGAGGCGGTGGTTCCACACCAGGAGAGGCAGAGCCAAGACCTCCTCATGCTACTGGCCCCCTCCACTCACCCAGTGCTCAGCTCCTCAAGTGGGAGTACCACGCAAAGAGAAGCTAGCCACTGTCCTCACCCCAAACTCCAGAGCCCTGGCTCAGAAATTCTGCTTGGTGGAAAAGCAGGCCATAAAACCCATAAAACAGACAGCTCCTAATCTCTTCCCAAAGGAACTAGCCTCACTGCAACAGAGTTTAACAGCAGAAGTCACAGTGAAGGGAACTGGGAGAATTGTAGATCGACTGAAGATACAATCTAGATTGGAGGAGTTGGTGACTAGTTTGCAAGAAAAAAAACGAGGAAAAGGGACAGCTAGGAGGAGCCTTCCTGTGGTCAGAACAAATAGCAAAAACACCAAACACAGAAACATTTCTTCAAAGGGACCACAATTTAATTAGATTCATTTGTAGCAGAGTTTATGCTCCCGTGCACTGTTGTAAACAACAGAACAATCAGCCAGCAATTAGTGTAGTGGTCACTGAAAGAGTGGAAGAGAGTCCTACCAGTACTAATAGTCACCCTAGGAAGATTGTGGGCAAACCCAAAACTGTGTCTCCCTGAGGACCAATACTCAACCTTGTGGAGGGGAGAGGGAAAACAGACTAAAATAATCCAGCCAGTCACTAAACAAATAAATAAGCAAATAAACAAGCAAAGATAACAAGCCCTGGGGGTAGCAGTGGGAGAGTATCCAGAGTTACTAAATTATATTATCTAAGATGTCCAGTTTTCAACCAAAAATTATAGGCATACAAAGAAATAAGTAAATATGACCCATACACCAGGAAAAAAGCAGGCAGCATAAAACACTCCCTGTAAATATGACTAGATGTAGGATTAGCAGGTAAATATTTCAAGGAAGCCACTATAAATACATTCACAAAAGTAAAGAAAACTCCCCTGTAAAAGTAAAGGAAATCATAACAACAAAAGAGAGTATCAATAAAGAGACAGAAATTTTGAGAAAGAACCAAATGCCAATTCTGGAGTTGAAAAGTACGATAATAGAAATTAAAAATACACTAGAGGACCTCAACAGTAGATATGAACTGGCAAAAGAAAGAATCAGCCAACATGAAGACAGATCAGTAGAGATTATATAAACTGAAAAAAGAAAGAAAAAGATGAAGAAAAATGAATAGAATCTCATAGAAATTTGGGATACCATTAAGAATAACATCATAAATGTACAGGGAATACAAGAAGAAGAGAGAAAGGTAAAAACAACAACAACCACAAAAGCAATACAAAAAAAAAAATTAAAAAAAAAAAAGACTGAACACTTCCCAAAGTTACTGAAAACCAGTAACCTACACATCTAGGAAGCAAAGCCCATCAACAGACACATCACGATAAAAATGATAAAAGCCAAATACAAAACAATCTTGAAAACCACAAAAGAAAAATGACACATCACTGACAAGGGAACCCTAACCCAAGGAGAACAACAGCTAACTTTCCAGAAGAAATACTGGAGGCCAGAGGTGGTAAGATAACACAAAGTCCTTCAAAACAAAACAAAAACCCTGTCAACCAGGAATCCTAAGTCCAGCGGAGCTGTATTTCAAAAATGAAGGTTAAAATACACATATCGCAAGACAAACAAAAATCGAAAGGATTCATTGCTTAGCAGACGTTTGTTCCTTACAAGAAATACTTAAGGAAATCATTAAGCTGAAAGCAAGTAATCCTAGACAGCAATTTAAATCCACACAACGAGCACCAGTGATTATGTAACTATAATAGACACTATTAATGCACACTTTTTCTTTCTCTTCAATTATTTAAAAATAGTATAAAACTATATGCATATAAGTATCACCGAGTCTGTAACACATGGAAATGTAATATATATGCCAATAACAGAACAAAGGAGGTAGGTGAGACTAAAGCTGCAATGTGCTAAGGAAGTAACAGATGGTAAAATAATAACAATGTATTATTGGGTTTATAATATTGACAGACGTAAAGCATAAAACAATAACAACACAAAAAGAGGGCGGGACAGCACTAAACAGAGGTAACATTTCTATATCTTATTGCAATTAATGTAGCATAAATCTGAAGCTGATTCTGATAGGCTGCGATGTAAATGATAAACCCTGGAACAACCACTAAAATATGCTCCAAAAAATAGTGAAAAAAGTCATTAATGAAATTAAAATGCTACATTAGAAAATATTCAATCAATGCAAAAAAAAGTATAGAAGAGAAGAAAAAAGATATGAGACATAGGAAAAACAAAATGATGGCAGATATTAATCAAACTATATCAGTAACAGGAAGAATGGATGGCTAACAGTCTGAGCAAAAGGTAGACATCTTCAGACTAGATCCAGAAAATCATGATCAAACTATAGATTGTTGACAGGAGTCAAACTGTAGATTTAAAGACAAACAGATTGAAATCAAAGAACAGAATAAAGCATAAGATACAAGTAGAAGCCACAGAAAAGCTGGAACGGCTATATACTGATACACTAACAACAGACAAAACAGATGTTTAAACAAAAATGTTACTAGAAATAAACAGGGAATATTCAATAATAATTAACAGAAAATAAAAATAAAAATATTTTAAAATAAAAAATACAGGTACCCAATAACAGAACACCAAAATACATGAAGCAAAAAAGACCAAAAGGAAGACAGAAATAGATAATTCTATAGCAATAGTTGAAGTCTTCAATTCTCTACTTTCAATAATGGATAGAACAACTAGAGAGAAGGTCAACAAGGAACAGAAGGCTTGAAGAGCACTATTACTCCAGCAGGACCTGACAGACATCTACAGGACACTCCACTCTACAACAACAGCATATGGAGACTCAAGTGCACATGCAACATTCTAGAGGATAGAACATATGCTAGATTATTTTTAAAAATCTAAATAAATTTAAAAGGATAGAAATAATATAAAGTATGTCTTCTGACCACAATGAAATGGAATTAGGAACGAATAACAGAAAATCTCACAAATCTGAGAAAATTAACACTCTCCTAAACAACCAACCAGTAAAAGAAAAAAGTAAGAAATCAGAATACACTTTGAAATGCTTGAAAATCAAGACAGAACATACTAAAATATGGGATGCAACTAAAGCAGTGCCTAGAGGGAAGTTTACAGCTGTAAATACCCGTATTATGAAAGAAAAGAGATCTCGAATCAATGACTTTGCCTTCTAGAGAAATCTTACCTGCACCAAAAAAAGAAGAGCAAACTAAGCCTAAAAGAAAGAGAAGTAAGGAAAGGATCAAGATTAGAGTAGAAAGTAATGAAATATATGATCTCTCTGATGTGAGAAATTTGAGAGGCAGGGTGGAGGGTTGTGGGGGTAGGGAAGGAAAAAATGAAAAAAGATGGCATCAGAGGGAGACAAACCAAAAGAGACTCTTAATCTCACCAAACAAACTGAGAGTTGCTGGGGGGTAGAGGGATGGAGATAGGGTGGCTGGATTGTGGACATTGGGGAGGGTGTGTGCTATGGCGAGTGCTGTGAAGTGTGTAACCCTGACGACTCACAGACCTGTACCCCGGGGGCAAATAATACAATATATGTTAATAAAAATATTTTTTAAAAAGCAATGAAATAGAGAGTAGAGGGAGAAAATCAAGAAAACAAAAGCTGGTTCTTTGAAAGGTCAACAAAATCAACAAACTTCTAGCTAGTCTGACCAAGGGGAAAAAAACCCCTAAAACTATGAGAATACTAAAAGAGGCAGCATTGCTACGGATCTCACAATAGGAAGGACTACAAAGAAACATGATGAACAACTATACACCAGTACACTACATACCTTAAATGAAATGGACAAATTAGTAGAATACAACCTACAGAAATTCACTGGAGAAGAAATAGAGAATCTGAAAAGAACCATAACAAGAAATAAGATTCTATCAGTCATCAAAAAACTGACAGAATCTTATTACTTGTTACGGGTCTTTTCACAAAGAAAAGCCCAGGCCCAGATGATGTCAGCGCTGATTCCACCAAACATTTAAAGAACAATTATTTTCCACAAATTCTTCCAAATAGAAAAGAACACTTCCCAAATCTTTCTATGAAATGAGTATCACCCTAATATCAAAAACTGACAAACACAAAATAAGAAAACTACAGGCCAATAACCCTTCGGACTATGGATCCAAAATCCCCAACAAATACTAGCAAACCAAATCCAGCAACATCTAAAAAGAATTATACACCATGCCAAGTGTTACTTTTCCTAAGGATGCAAGGTTAGTTGAACACCTACAAATCATTTAATGTAATATATTTTATCAACAGAATACAGAACAACAACAACAAAATCACTCAATAGACACAGGAAATTCATTTGACAAAATTCAACATATTTTCATGATAAAAACACTCAGCAAGCCAGAACTAAAAGGCAACTTCCTTTACCTGAAAAAAAGACATCTACTTAAAAACCACAAATAATATTCCACTTAAATAAATGTAAAGATTGGCTGCTTTCCCCTTAAGATCAAGACAAGGAGGTAAGCTCTCACATTACTTCTATTTAACACTGAAATGAAGGTTCTAGCCAGAAAAATTAAAGAAAAAGAATTCAGACTAGAAAGGAAGAAATAAAATTATTTGTATTCACAGATGGCATGATCTGGTACACAGAAGATCCTAAGGAATCCACTATAAGAATAAATAAACTCAGAAAGGTTGTAGGATACAAAATCAATATACAGAAATCAATTGTGTTTCTATATACTTGCAATGAAAACTGACAAAGTTAAGAAAACAACTCCATTCAAAATTATCAGAAAGTATAAAATACTTGGGTATAAATTTTTAAAAAGAAGCATAAATCTTAAACTCTGTGTAAATGTATGCAAAAATTGTTGAAAAAAAGTAAAGACCTAAATAAATGAAATCCTGTGTTTTATGGATATGAAGACCGAACACTATTAAGATGGTAATGGTACTTAATCTGATCTACAGGTTCAAAGCAATCCCTATCATAATCCCAATTGACTTCTTTATACACATTGACAAGCTGTTAAAATTCACATGGAACTGCAAGGGGCCCAAAATAACCAAACAATCCTGAAAAAGTATAAACTAACAGAATTTATACTTCCAAATTTCAGAAGTCACTACAATGTAATAATCAAGATGGTGCTGTACTAGAAGGAAAGAATATCAATGGACTAGAATTGAGTCCAGAAATAAATCCATACATTTATGATCAACTGATTTTCAATAACAGTGTCTAGACCATTCAATGGGGGAAAAACAAATGGCTAGGACCACTGGATAGCCAGATGCAAAAGAATTAAGTTGGACCTTTACTTCATACCACACACAAAAGCTGACCTAAAAATGGATTAAAGGGGGGCGCCTGGGTGGCTCAGTGGGTTAAAGCCTCTGCCTTCGGCTCGGGTCATGATCCTGGGGTCCTGGGATCAAGTCCCACATCAGGCTCTCTGCTCCGCGGGGAGCCTGCTTCCTCCTCTCTCTCTGCCTGCCTCCTTGCCTAGTTGTGATTTCTCTCTGTCAAATAAATAAAATATTTAAAAAAAAAATTGGATTAAAGGCCAAGACTCTTAGAAGCAAACACAGAATTTTCATTATTTCAGGTTTGACAATGAACTCTTGGATATGATACCAAAAGCACAAGCAACAACAAAAACAACAAAAATTGACTGAACTTCACCAAAATTAAAACTCTTGTGCTTCATAGGGCATGATCCAAGAATGTGAAAGGCAACCCACAGAATGGGAGAAAATATTTGCCAATCATGTATCTGCTAAGTAAATTATATCCAGAATATATAAAGAACTCTTACGACTTAATAAACAGACTTTAAAAAAAATTTTTTTTAAAATAAGCAAAGGATCCAAATTGACAATTTCCCAAAGAATATATGCAAATTGCTTAAAGTATATAAAAAGATGCTAGATATCATTAGTCATCAGAGAAATTCCACTCAAAATCACAATAAAACACTATATCACAATAAAACACTATATTCCGACCACTAGAATGAGAATTGAAAGCTTGATAATACGGGTTGTCAAGAATGTGAAGAAACTGGAACTCTCATATGCTACTATGCGTAATAGTCCAGCTGCTATGAAAAACAGTCTGGGGGCGCCTGGGTGGCTCAGTGGGTTAAAAAGTCTCTCCCTTCGGCTCAGGTCATGATCCTAGGGCCCCCATATTGGGCGGGCTCTCTGCTCAGCAGGGAGCCTGCTTCCTCCTCTCTCTTTGCCTGCCTCTCTGCCTACTCGTGATATCTGTCTGTCAAATAAATATATAAAATCTTAAAAAAAAAAAAAAAGAAAGAAAGAAAACCAGTCTGGGGCTCTTCAAATGATTAAATATAGAGTGACTAAATGATCCGGCAATTCCACTCCTAGGCAAATACCCAAGAGAAATGAAAAGACATGTCCACACACAAACATGTACATGAATGTTGTATGTTCCTATGAACAGACGGATTGTTTGCTCGGTCTTCCCCAATTTCTAGATTGTGCCTGAGCAAAGTAGGAAGTTCTTTAGAAGAACCCCATCTACAACTGAGACATGTAACGAATGACTCCTCCCACTCTCACAATGTCCGCGTACAACTTTCCCAACCTATCTATTCCACATAATTGGAATTCTGCCTCTTTAATTCTGCATGCCCTGCTAAAACTGGTATCCCCAACCCCAAACTCCATCTTCCCTGGCTGGGCTCCTAACATCCTCCCAAACTTATGCCAATCCCATGGGCCAGCTCATGTATTCTTCCAAGTGTTAGATGAAGACCTATGAAGAAAAACAGGTTAAGAACTGCACTGTGATTACCAACTAAATGAACCTTGAGAGTCTAGGAGTCTTACATGCCTATGAAACTGAGTGTCTCCTAATTCCAAGGCACAAATATGCTACACCATTTCAGAGCTTTGTGGCTGCACAAGGACCTCTCTACCTGACACGCCCCGTATCTACTGCTCTGCATCACCTCCCTATTTATTCTTCCACTGTGAAGTGATTCAAGAATTAGTAGCTTCAGTCTCTGCTCTTCTGGGAAGTAGACCAATAGCTAAGAGCATATCTGGAACCAGCATGACTGAGCTCAAACTTCGCTTTACCACTTAAATGTATCACCTTGTCAAGTTTCTCAACCACTCTGCCTCAGTTTTCTCATCTAGTGAAAGGGGGTAATTCTTCTTCCCAGCGTTGTTACAAGGATTAAACGAAATCATATATAACATGTAATATGCTTCCCCAGCACTGGGTTATTACTTCTACCTCAGTCTATTGATGGTATCATATTTGTTTACCTGAATCTTCCCCTACCAGTCCCTGAGCCTCTCAAAAGTGTTAAGTTTATTATTTCTTTCATATTCATAGCATTTAATGCAATGCTAGGCAGTACATTAAGGGGTCAATGAGTGAATGAAAAATAAAATCTACTAGCCCAGCAAAGTCAATGATTATGGAAACCATGCTTTCAATATAAAAATCAGACCACATGGTTGATGAGTGTACTAGACCTGACTATCTAAGAGCAGCCCTGCTCTGGGAAATCCAGACTATCTGACTGCCAGAATGATCTAGAAAGAATCCAAATGCTCAGCAGTTAAATCAGTTACATAAATGATAGCATTAAAACACAGAGGACTGGGGCGCCTGAGTGGCTCAGTCCATCAAGCATCCGCCTTTGACTCAGGTCATGATCCCAGGGGTCCTGGGACTGAGCCCCACATCAGGTTTCCTGCTCAGCAGAGAGCCTGCTTCTCCCTCTCCTTCTCTCTCTCTCTCAAATAAATAAAATCTAAAAAACAAAACAAACAAACAAACAAAAAAACAAACAACAAGAAAACCAACCAGGATCTTATATAACCATAGTCATCTGCTGACACCTGAAAAAGTCTGGACAAAACACTAAGCAGAGAAACAGAGCAGAAGAATATGCATGAAAGGATTACAGAGCTGGTCAAAGAACGATAATCAAAGAGAACACACTTTATGTGTATCTAATATCACAGAAAGAAAGAATATTTCTATGTTTTAAATTTTGATTCTAAAGACAACTTTTTTAAAGATTTTATTTGTGGGGCGCCTGGGTGGCTCAGTGGGTTAAGCCTCTGCCTTCAGCTGAGGTCATGATCTCAGGGTCCTGGGATGGAGTCCCGCATCGGGCTCTCTGCTTGGCAAGGAGCCTGCTTCCTGCTCTCTCGCTCGCTCTCTCTCTCTGCCTGCCTCTCTGCCTGCTTGTGATCTCTGTCTGTCAAATGGATAATAAAATCTTTAAAAAAAAATTTTTTTTTGTTTATTTGACAGAGAGAAAGCACGTGCCCACAAGCAGGTGGAGCAGCAGGCAGAGGGAGAGGGACAGGGAGAAGCAGGCTCCCCACTGAGCAGAGTGACATGGGGCTCAATCCCAGGACACTGGGATCACGACCAGAGCCCAAGACAGGTGATCAGCGGACTGAGCCACCCAGGGGCCCCTAAAGACAACTTAATCCTAAAAGAAAATAATGCTTATAATGCCTTTACACAAGAAACAAGGTAAGTGGAATAGAGATTACAAAAGTTTTAATCCCTTACATAAGACTCAGTGAAAAGGATCACATTTCTCCATTACTATAACTCTGAATAGATAAGTTTCCTGATAAGAAAAAAAATCCAGATATGTCCCTTATTGTAATTCTCTTATTTCATAAGTAAACTTTTAAGGCCAGGCATCTGTTTTGGTCATGTCTGGGACAATCAACAGTTTGATTAAATTAACCTGTCAAAGTTCTTCCTAAGTATGTCTTCTCCTTTTGATACAATTAAAAAACAAAATCCAAATTGTATATATTTGTCCACAAAGAATAAAGGTCTTCAGCAAGTTTTTCATTCATTTCTCCCTGAAACAGTTCCTCTAGATAGTATACTTACTCAAAGAACAGATCCTATGCTTTTCACTTTAATCAGCTTATTTTATACATATGTACTCACACAGATAAATACACATCTACATATACACACCTATATACAAGCCAGAGGAAAATTAAGTAATGAACGCATCTTTTCAGTTATCTTCATATAAGTTAATAAAACAGGACCCCAATAATCTGGAGATGATGACTACTCTAACTTGATTCTCAAAAACCAAATATGTACTTCCATCCTTCTATGCCATCAACTTTCCCTAGATTAACATAGGAATGGGGGCACCTAGTTGGCTCAGTAGACTGACCATCCAATTCTTGATTTTGGCTCAGGTCATGATCTCAGGGTTGTGAGACTGAGCTCGAGTCGGGCTCCGTGCTGGGCATGGAGACTGCTTTAGATTTTCTCTCTCTAACGTCTCCCTCTGCCCTTCCCCCTGTTGTCTCTGAGCTCTCAAATAAATTAAAAAAAAAAAAAAGGAAAAAAAAGCAAAGGCATTATCCCTGAATATCACTTAACAAATAACTTTCCTTAAAAACACAATTCAACAGTCTAAACACAGTAAACTTAAAACCGGTTTCCAATTTTGAGTAAGAATTTATCCTCACCCACTTCATAAATACTCTTGCCCAAAGAGCAATCTGTCAACACACGTAGTTTAAATCATTAACTACAACAGCACCAAATCATTACTATAATCAGCATGTAAATTTCATGAAGGCGCTGATTGTGTCCTTTTAAGCACTTTAAACAACATCCAGTACAAGGAAGCTTATTAAACATTTATGATGTTTAATAAAAATAAAATGCCAAAACAAAAGTCTTTGTTATTCAGCTTGGCTGCCATGTATAATATAACCACTGATCAGTATCTATTTCTCCAAGAGCAATTATAAGAAATCGAAAACAAACCCCATTCAGATTAGAAATTCTGTCTCCTCTGTCCAAGAATACAGTTTCATTTTTGCATCAGAAAGAAACCAGCAGGCCTCCAGCAGAGAGCATGCAAAATGCAGATTGTTGTGGTGCCTAACCTAAGTATTTATGCATTGTTTATTACTATATTTCATGCACATTTTTGGAGATATTTGCCTTACCTTTCCCATTTTGCCACGTGGTATACCAAGATAAAGTCAGGAACGAAGTGATAAATGCTAAAACAGTAGCTACAGTTCCATTTCGGAGCCTCATCTCATTTCACCATCACACTGGTTCATATGTTTACGATGATAACCAAACTGTTCTCTTTCTAATCCTGAAGTCAACTGAATCCAGTACTCCTGGCTCTGGGCCAATAAAAACAATCAGTAAGAGAGGTTCATTTCAGATGCTCTGCAGAAGGAGCCCAGCAGCAACACCATTCATAATTGCAATTCTGGATTGTCTTCGCAGTCTTCATAGGCTGCTGTCTCAGGGTTCTTTCTTCCTGTTCAGGGGAAAAAGAGAAAGGAAAACTTGTTCAATGATGCAAAATACAACTTTCTTCATTTATCACTCACCATTATGAACAAACTTTTGGCTGGGCTAACCCCCAGCTACCAAGATTATACCCGCATCTAAACAATTCAAACATTCATATACTAGAATCATACAATGTTTCTCCTCCAGAAAAAGAGCTTCAAACTCTATTCCCTCCTCCTTGATTCGGTTTTGTTTGCAAAAGAAGAAAGTGATGGTTCATTATTTGAAGGGAGAGGTTGTGGTGCTCATTAAACAAATAGGAAGCCACAGATTTGAAGCTGATTAACTCTGAGGATCACACAACGGTTCCCACGTAACATAATCGTCATACTCCTCCCTTTTCCTCTTGCAGAATAATAGTCAATGTTTTGAAAACTTTAAGAAAAACTGGCAGACTACAACATACGAGCATCAAAAAACCTGGGCTCTAGCTCCAGCAACATCATTATATATAGGACTTCAGGTGTGCCCCCGATTTGGGCCTTGCAGTTTCGTCCATAAAACAAGCAAACCACCTGGCCTGGCTCCACTTCTAGGACACAAATAATGTTTATAAACAATAGAAAAGTCACAGTGATTATTGCCATTTATCATTATCATAAAAGAAATGTAGTTTTTCAGGTGAGTAACCTGCTCCCAAGGTGTCAACTGGAATACGAAAAGGCATTTAGGAAACGCAGCAACCCAACCAGAACACTGCAGGACCTAGGACCTCGCACTGCTTTCACTCAGAAAAACTGAACATCGAATTCAATCAAATCCTTATGGGTACTTAAGTATAGTCACCTAGCACTTAATAGGTTCTCCATAAATGTTAACTGTGTTAAAAAATAAAAGCAAACCAACCAACCAAACAAACAAAACTGCAGCCAGCCACGGGTTTGGTCTGCACTATGCATAGCCAGTCTTGTTCCCTGGGGGTATATCAGGCACTCCAAGATGTTCACGGATTCCCAGTGGCCTCAAAGGGACCACAAGAAGCACTTGGCAACATACCGAGACACACTCTACCGGGGTAAGTTAATGCACCTCCAAAAATGCCTCACAAGCCCCAGGGACAATTCCCTTGGCTACAAAGTATGGCTGACTAAAGTAGCCATTGGTAGGCAATTCAGAAACCACCCTGTCAGCTACAGTTGTAAAACTGAACACAGTGACTAGAAATCCCCTCTAGACCAAGGGATAGTACTGATGGTAACAATGACAGACTCTGCAAGACACTGAGTGTTTCCTATGCAACCACCTAATGCTTTAAATCTTCAACAAAACCCTAAGAGGCAGGCCTTTTCTTTAACTGAAGTATAATTGATACACAATGTCACATTAGTTTCAGGTAATGAGACAGGCATTATTAAACCAGAGAGGGAACACTGATCTGTAGGACTTCAAAGTTCAAGCGCTTACCTACTGCCCTTTGCCTTTCAAACTAGGCCACCTGTACCTTGTAAGTATGAAGAGAAGGGCAAGGGCCACTCCCAGTCTAGAAAACCTTCCTGAAGTATTAACTTCACCCAACAGTGTGTGAATTTCAAAAATTTTCTCTTCTATAATGAATATGTATTTATTAGGAAAAAAGCTGCAAAATTCATAGGAAATTTCTGAGTTTACGCCTAAGACTTTTAAAAAATTTTTTATTTTTTAAAGATTTTATTTATTTGACACAGAGATCACAAGTAGGCAGAAAGGCAGGCAGAGAGAGGGGGAAGCACTCCCTTCTGAGCAGAGAGCCAGATGTGGGGCTCGATCCCAGGACCCTGGGATGATGACCTGAGCCAAAGGCAGAGGCTTAACCCACTGAACCACCCAGGCACCCCATAAACCTAAGACTTTAAACAAATTTCTCACTTCCTGTAACCTCTGGCTAAGCACCCCTCCCCCACCACACACACACATCCAAGCATGCCTTCTAACTCTCCTTGGCCAACAGCTCTCACTATGGTATAATATTCTGGAATATTCTACTTCCTTGCTTCCTCTTACTATCTGAAAACAAGGAACTCCAAAGGTATTCTCAAAAGTTATCACTATTTTCTATAACCAAAGTTATTAATCTTCTATAGTTAAGACAAGTAAACATCAAACATGATGGTTTAGATTTTAAAATCTTTGTGGTGAAATCCTACAATTTGTACTAAATTCCTTAAAGTGCCTAATATATTGTCTTATATTAATAAGCACCCTAATAATGAGTTCTGATTATAAAAAGAGATGTGATAACTCAGTGAATTATATAATACAGAATTACAATCCTGGTGCAACATTATATAAAAATGCATATAACTTTCTGTTGCTACATACTTAGCTGCACCCTACTTCAGGAAGAATTTTGACCTAGTAAAAGATCTAAAAGTATACAGGTTATTAGAGTAAACATCCAATTAATAATTATGGGGAAGTAAAGAAGAAATCATAAAGGATATTTTAAAATAGTTTTATTAAATACAAAAAACGCCCATATGATAAAATTCAGTATTAATACGTAGAGACAATAAAAGTGAATGACTTCTAAAATCAAAGTAAGCTATAGATAGGCTATTAATAATATGTAAAGAATATACCAAATATGAAAAATTAGATCTAGGAAGCCATTAAGCTCTGGTTTGAAGAAGATACTTATCAATTCACTAACAAATAAGACCTGAAATTCTGCAGGAAAAATGAAGAGCATTTTACTCAGTAAGAATGAAGTTGTACATTTTAATTAGGGTTTCCAAACTAATCAAGTTTAACCACACAGTACAGCTGAAGACTCCAGACTAAAGCAAAACTAATGATCTCCATGCTCTTCAACCAGGGGAGGCAGTCAGGCTGGACAGCCAAGAGCCCTCTGGACTGACTGACTACCTAAAGCAAGAAACAAATTGTGTCATTATTTTTATCGGTATCCACATTTGCAAAAATTTCAACCTAACACCTTAATATTCTCAGATTATCAATTAATGTATCTAATGTATCTGAATCTTTAACAATAAAAAATGTGATAGCTAAAACTTTCAATCATCTTCTTCACCCTCCCAAAGACATACGGAACTTCAACTCAAGACCGCAGATTGAAAAACCTGTTTTATTTGACTGCCCTATTGTTTTATTATTGGATACAAAAACCTTTATTTAAAGTGTTTTCTGAAATACTCAATACATTTTATGGCTGAGAACACTTTGCTGAACACTTGGGATGTTCCCTCATTATCCCACAGACAGGACAGAGGTGCCTCAAGATTGAAAGGCAGAAGCATGAAATCCATGACGTAAGCTATATAACTTTATACAAATTATGTAAAAATTCATTTTAAATTTATCAAAGGATTAATACTTTTCATTAACACAGCTTACATAATTTCATCGTCCAGCACGTTTTTGGATTTACAAGTGTGGACTAAAGAAACCCATGCCACGATAAGCTGTTAATAAAACTATTTTTTTTAACATTCAGAAAACGAAAGATAAACCACAAAAGGCATTATCTGATTCTAAATTTAGGTTCTATATTCCACCAAACGACGCTATCATTATCTTTTATGAGAATTCGTCCGAGAGCGAAAGCAGAACAGCAAAATACATGGAAAGCATTAAAAACATACATTATGTCTGCTTATATTTCGCAATTCGGACTGTAAGCAAATAAACGGGCTCAGGAGAAACACACGCTGCGAGAAATAAAAGCGGGCGCGCAAGTGGTATGACTGCCAGGTCGTAAAACACGCCTCAGAGGTGTCACCTGGTACACTTTGTGTGCAATCACCCAGACCCAATCTAAGGGTCCCACTTGCAGCTTCTCCTTCAAGGCAACTGGGGCCTGGGGGGGATGGCGGTGCTCTTTCACACCGGACCCGCACACCTTCACTTTGTAAAAATATTCGCTACGACGGCTGCACACCGCCTCCGCCACGGCGGGAGCACCCCCTACCTCCATGCCCCGGACCTCCTGGCCCCCGCCCCACCTGCCCCCGGCCCCGTAAAGGCGCCCACCCTCGGGTCGGTGAGGGCCCTGGGGCGGCCCGGTCCCGCGGACAACTCTCTCTTCCTCCCAGTACCCCCTAAGCCCGCACTTTCCTCCACTTTGCCCCGAAGTCGACGAGCCCCGCCGCGCCGGGGAGCGCCGGGAAACGCACCAGGCGCCCTGCCGGCCACCGCGAGAGCGCGCGGCACCGAGGGGCTGTAGCGGCGGCGGCGGTGGCGCGGGGCTGACCCCACGACCAGGGCGCCCCGGCCCGCGCCCCGCCCCGAGGCCCAGCCAGCGCCCCGAGCCGGCCCCGCAGCAGCCGGAGGCGCGAGCTCCCGGTCGGGCCGCGGCGCGGGCGGCTCCGTTACCAGCAGGTGGATCTCCCGCGACCCCGGTGCCTCGGAGCCCAGCAGCCGGCACCGCCCCTCCATCCCGCGCCCTCCGCGCAGCCGCCCTGCGCCCCCACCTCGAGGCCGCCCGCGCGCCGCCGCCGGCTGCTAGCAGCGAGCCCCTCACCCGCCGCTGGCGCTGCCAGTTCTGCCGCGGCCGCCGCCGAGGCTGCTGTGGCTGCCGCTGCAGCCGCTGCCGAGGCCGGGTGCCCCGCCTCCCCAGCGCGACTCCGCCCCCGCCGCTGGAGCGCCGCGGCCGCCCCGCCCCCCGGCCCCGCCCGCGACCCCGCCAGCCATTGGCCGCCGGTGCTGCGCGCCCTCCACCGGGCGCCCCCGCGCGGCAGAGCCGCTCGCGTCAGTGGCCTGCCCGGCTGTCATTTAGGGGCGCCGACTCGCAGCCTACCTAACTCTCCTGAGATCCCATTCCTCCCCCCTGCATTTAATGTCACCGCGAGGTCTGGCTCTGCGTCTTGGTCTCCGGCCCCAGGTTCCGAGAGCTTGGCTTCTCCGCGCAGCCGCCCCTCCACCCCCCGCGCCCCGCCAAGCCACATCTGGCTTTAATCCTCCCCGGCGTGTGCAGAGGCAGCTCAGACTGCCAACGGAAGGCCCCAGGGAACCCTCGGCCTCAGCCTGGGCGCACGACCCGACCACCCTGGGCTTCCTCAATCGGAGCCCCTGGCCCCAGCTGCAAGTCCCATTCCTCAGTCATCCGGCCTGGGCAGCATTCCTGGCGACAGGTCCCGGGGGCAGGTCCCAGCGGCAGGTCAGGCTCTAAACCAACAATAGCTTCCGAGGCCCAGCAGTTCCAGGACCTCAGCGACTGTCTCTGACCTTCGCAGGATCCCCAGCGATAGGCATCCCTATCCCCAATTTACAGGGGCTCAGAAGGAAGGACTAGCATAAACATACGAAGAAAAAATACAAGGTTTAAAGGCAGATCGTTTGGGTGCCAAAGCCTTTGATTTTACCATTTCATCACATATCCTGCCCCTTTCTCCTGGGCCCCATGTTCTAAACTTTCACCATGTCAAGTTAACCAACGAGGTAATCATCTATAGAAAGCCTGAGTGGTCCACCTCTCTTTTGCTTAGTGTTCATATGTATTATGACTTGTGTTAATAGTAACTACCATTGAGCACATCATCTTTTGGTGATACCAAAGATGTCTTATTTTAACCATTACCATAATCCTCACAACAGCCCTCCAAGTTAATATTTACAGGGAACTACCGGCCAAAGATCAAGGGGACATCTTTCTTCCTGCCAAGCTCCCAAAGTAATAAATAGGTTCTTTTTAGAAATCCATAATCCAAAAATTCAAAACCCTTAAAGAGACAAACCTCAATCAGAATAGTTTCCCCCCCAGCGAAATTCCTTTCTTTTGTCTCAAGATAGCAGTAATTAATAATCAGCTATGACATGCATGGGTTTCTTAGTTCTTCCATGGTGATATTTCACTCCATGACTGTTGAGCTGTTTTTAAAGTCCAGGAAGACATACATGATTCTTTCCTCCCATGGTCCTCCCTCAATTCAGGAGGAGTAGACAAAAAGGCTCCTCCGTTACCCAGCACCATGAACATAACTTAGGCATGACAGCCACGACATCAAATGACAACTTTTCTCTCTGCCTTGGGGGCCAGAGAACCAGATTTCCTGTGTTCTATGACAAAGACATTTCCTTGTAGCAAGGTGACAATAAGATTTCCAGATGTAAGCATTAAAGACTGAAGCCATTCTAGGATACAGCCTTTGAGACACTGCTTGATACATGTTGCTGAAAATATCTTTTGGGAATGGAAAATCCTAGACCCTATTATACATTGCTCTTAATGACAGACAAGCCTTTTGCAAACAAAGAAAGCTCTGCTATTTGACAGATGATGGAGAAAGCCACCAAGCCATGCCCACAAGATTGGCCAAAAGACCAAGTACCTGGGTGGCTACTATTCTTATTTTACAGAGGAAGAAACTGAGGCTCTGAGAGATTAATTTAGCGCTGCAAATAGTAATTTAGGCAATGGGTAAATAACAGAACCACAATTCACATCCAGGTCTGTTTGATTCCAGAGCCCCTACATCATTCCGCCACACCAACTCTCTGCTTGAGTCTTCAGCAACTAACAAAATTTTGTTGAATGGATGAATATCAAAAAGATAGGTTTCACTCCACTTTCTCCATCTTTTTCCCTCTCACTAAGAGACAGAAATGAAAGCATTCACAAACATTCTGTAGAGGAATATGTCAGAGGAGAAAGAAAAGCCTGGAAGGCCAAGTTTCAATTGCAGACTCAATAGTCTTATTCAGGAAGATGGCAGGAACTCCCCCTGGACACTGGTTAGTGGCAAAACCTATAGCAAAAGATGGAAAGCAAGCAGAAAAAAACAACTGCCTCCTTTTGGGGCCTTTCTGATGATGTGTTGCTTCTCTGTCAGCAGAAGGGTAGGTTTGGGAAGAAATTTTGCCCTACAGTTAAAGTCATCACAAACCATTCACATTTTAGTTCAGGAAAATCTGGATTTCAGTTCATTGTCCTAAAAACCGGAATGGCATGGAATATGGGCCTCCAAAGCATAGGTCATAATTGGTTGCTCATTTGTTCTAACTTTGCAGAGCACAAGATCCTGGATTTTCCAACTACATCTGTGATATCTGTTTAATAAAGGCAGTCATACCAAGCCCCACTGAGTCCTTTTTTTTTTTTTTAAGATTTTATTTATTTATTTGACAGACAAAGATCACAAGTAGGCAGAGAAGCAGGCAGAGAGAGAGAGGGGAAGCAGGCTCCCCGCCAAGCAGAGAGCCCGATGCGGGGCTCGATCTCAGGACCCTGAGATCATGACCTGAGCTGAAGGCAAAGGCTTTAACCACTGAGCCACCCAGGCGCCCCCCCACTGAGTCCTCTTTTTTCTTATCTTTTCCATGATGATTCCCTCTTTTATTCCCTCTTTGTTGCTTCTCTACTGTGCACTTTCTTTTTGCCTTCTCCAGGCCTTTAGTTCAGAGTCAGTGGAAATAAGAGAAATGTTTAGGCAAGAAGTTCTGCCTGTAACTTCACCAACCTGGATTCTGTCCCTAGCATCTTTCCACATTTTCTGAGGGCCTAGGAGGTGCAGAGGCAGCCAGCATCTAACCACAGGGCCATCACACACTACTGGGAGAGGTAAGTAAGGAATTAAACCCCAAGATACTGCTACAAGTTCAAGGTACTAGGACAGAAGATAGGATGGGGCCACCAGTCAGATTCTCAGGACAGGGAAGGCTTCCTGGAGCCCGACATGGGAGCTAAAAGCAGAGTCCACACCAATAGTTAATCTTTTCCCTTTATTGCTTTGATAGGGCATAGTTATTGGTGGGGCCACACCTACAGTAATCAACTTCTAAGAAATGAAGCAAGTCATCTTTAGTTCTTTACAACTCTGGTCCCCTCCAATTGCATCATATATGAACGTTAATAATTGTTGTGGTTCTGGGGCACCTGGGTGGCTCAGATGGTTAAGCCTCTGCCTTTGGCTCAAATCACCATCCCAGCATCCTGGGACTGAGTCTGCCTTCTTCTGCCTGCCACTCCCCCTGCTTGTGCACTCTTGCACTTTCTCTCTCAAATAAATAAATAAAATCTTTTAAAAATAAATAAAAGTTGTGATTCTGGTTTGTTGGTGACTCGCTTAAATGGGATCATTTTTCAATTATAAAGACTTCAAGAGGAATAGCCCCAGGAGGTCCGACCTGGCAGGAACCCTCTCATTTCTCTTGGTAAACAGTGTGCTCCAGCACTTTTAGTCTAGAAGCTACAGGAGAACTAGGACCAGGATGGGCAGTAAAAGTTTATGTGTTTTCAGACACAGTGTCCAAACTGTTTCTGCTGTGTAATGAGACAGGGCATGCAAGGACCAAGAAATTAATGAGACAATTCAAATAGAACCAGCCTATTTAATATTCAACTCTAGGTGGGCACGAAGGTTCAGCCAGATGGACAACAGAGAGCTAAATGATTTTTACTATTCCTCCTCACACCTTTGCTTATCCTGATGTGAGAGAAACCTTGAAAGAGGCCTTTCCATTTCATTCACATTCACATTGTTGGGGTAGAGGGGTCTATCCCATTATTCAGACCAAAACCGATCTGGGCAGCTATGTAATTTTGGAATTGTGGGTCCTCACCATACATAAATGCTGTGGTCGCTGCCACTTGTGTATGTGTACAAGCCATTGCTAAAATTGTTCAAGAAAACCCCAAAGGAGGATCCTACCACCTTACTGGGAAAGGGCTCCCTTCCAGGCATTGTTAGAACAATCGGCAATGCCCCGTGGCAGGGAAAGTCTCTGCCAAGAGTGTTTAGGAGGATTGGAGGGATCACTTCCTTTTTAGCCACACCATTAAAGCTGACTCACCGGTTTTATTTTATTTGATGTATACTCTGAAGGCATGAAGGAAGAGAATGGTGAGCCAGAGACTTACAGAGCTTTGGGGATTTTTTTTTTTTTTCCCTTTCTCTTTCTTCCTCTGTGAATTTGGTAGTTGTAAAAGATGTTGGGTCAATGGCCCTGTGTCTGAAATCCATGCATGCATAACACCAATTCCAGCAGTTCAACTGTGCTCCTCTATCCGTTCCTTTCAAGCAGGATAAAAACCTCTACTCAAAAAATACACGCAGGACCATCACTGCCCAGTATCAGGCCATTTGGAGCTATGGATAGCTGGACAACATAATCGTTGTCGCCTTTTTCATAACAACCAGTATTTCTTGGCCCTCTCTTAACAGTGTGGCTTACCGCCCTACAAGTTGGTGGGTGTATCAGCCAGGCACCAATCAGAAAAGAAAAAAGAAACAATTCTAGGTATTTTGCACAGAGGAACTAATACTCAGGAGATGGGTTGCAAAGGTGTTAGAAGGACAGAATGAAGAAAGAAGAGGGTCAAGAGCAGAAAGAAAGCTGGATGGTTACCCAAGGATCCCGGGTTGCTGGTGCCTCCGGGGTGGACACTGGGAGATTGCATCTGCGGCTGCACTATTTGTTCTAGAACCCTAAAAACATACTGTCTCCGCATGGGGGGCTGGAGACAGGAATCACCCCACCCCTTCAGCTCATGCAGCTGTTGCCAACAACCTCCAGCAACCCTTGGTCTCAGAAGCAGGAGGCTTCTCGCTCATCTATGCCTTCTCATCTCCAACCACTGCCTCCTGTTGGCAGACGCTAATGGGAAGCCTCAGGGAGCCTTGGGAACAGCTGCTGGCTCCCTCCCAGCTCCAGCCTCTCAGGGCAGAGGACACAAAGGCTGCACAGGTGAGGCTAGAGACCAGGGGTAGATAACCAACCCAGGGTCAGAACAAAAAGCCATGTCAGGCATTCTGTAAAGCGAAACCAGAGCTTGTCTGGAAACTTGAAGGACTGGAGAACTGTACGCCTGTCAGATCTTTCCGCTCCAGTGGGGTTCACACAAACTCTAGAAAACACAGTTCACATTCACGTTGCTCTGAAGAGAGACCGTTCACGGGTCTCATGGCAGCCATTAAGACCTGTCACTAGTAAAGAGAGACTCTGCTATCAAACAAGGCCATATTCAGCCCTTACGTGAGTAAAAGTTCGGAAGATGCTGAATTGTAAAATGCGGTCTCACCCCTCCGGGTGTTCAGATTCTGGCTGGGAGAACACCCACAGCTCTCCTAGTCTAACACCCACTTGCCACAAGAGCCACATTCCCCCTGCCCCCCCTCAAGCTGAGCCACGCCATCCTGAACGGCTCCCTGCCTTCCACAAAGGGGCACGGGCGGTCTCCTCTGGAGACTCACTCCTGTCCCCATTCCACCACCCTCGGAGGCCAGCTAACATCCTTCAGCAAGATTCAGCTTGCTGCCACTTCCTGGGAAGCCCTCCGTTACCTCCGAGCCTGGGAGACAGACCCACGGCACTCCCGTCCCCACTCCTACATACGGATTCATCGCTCTGTAGCATTATCCTGAGTTTCAAAGCTGGTGTTCGTTGGAGAAAGGGAAAGCTTTGGCCCTTCTTGGCCTTCAGAGTGATTGGGTCAGATCTGACGCAGCTAGAACCCTCCAGCTACAAACAACCCTGGGGCCATGAAGAATGTTATCATTTTCTCTGTGTTTTCTTAAGTGAAAAAAGGTGGTCTGTGCCAATATCATAGTCTGCTGACTCATTCACTCATTCACTCAGCTGTTATGCTCTTCAGGGCTGGAACCATCTCACTAAGCAATGCAGGACGGGCTGGAGGGAGTTACTCTGCACGTGTTTGTTGGTGGAATGGAGGGTTTTGTGGAACAAGACACACTTGCTCTGAGTCTTTAAGAATAGGTATAGGAATTGGGCAGGTGTAGGGAAAAAAGAAGCATTACAAGAGAAGGAACACACACAAACACACACACACACACACACACACACACACACACACACACACACACGGCAGTGCACACTGGTCGTTCATGGCACCTGGGCAGAAGGGGGTGAACAGAGGCATTGGGGAAAATATGGTAGGTTACGGAGGAGAGTGCAGGAGAGTCCCAGCCTCAGACTTGGGTAAGAGGAAAGCACGGAGGATTTCTGAATTGAAAAGCAACGTTACAAAGCAAATATTCAAGGGTAGAGGATCAGACCATTGACACCAGCAAGAGAATTGCTGTAGTATTTTTAACCGAATTTCAGAAAATGAATCTTAGGATTATCAAACAGGTATTTACTGAACTGCTATGCTAGGGTCCATCTGTGTACCTCTGGTAGAGGCACTTAGTAAATATTTACTCATTGCTTTGGTTGTGCTTCCTACTTTAAATTTTACATTGGTCTAGGTTCAAAATCACAAGGTTTATGAAATGCTGAAGGAGAAGGAAGAAAGAAGTTTCTCTTCAGTAAGTAAACATTCTAATATTGGTGTCTCAGACACAACCAAAAATACAATATCACTTCAGAAATGAACTATCGTGACAACTAAGGCATCTCTTCAGAGGAAAGATTCTTCCAGAATTCTGAACACTCCATTTAATAGACTTCTTCATAGTCGTGCTCATAATAAGGACTTTGGGGAGGTAGAAACATTGTAAGCCATCAAGAATATCTTCTGAATACAAAATCTTGGTACACAGAGGTACCAGTAAGACATTCCAAGACAATCACAACAGAGTGCTTTGTAAAACTAATTTTTAAAAAATTTTCTACAAAACTTTTGGATAGCCACTGTTTTGTGTCCTTAACGCATGCTGATTGAGGGTATATACTTTAAGAGTGAACTGCCTCTGGTTCTCTGTATGGGAAGGAAATGGAGGAGCAAGTTTCCACTCATACCCTGGAGGTAAGAGGGGTATCAGTAAGTGCTTCCCAGTTTAGGGGACAAGAGAACAGTTCGAACAGGTACAAAAACCCGAACACAGTTGAGTTAGGAGCACAGAGGCCTCCCCCTAGGGGAACTCAAGTCTGGGGCAAGCTGGGCCCTGTTCCTTTTCCTCTGGGCCCCCAGGGCTGGTTCATTGCCTTGTGCTATGGTCCAGCCAGCTGGCCTGGCTTTTCCTCAGATGTTGACTTGTTTCACCATCTGAATAATTGCCATATCTTTTCATGGCAGAGAACATTTTATTCCTGTCCATTATCCTCATAAGGGCTCCAAAAGTTAAATGTATTGAGTAACCATTTCCCTAGTTTGTCCAGTGATACACAGACATACATATAGACAGAGGCATACACAGTCAAAAGTTCTGACTCACAACAATGCGATGGCCAACTCAGAGATGGCTAGCCATTAACTGACAAGCTGGTGTCCCAGGGTACAGGGCCCTAACACATGGACCCTCCCGTATTTTTAAACTGGCTGGAGACCAACAGAACTCATCAAATCTCTTCTCTGAAGGGCTCTGAAACAAAGACGTGCAGCATCAGGGCAGAAACAGAAAGACAGAGGATGGAGTACACAGAAGCCATGAGCAAAGAGGAAGCCAGAGGTAGAGATGAAAGCAGAGAGAACAGAAACAAGTCCACGAAAGGGTAAGAAGCAGCAGCCTGACCGGGAAGCAGACTGAGCAGTGAGGTTTAGTCTAGAGCTGGACCAGCCAGTCAGGCCAAGCCGCTGTGGGACAGGAGTGCCTACTGTGGGCAGGACAAGGACAGTCAGACTTGAACTTGCCCAGGAGGCTGAAGGCTTGCTTCCTGCTCTTCTCAAAACTTCCCCTCACAGGACTTTTTAGGGAGGGCAGAGCAGAGGGTCAGGGGTTTGAGGAAGACTGCCTGGTCTTCATAAGTAGGATTTGACTGTTTTTGTAAAGGACCATGAGCTCTTACAAGATCACCTATCCAGATGCAAATACAAAACCTCAAACATTCTGGAATCAAAGTCATATTTTAGATTATCCACAGTTCAGTCATGTGCTCCACTATTCCATTCCCCTGTCACCTGTGAGTTGAAAAAAGTAGGTAACTATACTTATTTCCATTTTGAAATTTGAATTTAAGACAGTTGGGCATGGATTGAAAAGGGAGAGAGGCCAAGCTGCTGAAGCTCATCAAGGCAGCCAAAGATTCAACGAGGCCAAGTTTGGATAAATGTGTGACTTATAGATGTCCTCATATAGAGGACAAAAATGATCTCTTTCTGATAATGGTGATCATAATTTCCACATTTCCATTCTTTTCCCCAAAACCCAAAACATGAGATCACTCAGATAAATCCTTTTGCATTTTGGAATTCATTAGAACTGCCTGTGTGGTATTTTTTTTTTAAATCAGCCTTCTAATTTTCCAACCTGAATCCTATCTCACTGGCCACATTTATGTTGCCATTCAACGGTGACAGAGGTGATATTCAGAAGTACCAGAGAGTTGGACTCAAACTTCTAGCAGGATGTGGATTTGGCACCGTGGGCTTCTAATGAAAAAAATATAAGAACTGCTCCCAGCTAATGGAAAAATAAATTGGAATTGTATTGGGAAGGTGCCCAAAGGAACTTGCCTCAAATGAGAATTGAGTTTTTATTAGAAAAATCTGATAAGAGTAAAAAAAAAAATCCTCTGATCCCTCTGATTATCAAATGGTCCTTACAATTTAGTGTTTCGTTGCCCTCTATAAAGGGATATTACACATGAGTGTCTGTCAAATGTTCTGTAATTATGAAAGTCCCCTCTGTCCAGTAATGTGAAATAATTTCCCCTTTCAAATGAAAGCTTCAACCTTGCAGTGAAAAGTACGTGTGCCAATTTCTGTAACGTCCAAGTGCTAAAAGAAAAGTCATCATCTTGGCCTCTGCAGAGAACAAATATTTAGGAAGCTTCTTCCTCATTTTAGCGTTTGCCGTAGTTGCTATTTGGCTACATATCATATTTCTTTCCTCTTCAACAAATATTTACTGAGGGCTTACTGTGTTCTGGGCACCAAACACCGTGTGGCACACCAACTGAACACAGTTCTTCATTTTGTCTGGTGTGGGGTAAGAGCAGGAAGATAGCAAGAAACGAGGCTGCCCTGAAAGACTGGTGTCTGGGGTCGGTTTCAGGGGGAGGAAACTGGGGGAGAACTTTGGGGCTAGCCTAGGGAGTATGGACTTCTTTCAGTAGATAACGGGAAGTCACCAGATGTGTTTGAGAATGGTGGATCGGAGCTGTGGTCAGGACGTGGGTCCTGATCCTCCTGGTGGCAGCCTGCACTGTGGGGTGGAGGGGAGGGAGGGTGGATCGTCTGGGCAAGCACAAGAGAACAAGAGAGAAGAGATGGCAAAAGTGGCATGGAGATTTTGAGCCCAGTGACAGGGCTGACAGCAGCCTCCCAAACCAAAGCGGAAATTACAGGGATGGAAATGTTTGGGAGGAAGACGACTTCCATTCTGGCGCTGCTGAATCAGACTGTTAAGAGATAACAGAGATGGAGCTCTTTGGCGGGAGTGGGAAATGAACATCGGACCTTAGGAGAAAGATCAAGTGATGCCAGCAAGACGGAGAGACACAGGGCTGAGCAGGAGCCATGGGGTTTACCGGTTAGCTCATGGGCCACCTTCGCTAGAGCCATTTCATTGGAGCGGTGTCCACAAGAGGCTCAGGATGAGTGGGTGGTCAGGAAGTGACGGCAGTGAGGGTGAGCTACGCTTGACAGGGTGAAGAAAAGCCTTTCTGGTTTTCTTGAGCAGATACATTTGAAGATGAAGAAAAAGGGAATCTAGCTGATGCATCATAATTCACCACTGGCTACATCCTACTGAGCCTTCCCTTTTAGATTTGCCAGCTCCATATTCCTAATCATTCCTTAGGTCTCTGCTATTTTTCTATAGTTGCAAATAAGAATGAAGTAGTCATAAATAGAGCTAGCATTCCCAGAACATTTACCCTCTGCCAGACATCACACTAAGAACTCTTGAAGTATTAATTAATCTTCACAACAGCTATAAGGTTGAAACTCTCATTCTGCCTGTTACACACACAAGGAAACTGAGGCACGAGACATTAAACAACTTGTGTAAATTCACCCAACTAGGAAGTCACTGAGCTGGGATTCAGCCTGGGTGTCCTGCTGAAGTCTGTGGTCTTTAGTTGAGATGCTGGCCTCCCCCCACCACTGCAAAGGTGTAAAGGAGTCCTAGGAACTTTATAGAAACTAAACACAATCATAGAAAGCTTTCAAGTACATATTGTATTTTGAGAGTGACTTGGGCTAAGGTCATCATCCCTGTTTCAGGGCCAAGAGTTATACAGGGAACTTGAAAAATCTGCCAACATCCTAAGCCTAGCGTTGATGACCCTAGGAGGGAGGAGGAACCCAGAAGCTCCTCTGGTCAAGTGCTTTCTTCACTTAAAAACAAACCACCATCTGGGGTTTCTGGGTGGCTCAGTTGGTTAAGTGTCTGACTCTTGATTTTGGCTCAGGTTGTGATCTCAGGGTCCTGGATTGGAGCCCCACATCCAGTTCTAGGCTCAGCTGGGAGTCTGCCTCAGAATTCTCTCTCTTTCCCTCTGCCCCTCCCCCACTTGCACCCACCCTCACGCATGCTCTCTCTCTCTCTCCAAAATAAATAAATATTTAAAAAAAAAAAAAAAAAAGAGGGACTCTGGGCAGCTCAGCCAGTTAAGCATCACCTTTGGCTCAGGTCATGATCCCAGGGTCCTGGGATCAAGTTCTGTGTCAGGCTTTCTGCTCAGTGGGGAGCCTGCTTCTCCCTCGCCTGGTTCTCCCCCTACTTGTGCTCTCTCTCTCCCCCTCCCTCCTTCTCTCTCTCTGACAGAAAGCAAACAAGCAAGAAAGAAAGAAGGAAGGAAACCACCATCCAGAGAAGCAGGGTGGCTTGGCCGAAGTCACATGATCAGCTTAGGGTCAGCTGAGTCCAGAACTCAATATCCTGCACCCAAAGGAGCTGGAGGTGGAGGGGACAGGAGAGGGTGTAGGGGGGGTGGGGGATGGTGAGAGAGGACAGAAGCCACTGGGGCAAGGCTATGCCCTAGAACCCAGTTCAGGGTGAGGGTGAGCAGTACCAACCTGTCTCCAGACCTTTCCTGGAGAGAGCTCCCTGAGGTTGTGTGTTCCCATCAGCCATTTGGTGCCACTCTGATTTCCTAATTTCGCCCCATCTCCACCCACCCCCACACCCTCACGCTGTCTGTGCCCAAAAGAAAGGGTGGATGTGGATGAGGCCTGGCATGCAAGTGCTTTATGAATGTTTTAAAATTCATTAATTGACCCACCAAGGAGTGAATAATTAAGGGAGACACATGCAAAGGAAGAGCATCTCCATGGGTCTCCCCTTGATCCACTGGGGAAGCAAGGACATAACCTGGAGCAGAAGCTTCTGGAATCCTGCAGAGTGTACACTCGTGGTCTGGACCAGTGACCGGAGCTGTGCAGTACTGGTACCGGTCCATTTCTTCTTAAAATGGAGGCTCCCACCGTATAAGCAGCAGTTGGTAACTTTCACCTTTTATTGGCATTTCATTCTGCTGCCAACAGGGACATGAGAATGTGAAAACACTAAATGAGTGTCTCTCGCAAAAACAACTTTCCACAGAAAAACTCACTGTGCAAACACGGCTGCTCCCTAAATGGCCCTACACATACGGCCAAGAGACAGAAAGCACATTTTGCAGAATAACGGCCTCTCCCAAAACTGTTAGAGATTTCGGGGTGGTGTTAAATCTCATAGGCAGGAGAAGGCGAAGTCATGATGATCTGGGGATGGTCTTTTGTGTTCAGCTTGGAGATTCATGACGTTTTGAGGCCATTCTATTTGTATGATTAAAGCAAATGACTTCAGGAAAATACAAAACACTGTTCGTCCTCATGACAAGGAAAACTTTTTTTCTGACGATGTATGGTGATGGATGTTAACTAGACTTGTTGTAGTGATCATTTCACAATGTGTTCAAATAGCAAATCTTTCTGCAGTACCCCTGAAACTGATACAGTGTTACACGTCAATTACACCTCCATTAAAAAAAAAAAAGAGATACGAGATCAAAACAAACACACAACCCTCTTCTTACAGAAAAAATGTAGCAAATTTCAATCTTGAATTTGAGAGTATGCAGAATTGGAAGTTATGTATATGGGCTTCATTTCAGGAATAGTGGGACAACCCCAGACAAAAAATATTTTTCTTGGTGATTCTCTGCTGCCTGAACATTAATACTTTGTTATGACTTATCACCTAAGTGTAAGGATTTTCTCTTTGATCATTATCTGGATCTTGGTAATCGTTCTATAATACATGTTTCTCAAATCATGTCATACACTTTAAATATATACAATTATAGCTGTCAAGTTATTCTATAATAAAGTTTTTCGGTTTGGGTTTTGGTTTGTTTTTTTTTAAGAGCAAATGCCCCTGGAAAGGACACTGCATTACCCCAAGGCTGCTCCAGGCCTGTGCGTCCAGACAGGTCATCACAGCCAGTGACCAGAGCTGGAAGGGAATGTTTTCTGCCCCAGGGGCCACAGCTACACAGCTCAGCTTATTATCACCTCCTGTGGACAGAGGACCAGAGGAGCCCGATCTGCTTTTTCAGAAGAAAGTGAAATTTTTGTTCTAATGTTAATTTTTCCTATATTAAAGTAACAGGTGGACCAAACAAGACACATTTTCTAGCCATAGATGAATGGCAGATCTCAGCTTCCAACCTTGCAAGATATTCTTGGTAAATAACATCTTGACGTGAACCGATGGATCTGATCTTAGACTTCATTTGAACCCCAGATCTTCCATTCGATAAACGTGTTATATATCGGGATGCCTGGGTGGCTCGGGTGGTTAACTGTCCACCTTCATGTCAGGTCATGATCCTAGGGTTCTGGGATCAAGTCCCACATCGGGCTCCTTGCTCAGCAGGGAGCCTGCTTTTCCCTCTGCCTCCTGCTCCCCCTGCTTGTGCTCACATTCTCTCTCTCTCTGATTAAAAAAAAAATGTGTTATATATGAATACATGATGTATATATTTTTTAAAAGATTTTAGTCATTTGAGAGAGAGAGAGAGGATGAGTAGGGGCATGGAAAGGGGACAAGCAGACTCCATGCTGGGCATGGAGCCTGATTCTGACAGATCCCACCACCCTGAGATCAGGACCTGAGCTGAAACCAAGAGTTAGACGCCAACCAACTGAGCCACCCAAGGGCCCCTATGATATATATTTTAATAATGTATGTGCTGCATATTAGTATAGATATTATACATTATATCATGCATATTATATTAACATATCAAGTAATTAGGCCTCCTTATACTTAACGCTTAGAAGCCCAGTTTTCACACCTATGAAATAAGTATGACATTGGCCACCTTGCAGAGATGTCGTGAGGATTTACTGAATACATCCTTTCCCATTCTGAATGGCCATCTTGGAGGAGCTGCCTGACACCGGAGGACTCCTACATTCGTTACTGTGTTCATAGTTTGTGCTTAGCGTCAGCAGAAAGCAGTCAGGGATGGGATCAGGGGCCTGGTGAACACGGGGAAAGTCTGCAGCAGCCACAGAAAGGATTGCTGGAGACTGGACACATTTTCTCCTCTTCAGTTCTCCTATTTTCATGACTGGTTGAGCCTTGATGAAGTTTAATACTTCATCCAGTCCTCTGGATGAAGGACTCTGGATGACTTCATACAGTCCTCTCCAGGAGCATTCACCCTTCGAGATGGGTGAAGGATAAACAGAGAGAGCGCTCTGGCGGGTTGGGGCTGGGGAAGCCTCACCCCAGGGCAGGAAGTGGCCTGTTTCAGACCCAGGGAGTGGCTTCTCCCACCATACTTTGCACCTGAGGCCCCAGCAGCTCGTGTATCCTCAAGTCTGCCCTAGCCCAGCCCTGCCCAGACAGTGGTAGTTACATTACGTTGTTTAATAAAAGCGACTTACACTCAGTGTGTAAAATACAATTCTAACATCACAAAAGGAAACGTATACTCTGATACACAAGTATGGAAACCAACGTGGAGAGAACCCGGGAAGTGTGGTGGTGGTGGGCGGGTTTGGGGCGGGGTTTAAGCTTGCAGAATGGCCAGGGCAGAGTCCTCAGTCTGGATTTTTCCCCTTTCCCAGCAGTGTTCAGATCTGCTGGGGTAGCTCTGAATTCCTTCCGCGGTACCATGCACAGTGCTTTACTGTTCTGTGCTCTCTCTAGCTTTGAGTTTATGCCTTCTTCCCACCCTGCCATGTAAAGGGGTACAAGTTCTGGCGCTCACTGGAGGCCTCTCGTCCTCTTTCTCCCTCTGCTTTGTACCAGTGCGTCCCCCGACCCCCATCTCTGCCCCCAGCACGCCTCTCAGGAAGCCAGCATTCTACATCATGGCCACTCCTGCCTCTTTGTCTGATCATCTCCCGCCCCTAGACTGTCCAACAAAGCATCACCCGAGAGGGGACTCTCTCCTCAGATGTTAGTGATCAACTCCCCTCCTTCTTCCCTTGTCAAACCAAACTCATCTTTCTCCAAAATACATCTTCTCCTGCCCCTGCCCCCATCTGAGGGATTAGTATCCCCTTGCTCACAGCAGCTGAGGCAGAAATCTCAGACTGAGCCTTGCTCCTCTCCCTTTCTCCTCTTGCACATGGGGTCAGCTGCCAATGCCCATCTGTATGCCTTTCATAAATGGTACAGGCTTCTGATCTTGTTTCTCATGTCTCCTCTTTAGGACAAGCCCTCATGACATCAGCCTTCCTGAAAAGTGTTACAGAAACCCTGGCCAGCTAGCTTAAATGCAAAAAAGGGATGCAACTGGGCTTCATGAGGGATGGAGCCAAAAACTAGAACCAAAAACTGGGGCACACCTGGTGATAAGTTAGTAGAATGACTGGGGAGTGGTAGGGGGGAGAGGAGAATTCCAATTACTGCAAAGGGTGAACCCCAAACTCTGGGCACTGGCCCTCGAAGCTTGCCTCAGATGTGCTGTTTCCTGCCCAGCCAACAGTACCTCATTGTATTTTGTTCTCAGAAACACATGACCATTTTTGCTTCTCTTTCCTGATACTTTTCAGAAAAATATGATTTTAAATCACAAGGGGCCTTATGCAATATAAAAATGACTGAGAAAAGAAATATGTCTCCTTAAGATGAAGCCCTCTTTTTCAATACAACATATGTAAAAATGAGATTTAATATGTCTTGCTCTTTTTAGAAAGTACACTTTTATTTCACTTATAATTATGGCATCGGTGTTTCTTCTGCTATTTACTGAAGGAGTCCCATGGGTATGAAGAGAACTCTCTCTACTGGGTGTCTGTTGGCTTGGCTTCTGGTTAACAAACATCTTTGTGACAGAGACAAATAGTTGCCTTTCCAATATCAATTTTCCCCTTGTCTTTACTAACTGAACCCTGATTTTTCTGGGAATGGCAATGTATCCAACTGAACAAATACATTTCTCAGTCACCCAGCAGATACGGGTGACAATAGGATGAGGTTTCTGCCATTGGCAGTAATGCAGAAATCATTACCCTTGCCCTTTATCATTCCTGTTGTGTGGAATAGGGACCCAACGGCTGAGGCTTTAGCAGTTATTTTGTGACCACACCCCAAGGGACAGTAAAGCTCAAATTTAAGAGGAGTCTGGTTCCCTAATTCTTTGGGAAGCTGCCACACCAGCCTTGAAGGGCCTAATTTTAGATTTCTCACATAAAAGAAAACCAAACCTCAATCCATGGCTTTGCGCTTGAGCTGTCCACAGGACTCATCAGAGGATTTTTAAAAATTATTGTTGCTTGGGTCTCACCTCAAAAGATTGTTATGTGATTGACATGGGGTGTGGTCTGGACATACAGTTTTTTTAAAACTTCCAGATGATTCAGTGCGCCAAAAGTTGAGGTCTGCTGTCCTACTCTGTGTAACCCATTGCTTTCCCAATTTTTGTTACTTGCAGCCCAATGCAATGACTCACACATATGATCTCTATTCTCAATGACTCAGTGTGTTTCTAGTTAGAATGACAGTCAAGAGCACACAAGCTACTACATAAAATCAGACCCAAGGGTGGATGGATAACCTAATCAGGACCGGTAAAATAAAAACCGGAAGCAAACCAGGAGAATAACTTCATGACCTCTTGGCAAAGATTTCTTCAATAGAATATAAAAAGCACTAACCATGAAAGAAAAAAACAGAAGGGTTTTCTTTTCATTTTGATTAAAATGAAAAACTCGTGTTCACCGAAAGATACTAATAAGAGAATGAAGAGGAAAGCCATGAGTGGGAGAAGATATTTGCACTACATACATCCAACAAAGGACTTATGTCCAGAGTATACAGTGAACTTCAATCAGTCAATAAGAGGCAGTCAACCCAACAGAAAATGGGCTAAGACTTGAACAGACACTTCATGAAATACAATATCCACATGGCCATAATATATAAAAAGGTTCTCCATCTTCTTAGTCATTAGGAAAATGCAAAGAAAAACTATAATGTGATACCATTGTATACCCATTGTACAATGGGGTAAAACGGCTCAAGTGGAGAAGACTGGCCATACCAAGTGTGGCTGAAAATACGGAGTAACTGGCAATCTTCCATACTGCTAAGGGGAGGGTAATTAATACCACTGCTTTGGGAAACTTTGTTTAGAAGTAGCTCTAAAGTCTTTTTTTTTTTTTAAAGATTTTATTTATTTATTTGACAGAGAGAGAGATCACAAGTAGGCAGAGAGTCAGGCAGAGAGAGAGGAGGAAGCAGGCTCCCCGCGGAGCAGAGAGCCCGATGCGGGGCTCGATCCCAGGACCCTGAGATCATGACCCGAGCCGAAGGCAGCGGCTTAATCCACTGAGCCACCCAGGCGCCCCTCTAAAGTCTTTTGAAGGGAGAAATGTAATAGAATTTTTTAGACGTCTTTTATAAGCACCAAAAATCCCACGCCAACACCAAATTCTGAACACTTTAACAAAGAATAAAGAAATACAACCCTTCAAACTTTGATGCAAATCACATCCGGAGGACCAAGTAAATTGCATGTTGTTTATAGTAATGATACATGGCAGGGCCGTATTGGCTGGAGAACAGAAATACCATCCAGTATAAAGTTGTAAAAAGTCTTTAGGAACATAACCCTGAGGTAAAATGCAATTAATGTGTACTGGTCTATATTGATAGCATATGATCTAACATCACTATAATGATTAGGATAACTTTGAATGTAAGTGCTAGAAGCCAATTAGAACAAAAATTAGCAAAAAAAAAAAAAAAGGATTTTTATGGATGAATGCTAGGTTAAGAGCTGTAGAAGAGACAGCCTCAGGAACCGCCGGACCTAAACAGCCCTAGAATGCCCTTGTCCCCTCAGCTCTGCAATCTTCCCCATGTGTGGCTTCCTTCTTCTTGCTGACTACATACTTGCCTCTCTCTACATAGTCTTGTGTACAATTTCATCCCTGGAAAGACACCCATTTTATTCTCATTTCCAGTCTTAAAATTCCAGGGAAGGAAGGTGATTAGCTCCATAGGCCAAGACCCCACCCCTAGACCCCTCAGCTGTGGCTTGGGGATGGAACTGACAAAGACACTATGAATGTCCAGCCCCAGCCAGGTGCCCAGTCTGAACTCTGGCCAGAAGGCATGTTTTCAAAATGCCTACTCCGGAGTTCTCATGAAAATAAAGTGAACATGGTGGGAACCAATACCAAGAAACGTGGGACACCAGATAACTGGGGAGAAGCACATTCACTTTAGGGAAACTTTGATTTTCCTGTTGAACTCCAGGTTATGTGATTGTGTTTTCCTGTATGATCATTTCCCTCATGCAGCCTCTATGGGGACTGGAATTGGAAGAAAATCGGCCACAGCTCCTACTCACTATCTACTTGGACATATATCCACAGGGAGCCTGACATACCTAAAACAAGACTGCCACACTCCATCAGCCATAAACTGTACTTCCAATTATGGAATTGGGAAGCAACGTGTACTCAGAACACAAAATGTCAAGCATGTCCTGCATCAGAAAATGCAGACCATGTAGTATGCCCCAAAATAGAACTCACGGGTTGCTAGCTGAAGCCCAGTTAGAAAGTGTGGGGCAACAAAAGTGTTCCCTGATCTCCTAGAGCTTGCAGAAGGCACACTCAAAGCATGGAATCTATTCTCTGAAGATAGACTGCTTGGGAGATCCCAAACATCAAGGGCAAGTCAGTGTGTGTTGCTCAAAACAGAACATGGAGGTGCCTGGGTGGCTAAGTGGTTAAAGCCTCTGCCTTCAGCTCAGATCATGATCCCAGGGTCCTGGGATTGAGCCCCACATCGGGCTCTCTGCTCGTCAGGGAGCCTGCTTCCTCATCTCTCTCTGTCTGCCTCTCTGCTACTTGTGCTCTCTGTCAAATAAATAAATAAAAATATTAAAACAAAACAAAACAAAGCAAAAAACCAGAACATGGATGCAAAGGTATATGCCCGCCCTCCCATACAAAATCTAGTCTCTGAATGCCCCCTAGCCTCAAAAGTGGGGATCAGGCTGTTCCCCTGCTCACTACAGAGAATTTTGGAAGGTCTGTGTTCATGTCATTAGCCGCAGAAATCCAAGAAAGTCCCATGAACTCCAAGACTGGGTAGACCAGAGTCTTCCGGAACTAATTCTGTGTGTGCGTTGGATTTCTCTGAACAATAGTAAAACTTTGTACTTTGTATCACATGTTTCATCTACCAACTTAGAGTATTTCACAGGAAGTTGTTCTTCCTGTATTTTTACCAGTCAAGTAGATGTACTGTGGCAGAACTCAGTCTGCTCCCCGCACCATCAGCACTCTATCTACTCATGGTGTGGCCCCTGAGTACACACACATGGCAGACTTCCTGCTCTGCGTCTGTCTGGGTTTTTGCATAGGTGGAAGCAAATACTGCTTCACGGAGTGTTTCTCAATTCATTTCCTGAAAATACAGCTGTCTTCTTTCAATTCCCTAAAACGTGCTTTAATATCTTTTGTATTTTTTTATTTTTTTAAGCTTCTATTTTTAAGTAGTCTCTATACCCAATGCGGGGCTTGAACCCACAACCCAGAGATCAAGAGTTGCACACTCTACCAATGGATCCAGGCAGATGCCCCCGTGCTTTATCATCTTTTGTAGCTATAGTGTAGTTCTCAAAATTTTGACTTCATGGCATCAGGAAGAAAGTGGTCTGGATCTGCTTCGTAGGGACAGAACTCAATTTGGACTTTCTCAATGCTACAAAAACAAACACACAAAAACCAAACACACTGCCTGTTAGGCTCAAAAGAGCCAGTTCCCTAACTGAATTTTCCTTAAGGTTTTGGTGACTTACACAGACAAAGCCTAGGTTTCTTGGGGACCCCAGGGCAGGTCATCAAAGACAAAGTATCTGGTAGAATGCGGGGGAGCATTAGGAGGCAGGAGGCCTTCATCATGAAATAAACCCCAGAAAAGGGAGCAAGTTCCCAGAGATGGTGGGCACGTGGGAAGCTGGGAGCCAGGTGGGATGAATGGTGATGGGTCGGACATGCCTCTTAGTGCTCTAGCACTGCCTTAAATCAAAGGAGAGGCCTTCTGAGTCCTGACCTGGAATTCCTCCCTTCCCTCCTGAGCCCCTGCCTCCTTGGTCATGCCTTGGCAATGTGATACATAAACCACGGAAAGGGACATTTGCCCACACTGTCTTATAGATGAGGGCATGTGACCAGGAAGGAGCCATTAGAACTCCTGTTTGTGCTTCCTCCTCTCTCCCTGTGTCTGGAGAACCTTGGGTAACAAAAAAGAGGGACTCCAAAACATTGATTAAGGTGGCAGGTAAGAGTTTAGTTCTGGAAATCACATTTACTGTAAGTGCTATGCAACATGCGTGGTGGGCTGAGGGGGAGAGAGAGCAAAAAAAGAACGTGGGAGAATAAGAGGGAGTGTCCCTTCCCACAAAGAGCCCATTTATATAGACAGACAAGGTCAGAAATTAGAAACAGCCTGGTTGAATTTGACCAAGAGAAGGGTTCATTTAGCCCCCAAATTTCAAAAACAGGAGATTTCCACAATAAGATCCGGTAATTGACTTCTTGTGAAAATGGAAAATCACAACCCCAGATGTGCGTCCTCACAAGGCAACAAGCTGCTGAGGTCCGGAGGGCCAGGCATTCTCCACCTGGGAACAGACGGCACCACTCTCTGTTGCCTCACTCCTGAGCACTGTAACTGCGTGAGTGCCATATCATATCACAGAGGAATTTGTCATTCTTGGCTGGGACACCAGAAACATGAAATTAGAGGATGATTGTATAAATTCAACAAAAGGCCACTTCGAGAACCATCACGAATTCTTGTGGAAAGAGGAACACCGAAACTCAATTCCATAAGTTATCTCAAGCTCTACACTCAGGAGTACCGGGTTGGTGCTGGAGGAATCCATCCAGCTTCTGGCAGTTGGACAAGGCAGCCTAATTGTAGTGGCCGACCTCCTAGTTTCTGGGCCCACTTGGAGGAGAACCAACTGTAGGATGGGGCATTCTGTACCCAGCTGCTCAGCACGGGGTCAGAGAGGGAGTGCAGGTCCTGCCTTGACATCAACCTTCAACAGAAGAGTGCCAAGGGGGAATCCATGAATAATTCAGATCACCACCAGATAGATGCCCAGTCAGCGTCAATGGCCATGAATTACCTTGTGTGTATTTCCTGCCTACATGTCAGTCCATCTTTTCACTGGCGTCCGTGGCAAGTTTATGAATGAGCACATTCTCTAACGCCTCTGCTGTAGGCAAGGCCGTTTCAGGATCTTGGCCCAAGTTTCCAAATTTCTGACTTGTTATTTACCAACCGTACACCATAAGAGATCGAATAACTCATGACTAAAAACATGCCCTCACTGGGGCGCCTGGGTGGCTCAGTGGGTTAAGCCTCTGCCTTCGGCTCAGGTCATGATCTCAGAGCCTGGGATTGAGCCCCACATCGGGCTCTCGGCTCAGCAGGGAGCCTGTTTCCCCCCTCTCTCTGCCTTCTGCTCTGCCTACTTGTGATCTCTCTCTCTCTGTCAAATAAATAAATAAAATCTTTTAAAAAATAAAAATAAACAAAAACATGCCCTTGCTAAAGAGGAATCTGGGTGGAAATAGAACAATATTTCTTATAAAGCCTCTGGAAATTTGCGTATGTCCAAGTCATGAGACTTGGGTGATCTGGTGAGAAAATGTGGTAGGGAAGGAGCAAAACCATTTATGGAACACTTACTCCTTGGGCACCTGACATGTGGTCTGTTAACTTCATTTTCCAGGTGGAGAGACAGAGGTTCTGTGACACCCCTGTCTAACTGAAATCTAACGTGGATCATGTTCCTAATGAAAGACTAATAACCACATTTTTAAAAGGTAAAAATAAAAGGGGGAAATGAGTTTGAATAATGTATTTTACTTAACTCAATGTGTCCCAAATAATTGCTAAAATATGTCATCTATATAAGTTACCAGTGAGATGTTTTATCTTCTTTTTTCAGACCAAGTCTTTGAAGCCCAAGACAGAGTTGACACTTAGAGCTCATCTCAGTTTGGACCAGCCCGACTGCATGTCAACCTCTGCGTGCAGCAGGGGCACAATGCTGTCCTGGTGAACAGTAGGTCACTTGAGGCAGCATGACCTTGGGCAGATTGCTGAACATTTCTGGTCCCTCATTTCCTTATCATGAAATGTGAAGAGTAACAGTTGGACAAAGCATGAATGCACAGTTCCTCGAGGTCTTCACGATAACAGATTAGCCGGACACAGAGGCCATTGTTACATGAAGACAAGAAAACTGTGGGTGCAGAAAAATGGCAACATGACCCTATGTGATGTAATTACAAGTTGTATCTCAAATCTAGGGGGTGCAGCTCATTAAAGGCAGTTTTCACCACCATCTGGACTTTGGGGTGACACCTGGGACTTCCTCCAACCTGTCAGGCCTTCGCCTGGACAGGAAAATTCAAATGCCCACAGCCACAAGCATCTTCTTTGAGGAGCTGGGGAGATGACAACCTTCCTTAACCTTATCACAATGAACTGTAACTTGTCTAAGATTTGCATGTCGGATATTCGTTTACAATTATTACTGTCCCAGAATAACAAAACACATGCAAAAATTCTGTATCTAATTATTGAACATTCGTTTGTTCAATTTTATTCAGACCAATCAGATGGTCTTTTTTTTTTTTTACCATTTTTTAAAAGTTTTTATTTAAATTCCAGTTAGTTAACATACAGCATGATATTAGTTTCAGGTGTACAATTTAGTGATTCAACACTGCCATACAACATCTGGTGCTCATCACAACAATGCAACAAATCCCCATCACCTGTTTCACCACCCCCCGCCGCCCCCACATCCCCTCTGGGAACCATCAGTTCTCTACGTTAGGAGTCTGTTTCTTGGTTTGTGTCTCTCTCTTTTTGTTGTCTGATCGCTGTGGCTAGGACTTCCAGTTCTGTGTTAAGCAACAGTGGTGAGAGTGGAAATCCCTGTCTTGTTCCTGACCACAGAGGAAAAGCTTGCAGTTTCCCCATCGAGGGTGAAATTAGCTGTGGGTTTTTCCTATATGGCCTTTATTATGTTGCAATATACTCCTTCTAAACCTACTTTTTGAGGGCTTTTATCATGAAAAGATGCTGTACTTTGTCAGATGTTTTTTCTGCATCTATTGAAATGATCAGATGGTTCTTATCCTTTTACTAATGTGGTGTATCACATCGATTGATTAGCAAATATTAAACCACCCTTAAACCCAGGAATAAATCCCACTTGCTTGTGGTGAATGATTTTTTTTTAATGTATTGTTGGATTTGGTTTGCTAGTATTTTATCAAGAATTTTTGCATCCACATTCATCAAGGCTATTTTTAGCAAAGTTTTTACCTGGTTTTGGTATCAGGGTAATGTTGGCCTCAGAGAATGAATTTGGAAGTCTTCCATCCTTTTCTACTTTTTGGAATAGTTTGAGAAGAATAGGTACTAACTCTTCTTTAAATGATTGGTTAAGGGGCGCCTGGGTAGCTGGGTGGGTTGGTTAAGCCTCTGCCTTCCGCCCAGGTCATGATCTCAGGGTCCTGGGATCGAGCCCCGCATCGGGCTCTCTGCTCAGCAGGGAGCCTGCTTCCCCCTCTCTCTCTGCCTGCCTCTCTGCCTACTTGTGGTCTCTCTCTGTCCAATAAAAATAAATAAAATCTTTTAAAAAAATAAAATAAATGTTTGATTAATTCCCTGCAAAGCCATCTGACCCTGGACTTCTTGGGAAATTTTTAATTACTGACTCAGTTTCTTTGCTGGTTATTGGCTCTGTTCAAATTTTCTATTTCTTCCTGTTTCAGTTTTGGTAGTTCATATGTTTCTAGGAATCAGGTTGCCTTTTTAATATAATTATTCAAAGAACTAACACTCTTAAGGTAAAATCTTAGTTAAAGAAAGTCAGGTAGAATGAGAATTTTATATAAAGGAGAATATCTTTGTTATCAAAGGGGAAGTTTATTCTGATAATAGAAAGCTCCAGTATAGAATAAGATGCAAGTTAAAAATATCAGAAATAGGGATGGGACAGAGCAGGGACTGGATCCCCTCAACCCTGAAGGCAAAAGCCAGCATTCTTTGGCTGCCGCCATAAGGAAAAAAAAGAAAAGTTCAAACTCCATACCTCTTCAGTGTGCCATCTTGCAGGAATGAGGAGAGAGGATGCTAACTGAAAGGAGGATGCTTGCTCCCAAGACTGGACTTTGGGGTGAAGACAAGACCAAACTAGTCGGCGCCAAGGTGGACCCTAGGGCTGACCTTTCACTGACTTTCCCCCTCATTATACTAAAAAACACTCCCGGGGCGGAGATTTAACGTGTTAATTAGACATGGGGCACAAGAAGCATGACCTTTAATTGCACAGGTGCTGATAATAAATCCCGCCTCTACTTGCTTAGATGTCATTCATAACCAACCTAGGGTCTTTAAAAACTTTCCCTGACCTCTCCTCGGGAGTCAGCCTGAGGACCCTCTCCTCTGTGCTGTCTCCCTCCCTTGTGCAGAGCATAAGCCTGGATAAAGCCTTGCCTGAAACTCACATTTTTCCTCTTGTCAGTTTCTACTGTTTAGGGAGCCCAAGGGCCCTGTTTGGTATCATCTTTGGGGGACACTGCTAGGACCCCAGAAGTTCTTTTTCTCCCATCCAGGAGGGAGCATAGGACCCATGGGGGCAGCCAGAGGCAACCTCTTGGCAGCTGACTAGCCATCTCAGAACATTTGTTTCTGTGTCATTGCGGGACATAAGGCTACCTCCTGTGTCACGGGGTTCCCACTACTCTCATTCAGGCAATATTTTCCCCTTTTCCCTTCTTTCCCAATTTCCTTCCTTCCTGAACTCCTAACCTCCCTCTACTTTTCCATGCTCTTTCCCCTCCTTCTCATACTGTGGGCTGGCTATAAGACAGCCACCACTTTACTCCACTCAGGCTGGGAGGACAGGTTCCCAGTGCCATAACTGGCCAGTGGAGGTGGAAGCGGCCACCATGTACCCACAGACCAGGGTCTCCAAGCTTTCCCCAACGCCAGACTCGTGGGACCAGTGGATGTGTAACCCTCACATCATGTAGTGCCTGGAAATCTGATAGTCACAGGAAACTCTCTTTCTCTACTCTCTGAATTGCCTGCATACTTGCCGGAAGTATTCAACTTCCTGGAAGTATTCAACTTGCGGGAAGGTGAGTTGAGAGTGGCTCCCTGGGCCTGATCACCACAGTGGGCAGTGGACAGAGTGTCTCCCTCCACTGGCCACCGTTTGGTTCCTTTGCCTAAGTAGACATCTGTGTGGGATGGGCTGAAAGGTATTTCTTTCTTTCTCTCTCCTCCTCTTTTTCCCTCTTGCAGCTCCTTCCACTTGCCCACTGCCCACTTCCAACCTGGAGATTCCGTGTTTTGTTACCCTCTCTGAAATGCTGGGTACTTCTCCATCTTCTGTTCCCATCTGTGGGGAGAAGAGTGTGTGGACTGCCCCGTGTCTTCTCTAGTCAGGCTGATCACCCGGTTAGATCTCTCTGTTGTCTCTGTGAAGACCCCCTAAATAGTACCTGGGCTCCCAGGGAAGCTATACTTTAACATTTACCAAGGTCAAAATTACTGGACAAATCCTTAGAGCATGGCTTCTATTTCTGCCCCCAGCACATGTTGTACATCTGCTTCATTAAAAAAAAATAATAATAACCAAAATGGGGCACCTGGGTGGCTCAGTGGGTTGAACCTCTGCCTTTGGCTCAGGTCATAATCTCAGGGTCCTGGGATAGAGCCCCATTGGGCTCTCTGCTCAGCAGGGCACCTGCTTCCCCCACTCTCTTTGCCTGCAGCTCTGCCTACTTGTGATATCTCTGTCAAATAAATAAATAAAATCTTAAAAAAATAACCAAAATGAAACATTAACATAAGGAGTAATACCTCCCCAAGTTCTCATGAGGCTGAAGCCAAACAGCCTTGCATAAGACTAGAACATTAAGATACGTTAAGATAAGGTCTGCAACTTTCTGAAATGTCCTTTATCTAATGATTTGTAACTTTTTATGTTAACCCTGAACCAAATGTTCCTTTCTTCTTTGTGAAGACTGTGTACCCCAAGCAGCTGTCCTAACTTGGGCTGGAATGGAAATCTTTTCCTTTAAAATTTTTTAAAAAATGTTCATGTTGCATCAACATTTCTTAGCATAGTCAGCAGGATAACAGAGCAACTTGCCTGAGAACACCTGGGAGTCCTCTGGAACTTAGCATTTGGTGCCAACACAAACCATTTGTGCCCATCTAGCTTCTCAGCACCCCACCAATGTAGGGATGAGTTCTTCTGATACCTGGACCTGCTCAGTTTGAGGTGACGGTCCTGACTTTCATTCAAGCTGCTGTGGGTTACCGGTAATGTTCTGTAGGTGGGAAGAACCTAGAGGTGCTAAACCTGATGGGTTGTTTTCATTTGGCATTATACTAATTGATGTTATGGATACAAGGCTTGAGTAAATGTTCTGGCTAGAAAGATGAGTGACTACGTCATTCAGCTCCAAAGAGAAATTACTCAGAAGTGACTCTGTACCAGTCTGTCTTGAAGGAGGGGAATCTATCTGGCTGAGAGGTACCACATCTGTCTGTTTCTGAAATCTGTATAAGGATAGGAGAACTTCACTCCATCTCATCTCAGAGCCGGCTGGGGTGAATTGTGTCTGATAGGCATTATACTTATAGTTAGGATCCTATATCCAAAAGGAAATGATTGTTTCATTTTAACACTGCCTGGCCTATGTACATGTTAAGCTAAGAGAAAAGATGGCTCCTAACTGGCTCTCTTGCATTTCTTGCTCCCATTTCGTTGCCTTCAAATAGGGAGTTTGAGTTTGATTCTCTTAGCTTATCCATTTGGTTTAGTAGCTGAAGCTTCAACTTTTGGGCAGGAACACATGCTAACAGGGGTACTCTGGGCTTCATTTATTGTTCTTTCTGAACTTTTGTCTAGGAAGATGGGGAGTACGCCTGTTCCCCCCACCACCACCACTAAAAAAAGTCCATTAGGACATATTTTAAATAAATGGTGCAGAGGAAAAACCTGTTTTGCAGGAGGGAGAGATAAGAGGCAGAGAATAAGGAATGTTAGTACAGACTTTAAATCTGCCTCAGAGGCACCCCATCTCTGCACCTCCCCCCACCCTGTTTCTGCATCACCACCAGCATGCATTAGGTAGCCAGCTCCTAGACCATCATCCCTGATGCCCCCAGAACCATGGCTCTTGTTCCTCCCACCCTCACTATCAAGGAGCAAAAAACACCCCAAGCTGTTGGGCCACTTCCTTCTGAGGTTCAAACTAAAGCACTTCCCAGATCAACATGAACGGGTCCAGAGGGCTCCCCTGGACTTACTCCGCCCACTTCAGATTCCCCAGCACCAGATCTCCCAGGAGTTCCCAGTGGGGAACAAACTGATGACTTTTCAGTGGACACAGGCTTGTGTGGACACATTTGGTATTAAAACTAATTTAAGTTTTGTGCCTTAATTGAAAGAGGCATGGCTTAAGAGTTATCAGCATTAAATAGAACACTTGTAATCTACCAAGGTTTACAAAAGGTCAATCAAATAAGCTCCCGTTATCTCTGTTGCAATTTGTCAACAAAAAGATGGTTTTCCACGATGGTTCATTTTTGTCTGTCTCTCCAAGTTTTCATAGGTAATTGTTAAGAACAAGTAGGTTGAAGAAGCAAAAGGGTGTATGGTTTTCACGATCTTTGGTAACCTAAAACTCTGAAGTTTTTCTAAGTTAGATAATAAACTGGGTCAAGTTCTTTAGATATCTAAGTCTTTTCCAAATAAGACAGATTGCTAGAGCATTGATTACTGAACATAGCTTTATCTACTTAGGCTTTTTTTTTTCTTTTTCTTTTTCCTTTTTTTTTTTTGGCTTATTATAGAGAAACTAAAGATAAATTTAGGTCAGCTAGTAAGCATGTCTTATGCTTTATTGAAAGTTGTACTATAAAAAACCCCACATTTCTAAAAATTATGAACAGTATGCATAAATTTCCCATCTAAAGAATTCTGATGTAACAATAGCTTACTGCTTAGTTTTTACTAGAAACTGAGGTTTCTAAGAATTAAAATTCTGATAAATGTAATTGATACTAGGAGAAATGATAAAGAAAACAACTTTGTATGCAAGAAAGTGAGATATGTTTTTAATAAGAAAGGTATGAGAAATGAAAATATATTTCTGTTGAGGGAAGAGAAAATAATTTTGTCCTAAAATGAAGACTTGTTATTTAGAGTGAGAAGGCTTAGGACAAAATCTAAATTAAAAAAAGAAAAAAATTTGGAAAACTTGTGAAAAGAGAATCTTTAGAAAAGAACTTTATGCATGGTATAAGGACAAAGACTGAGACAATGAGTTTTTTAAAAGCACCCTACTGGGGGTGCCTGGGTGGCTAAGTCAGTTAAGCACCTGACCCTTGATTTCAGCTCAGGTCATGATCTCAAAGTCCCGGGATTGAGCCCCAGGTTAGGCCCCCCCACTCAGTGGAGAGTCTTCTTTTCCCTCTGCTCCTCCCCCTCCTCGTGCTATCTCTCTCTCTCTCATAAATAAAATCTTTTTTTTAGATTTTTAAAAATTTATTTATTTGACAGAGATCACAAGTAGGCAGAGAGGCAGGCAGAAACAGAGGGGGAGGCAGGCTCCCTGCTGAGCAGAGAGCCTGATGTGGGGCTCAATCCCAGGACCTTGGGATCATGACCTGAGCAGAAGGCAGAGGCTTTAACCCACTGAGTCACCCAGGTGCCCCTAAATAAAATCTTTTTAAAAAATAAAAATAAATTTTAAAAGTACCCTGGTGTAAGATTGAAAGTTGGCTTTTCTCTGTTAAAAACAAAAACAAAGTTTTCTTAGCTTGTTGTTCTACTCTTTGTTAGAAATTGTAAACAAAGATTTTCTTTATCTGTGAAAAAACAAAGCTTCTATGTTTTGTCTTTATCAGGTCTTTGGTTACTTAATAAGGTTAAATCCTCAATTTTAAGCGCTAAGTTTTGCTAACAACTAAGTAACATCTAGCAATTGCATTACTAGGTATTCACCCAGAGAATACAAAAATACTAATTCAAAGAGATACATGCACCCCAATGCTTATGGCAGCATTATCTACAATAGCCAAACAATGGAAATAGCCGAAGCGTTCATTGGCTGATGAATGGATAAAGAAGATGTGGTATATATATACAATGTGATATTACTCAGTCATAAAAAGGGAATATATTTGCTTTTAGAATCTTTTATTGCCACCTTGGTTAAATAAGATTTGAGTTTTATAATGATCTGTGATCCTATTTAGGCATTTGCCTTAAAACATTTTTTTTTTAAACAAACTTCCCAAGACTAAAATTCTAAATAAAGTCCTTTTGACTAATTAGACTTACTAACTGTTCCAGAAAGTATATTAAATTCTTAAAGTTTTAATATGTCCTTTTATAATGTCATCAAGTATAATTCTAACTATTAAAATGTGTGTTGCAGAAATAACTAGATTTCCTTGTCAACTGTGTTAAAATGAGCTCTTATCAGATTTTTAACCTGTCCATGTTTGAGTCTTTGTTATTTATAATTATTGCTCTGATGCTCTCGAAAATGTGTCTCATTTTCAAGGAGATACAGATTTCTGTTATCTTTAAGATTATAAAACTAAACTGGGTAAGAATCTCCAGAACAAAGGGGAAAACTACATTCAAACAGAATAAGAATTTATAACTAAATAAAGAAAGGACTATAGTTTTTATGACTCTTGTGTAAAACATTTCTGGTTCTTTAATGTTTGCTCTTCTAGATTTAAGAAAACTTTTTCTCTTGAGGTATCTATGACTTGCAGAAATACGTTAAAATATTCCTTTGTGAGCAGATTGAAGCATTTATCTTTTCTCCCTACCTGAACCCTCCAGAATGCAGAAACTCTCAGGGAGTATTCTTTCTTTCACGGTAGTTATAATTGCTTGCATGAAGTTCAACAAGAATCAGCTTTCCTTGTAACAGGACACCATTGGAAACATGGGTTATTTTCCCAAGGCTTTGACTAGAATGCCAAATTTGCGAGAGACATACATAATGTAGATAGGACCAGACAGCTTTAAGGAATTAAGATTGACTTTATGGAGTCAATAGAGACCCCTCGAAATGTTGGCCTGATACCTTGCTTACAGAGTTCCCAGCAGTAAAGAATGTCACTTTCTGGGAGGTGCAGGAAACCTTAGGATATTTGGGGGATCATGAGAAGAGGAATACACCCAAATCTATGGGTATTGCAGGCAAATCTGAAGGCAATTTTTGCCTTGGCATCTAGCCTTCAGACGCTGTTAAAAGTTCAATCTAAAATTCCTTATAAAAAGTCCCAGCGAATCAGATTTAAAAACAAATAAACAAGGGATGCCTGGGTGACTCAGTGAGTTACACACCTGACTCCTGATTTCAGCTCAGGTCATGATCTCTGGGTCCTGAGATTGAGCCCCGCACTGGGCTCCATGCTGGGTGTGGAATTTCCTTAAGATCCTCTCTCTCCCTCTCCCTCTGCCCACCCCCCTTAAAAAAACAACAAAACATACAAACTAAAACCTATATGGTCAGTCACTATTCTAGCTGTGCTTACATAAATAAGCAGGCCAAGTTTGTTAAAACTATACATTTTTGGGATTACCTGGGCAGCTCAGGTCATGATCCTGGAGTCCCAGGATCGAGTCCTGCCTGGGGCTCCCTGCTCAGCAGGGAGTCTTCTTCTCCCTCCCTCCTCTCATGCTCTCTCTCTCAAATAAATAAAAATCTTTAAAAAAAATGAGTCTTCCTTTACAAACAAATGACTCTTAATTTGACTCTCTTTGACAAAAGTGAGGGTAGCTTTACAGAGAAAGATTACGTTTCAACAGCACACCTTTATGAACATTAGATTCTGGTTCTGATTGTCTTTAAATGTTTATTGTTTGCCTATAAAACTGGGCTGGATCCTAAATTGTTTTGGAACATCATCCTCGAATATCTGGCTATGACTCACCAAACTACAGCCTCCAATTTTCTTTCATTGTCTTGACTTGGGATTGTTCAGAACTAGAACTAAAACTGTCTTTTACCTTCAAGCCCTGCAAACCGGCGCTACTGGACAACTTGAGGTAAACTTCAGAGAAAAATGGCCACAATGACCCATGTTTACACCATCTTCGTGCTTGTGACTCAGTGGGGATAATAAAAATCTTCCGTGGACATATGATTATTTAAACAGCTAGACAACGGGACAGACTCCCCGACTATTGTGTGAGTCTGCTATCTCCAAGATCCAGACCAGCGATGTCTGCTGATTGCCAAAACAGTCCACTTGGTTGGTTTGTTTCCTTGAGAGGTCTAGCCGGGGAAATAATTCACAACAATGCTGTCACACAAAATATCACAGCCACATTGTCTATGGTGGTGGCTGAAATGGGACAAGATTTTAAACTCATAACAAAAATCATTGGATTCTCTGCTTCAATGGTCTTAGACCCCTGATTTGCCTTGGATTATATACTAGCTAAACAAAGAAGAATATGTGCTATTACAAATACATCTGGCTGTTCTGGACAGGTGGAACAATGGAACAAAGGACTGCCATCATTCCCCAAAAGGCCACATGGCTACATAATTTTAACAATGTCACAACTCAGACCACCTGGGACTCGATTAATGGTACCCAAAAAATGCTACTTGTTTCTTGCCTTTCTTTGGGCTCTTAGTTGGCCATTTTTTTTTTGCTGTTACTCTTGGGGCTCTTTTTCATGTCCTGGTAATCTTGGTGTCTTCTTGGCCTCAGCATTTCCAAGTTAAGCTAATGGTGATGCAAGGATTCCAACCTCTATCAGGATGGAAGGATCTGAATCCCTATAAATCATCAGAGCAGTCAGGGAGAGATTTTTATACCTCTAGGGTAGGACGGGGATGCAGCCCCAGCTCAGCAGGAAGCAGCTTCAGATGAGAACTTTGGCCCCTTTTCCTTAGGAATAAAGATAGTAATTCATTCAGAGGGGAATGAGACAGAGCAGGGACTGGACTCAGATCCCCTCAACACTGCCTACAAAACCCAGCATTCCTTGGCTGCCTCCATAAGGAAGAAAAAGAAAAGCTCAAACTCCATCCATACCTCTTAAGTGTTCTATCTTGGAGGAATGCGGAGAGAGGATGCTTACTGAAAGGAGGATGCTTACTCCCAAGACTGGACTTTGGGGTGAAGACAAGACCAAACCAGTCTGCGTCAAGGTGGACCCTAGGGCTGACCTTTCACCGACTTTCCCCCTCATTATAATAAAAAACACCCCAGGGGTGGAGATTTAACGTGTTAATTAGACATGGGGCACAAGAAGCATGACCTTTAATTGCACAGGTGCTGATAATAAATTCCTGCCTCTACTTGCTTAGATGTCATCCTTGCCCCACCTAGGGTCTTTAAAAACTCTCCCTGACCTCTCTTAGGGAGTCAGTCTGAGGACCCTCTCCTCTGTGCTGTCTCCCTTGTGCAGAGCATAAGCCTGGATAAAGCCTTGCCTGAAATTCACATTTGGCCTCTTGTCAATTTCTTCTGGGCCCCCCTGGGATGAGGGACAGCAGACACACCTTTGGAGCTGATGGACCTGTGCTCACCTCTTGGTTTTTCCATACGTTTCTTTGTGACTTTGTTTAAATTTAAAATGAGAAAAATTTTAAATGGGAAAATTATGTCCCTTCCAGAGCTGCAGGATTAAATTAGTTTCTCAGCAGGATAAATGTTAGTACCCCTTTTTATCTACATTAGTGAGAAAGAATGGGGTAAAACAGTAAAGAAAAACATCAGGCAAAGACCTTTTTATGTTTTGTTTTTGCCTTTTTTGTGTCCTAATTTCTTTTTAACAAATAACAATAATCTCTTTGATTAGGAAAATAGCACATTTGTTGCAGAAGATTTGGAAAATACAGCAAAATATATTTTTTGAGTTGTGAGCAATTCTACCACCCAGAGATAAACACTATTAATGTTTTTGTGTTTGTCCTAAGCATGGCTGCATGGAAACATTTTTCTTTCTTTTTGCAAAATTGGGATAATATTATTATATAAAATGTTATAGCCCATTTTCACTTTATGTGTAGTCTTATTTTTTTAAAGTTTCTTAAGAAGTTTTGGAATTTCTCTTATTTTAAAAATATTGTTCAAAAACATAACTTAATGGTTATATAATATTTCACTATATTGATGTACCACATTTTACTTAGTCCTATTTTGGGGTAGTTAGACTGTTTCCAAGTTTTCTCAAAATAGAAATTCTGCATGGTAATCTTGCATACAAATTTTGGTGCACATCTGTTGATGTCTTTAGGATAAATTTCTAGGAGTGGAATGAGTAATTCTAAGGGTTTTTAAGTGGTCCTGACACATTACTAAATCACCCTTCTGAAAGATTGTAACAATTGATGAATGATAATTTTTGTACCATCTGGTCTCAGAACTGAATGATCAACTACATTTTGAAAGTAATAGATTGAGAATTGATGGATTATACTTACATATGGGGGGTTCTATTTATCTTTCTATGAAGCTTTCTATGTGATTTTCCACATCTTGTAATTAGGAAGCAGAGCTGCAGAAATATGGAAGTGAGCCAGATGATTTCCGGAGAAGAGACTGGCATGGGCATAGATAACGGGAAACATTTGTCAGTTCTGTAGATCAAACACAATCAAGTACTAAGGCTGAGGAAGGTCCATACAATTGGGAAGATGCTGGGTCAGCCCCAAGTTTTAAAGGGGAACTTGCACTAGACTTGACTTCCGCACTTGGTGAATGAGGCTTCTGGCTGCCTGCCAATTAGGAGCAGCTAGGAACAGAATGGCACGAGAAACAGTAAGCCAAAGTGGGGGCTGGGAGACTCTGGCAAGGGGCTGGAGGAGAGGGACCACAGAAGAGGAAAAGGTGCAAGAAGGACGGTCTGGGTCTGTGATGCTCCTGGGGCAGCTGCGGCCATAGCAGCAGCTTGCTGGAGACAAATCACAGAACTTTCCAGAAAAGGCCAGGGTTCTCTGGTGCAGTCTAGGAGGATAGTTATGCAGGTACCTGGAACTGTCAGGAGGATGTCCCTGACCAGTGTGGGGAACACCCAGGAGGCAGTGTCACAACCTAAGCTTGGCCTAAGCCAGCAGCTGCTATGGCCAACAGCGGGCTCTAGGTTGTGTGAAGATTTAACAGTAGTATTAGCAGTTTGGAGATGATATGGAAGTAAAGAATTAATTTACATTTATTTAAACTAGAGATGTGCACAAAACACAAGTCCTGGTGATTTAGAGTGCCTAAAAGTTGCCAGGATTTTGATAACTTTAGGAGAATTAGCAAGGTAACTAAATAAGAAACTGATAAAAATCATTCTCGGGTGGAGGGGGTGGTGAAACAGGTGAAGGGGATTAAGAGGTACCAGCTTCCGATTATGAAATAAGCAAGTCATAGGGATGAAAAGTTCAGCATAGGGAATATAGTCGATAATATTGTAATAACTTGGTGCAGTGACTGATGGTAACTACACTTAGATTGTGCTGTTCATTTCCTACATAATTGTCGAATCATTATGATGTACACCTGAAACTAATACTGTATGCCAACTATACTTCAATTAAAAAGAAAAAAGAAAATGATGCTCAGAGTTGTCACAAAGGAAAATACCTAATCCTAATAATAATGGATCCCCTGGCTTTGGGCTCAGGAGCTAGAGCAGGCTGACTGGGGGTTTACACAGAGCTTGGGCAGGAAGGTGGCTGGCCAACTCCCAACAAGTGTCCTTTGGGAGACCCCAGTGGAGGAGTTTGGGTGCTCTGAAACACCCTCCCTCTGGCCTCCAGACCCACAGTCTCAGCAGGCACATTCTTGCTGGGCACAGACCCCTCCACGCTTCTCTTTGGAGACCTGGCCCTAACTGTTTTCCAAATAATTATGAATCCCATACTTAACCCACCCCAGGACTAAACACAAAATGCTCTTCACTGGCTTTGGGAATAACAAATCCTACCAGAGTGGTAAAACTCAATTGGTTCTAAGTTTGGTAAGTCAAAGGTTATCATTTACATGATGTATGTTAACTTCAGCAAGGGGTTTAAACTCCTCCCACATAAACCACTCAACACGCAGAAAAATATGGTCAAAGTGTTGGTATTAGAAAACACACAATGTTTTCAAAGGCTGGTCTTGGACCAGTATATCCTAAATTTTCACTGGCAATGGTACAAGAGGGCACATTTGAATAAATCAATCAAAGAGATGACCCAGTATGGGGTTAGAAGCTACTGTCACATTAACTCTCTATCTAAGGTGGGAGACAAAGACTTGGAAATATATGGAATGGGGTTTGATAGCATCAGGCACAATAAAGAACAGAATAAGCAAACAAAAAATGGGGTGAATCCATAGTGTAGTAAAACTTCCACCTTCTGGAGTCTGCAAGAACAAGTCCCTCCAGAAAGCCAAGTTTCCAGTGACTGAGATACCTTTAAGCATAGATTTTAGGTTTTTATCTATTTTTAATGGAAAATTTTTAAAAAGCTATCATTCACTGTTTTTTTAAAAGATGAGTATAATGTAGCTTTTTCCTTATGACACAGGGCAATCATTTATGATCAATTTCAATTCAGTAAATATTTCCTGAGCATCTTTGCTTTGTGCCAAGTACCGTATATTGAACTTTAACCATTTTTTATTTACTTTAAAACTAGATTTTTGGGAAAGAAGCCAGCCAGAAAGGACCACATAGTGTGTGACCCCATTCATATGAAATGCTCAGAAGAGGCAAATCTGCAAAGAAAGAAAGTAGATGGGTATTTGCTTAAAGCCTAGAGGGAGTGAGTGGGGGAGGGGGGTACTGGGGTATGGTGGCTCAGGGGCACAGGTTTCTTTTGGAGACAGTGATGATGTTCTAATGATTCACATCTCTGTGGATATACTAAAAAAGCCATTGCATTGTACATTTTAAATGGGAAAATTCTATAGTATGTGAAGTATGTCTCAATAAGGCCATTAAAAAAACAACAGGTTGTCAATATTCAGAGAACAGGAAGAGACCCCTGAGCAAGGATGGGGAGGAACCAAGATATTAAACTCCTACTCAGTCTCTGCCCCGGATGACTGTGCTCTCTCCTCGCCCTCCTGTCCTCATGCCTGCCGGTGACACGTTCTGTGGCATCAGCTGCTTAGCCATCAGCTCTGCCTCTGGAAACCACAGAGCTTCAAGGCCAGGCTCCGTAGTCAGAAAGACCTGGGTTTAAGGACCGATGGTGTGATTGTGGTCAAGTTCTTTACCTTCCCCACGCCCCAGTTCCCTTATCTGCAAAACAGGGTCGATAATATCTACCTCATAGTGTTGTTTTAAGGATTAAATAAGATAAAGCTCGGAATGTGGCGGCTTTGTGTCTGACTCACCCTCAGTGTTCAAAAGAAGTTTGTGTCTGGAAAGTGAAAGTGTCATTACCAAGAAACCAGTCTTCAGAGTGTGACTTTGGTGATACTCATTCTGACTATTGGGCTGTTGAGCGGGGTGAGGACATCTGTGTTAATCAATGTTACTCCCAGATGAGGTGTTACCGAATTACCAGCTTTCCCTAACATAGTACGAAAGGAATAAACATTCGTTGAGCCAGGTACTTGACATTCACGATCTCGTTGAATCCTTATAATAATAGGTCCATGCTGTAGATGGGGAAACTGAGGCTCACACAGCTCACCCGGACGATGATACCACTGAATGCTTTTACGGTGTGCTATGGTCGAGTACTCATTCATTTAATCCTCACCAACCCTGTGAGGGCACGTGATATGGTGATTTATACGAAATAGATCTGGGGTCTGTGTCCCCGCCTCTAACAGAGTGACCCAAACCCTCAGAACTTTCTGAGGAGAGCAACGTGGGTCTTTTGTTATGTTAATGAGGTGAATTCCAGGCCACACCCAAGGACAGGAGACCCAATCAGATTAAAGGGGTGGATCGGTTAGTCCCTGCCTCCTGACTTCCGGATGGAGGCGGGGCCAAGAGGGTCGGAGGTTGAATTGGTGGTGTGGCCCATCAGTTAATCAGTCGTGCTTATGCAGTGAAGCCTCCATAAAACCCTAATGGAACAGGTTTAGCGAGGTTTCAGTTAGTTTGGTGAACATTGGAGGCTGCCAGAGAGCTGCACCGTTGGGCAGGGAAGCTCTGCCCTTTCCCTGCCCTCTCCCCATCCCTCGCCCTCGGCATCTCTTCCACATGCCTGTTCCTTTTATAATAAACCAGTGATCAAGTGAGGAAAATGTTCCTGAGTTTTGTGAACTGCTCTAGCAAAATAATCGAACACGAGGAGGAGGTCATGGGAACCTTTCATTTAGAGCCAGTGGGTAAGAAGAAAAGGTAACAACCTGGACTTGGAACTGGCACTCAGGTGGGGGTGGGAAGTCTCCCAGGACTGCACCCTTAACCTGTGGGACCCGAGGCTCTCTCCAGGGACACTGTGTCACGATTGAGTTGAGTTGTAGGACACCCAGCTGGTGTCAGAGCATTACCTGTTGTAGGTGTGGGGACAGCCCTACACACACACACACACACACACCCCAAAAGAGGTAGTTAACCATCATTATCGCATTTTACATATGAGGAAACTGATGCACAGAAACAATGAACTTTCCCAGGGTCACGTATATTAAATTGCAGATCTGGGACACAAACAGAAATAAATCTGATTCCAAAGTCTGTGTCTCTTCCACATCTGTGCTGTCCACTAAAACACAGCAGAAGGTCCTAGTGGTCCCCATATCTTAACAGGAAGGCAGGCTTCAAAAGGCACAGTGGGTGGGATGTTGTACAAATTAAAAAGAGGACAGTCCCTAGCTTCAATCAGGGAATTGTCTCTTTGGGGGGCATGAGGAGGCTTCATTAGGCTCTTCTAGACCTTCCTACCTGAGAATACATACAGAGTACAATTTTCTCTTTTAGCTGATGGCTACTTGTGGTTTTGGGTTTGTCAAAGGGCTTTTGACAGCCGTTGGCCATTGCAAGGCTGCTGGGTGGCTGAGTTTCTGACATCCTTCTAGCATGTTTGTTGTTGTTGTTTTCCACATGGTTTTGATAGCAGAGAGGAAATTCCTGGGGGGCTGGAGAGGCTAGGAGACCTCTGAGGCCTCACCTACCTCCCCATCCTGCACTTGACAGCCCACGTTAGTCTTTTTTTTTCTTTTTTTTTTAAGATTTTACTTATTTACTTGACAGAGATCACAAGTAGGCAGAGAGACAGAGAGAGAGAGAGAGAGAGAAAGAGGAAGCAGGATCCCTGCTGAACAGAGAGCCCAAGAGCCCAGGTGAGTCTTAAAAGTTTGTGTAGAGAATGAGGAAAGCAGTCTGGACTGGGGAAGTTTTCTTACCTGTAGACAACCCATGAGAAGACAGATAGTGGCCAGCTGTTCCCAGTCTCTGCGGAGCCGGCAATCGAGGAAAAAGGTTCGTACCCTCCATCGGCTCCTTAAACCATCCGGACTCAACTCCCTTACCCGTCCCTGCTTTTAAGTGAGGCCCACTTGACAAGGTTGTCCATAGCCTAATGATAACTGCATTTAATCGGTTTACCTTTGCAGGGGAAGGGGTAGGTGTGATGGAATATATTTTAAAATGTTTTTTTCATGGCTCAGATAGCTAGATAAATACAATTGTAATATTCAGATCCCTTCCCAAAATGTGTTTTCTCCAGACTGAGGGTCGTTTTGCTCGGGGTCAGTGACCCATGCTAGAGGAAGAAATCCCCACAAAGCAAATTGCTCTTAGATCTTCTTTTCCTTGTGCTCTTTCCAGCTACAGATGTGTACTGTTAAGAAAAAAAATCACTGTACTTACTCATGGGAAGAGAAGTATCCCAGCGGATCCCAGCACTGGCAGCGGTGGGGGGGAGGGGGGCTGGTCCTCCTAAACTTCTCTCTCACCCTCCATCAGAGGCATGTCAAGGTCTCCCACTGCAAGAAGAGACTCCAGTCCCTTTCATTAGGATGGGCTAGCCCACACAACGGGAGGTGGCCTGAGGAAACACCTGGCAGCAGTTAATATTTGACTCCTACAGGACTGCCATTCAAAGGGCTTCCAGAGAAGAACAGTGACCACCTGGGGATGGCTGTTGCAAACAGGCCTTAGGAATGAGGCAGGTGCAAGGCATGGCCTTGGGTGGGGTGGGGACAAGACAGATGGGCCCCTCCACTCCCCTGCATTTCCTGTCTGCTCAAAGGTAGTTGTTGAGGTTCAAAGTACCGCTCAACTTGTCTTCTCCTTTCCTGGGCTGGGTCACTGCCATGATCAGGGTAATATATGAAGCTGTTCACAGTTCCTTACACTTTAATAATATCCAACATGCAGCTGCCAAGATCAGGTTTTAAGAGAGAGAGAGGGAGATCTCCATGAGGGCTAGCCTGGGTGGGGACCCCTTAGAAGCAGAGTTGAATGGGAGACACACAGTGAGGACACTGAGGATGGTCCAAGTGATGAGGGAGCAGGAGGCTGGCTGAGGACAAAGCAAAAGCTGGCACCTTGCACCCCATTTCCACCCGCTCCCCTCAGTAATAAGTGTGACATTTCTCAGGCACCCCTGACTGCCATAAACGAGAAACAAATAGTTAATTTGCAGAGATCACAATCTTGCAAGACTGAGTCTCCCTTGGCTTACAAATGTCCTAGAGATCTACAAACAAAGAAGTTACCTTGTGCTACTGATAATTTCCAGAGGCAAATAACTCAGTTTCTCAAGCCCTAATGTCACCCTCCCCTCCATAAACAAAACTGAACAGGGCTGAGGTAGAAGGAAATGTAAATATAGTTAAATCTCTTCTGAACCTAAATCTCACTAACAAAGATGCTTGATAGCAGGATTGTGACATCCCACCAGGAATCTCCCAACTATCTTGATGTTAATGGCTACCAAAAGACAACATAGATCAAGCCGCCACCGCGAGGCCTCTGGTATCCCTGCACCTGGTAGGCCCTCTTTAGCATATGAAAGCTCCATTGAAACCTCCCTTTCCCTCACCTTCCCCCAACCACAGGGTACAGAACCCGCCATCCCTCACAACCGGGGCAGCAGCTCTTCCTGCCCACGGGTCCTGTCCCCGTGCTTTAATAAACCACCATTTTGCACCAAAGATGTCTCAAGAATTCTTTCTTGGTCATCGGCTCCGGACCTCACCCCACCGAACCTCACCTAGGTTCTAGAAATTCATCACAAGGACTGGGGCACAGATGGCGTATTAGCCTGCTCAGGCTGCCCTCACAGAGACCACAGAGAGGGGCTTCCATGACAGAAATCCATTTTCTCACAATTCTGGAGGCTAGAAGTCCAAGGTCAATGTGCTGGCAGGTTTGCTTTCTCCTGTGGCCGGCCTCTCCTTGGCTCGCACACTGTCGTCTCTCTGTCTGGGATGTTTGCTTGCTAATCTCCTCGCAAATACTACATCGGGCTCTTCATGCAATCTCCAACTCCATCATGGGGCCAAGATTCAAAGGGTTTCGAGGGAAGAACAGTGTCCACCTGGGATTGGGGACAGCTGTTGTAAACAGGCCCTGGGAACAGGGCAGGTGCTTAACAATCCCATTTTCAACTAATTGTCTCTCTAACAGAAGGCCTCTCTTTGGAGGCCTTTTCTTCAAAGTCAGTCACTTTCCGAGGCCCTGAGAATGGAAACTTCAACATACGAATTTTGAGGGGGGATGCCATTCGACCCTTAGAAGATGAAGAAAAGGACAAACTCCCAACACAGCCTCCTTCTCCAGCTTGTGGCAAACATCAGGGTCACATGGCCCTGCTAAGCATTTCCTGAGAGACGGGTCTATTCTTCCATCCAAGAAGATGTCCTGAGGGGCCCCACAGACCAGGGGCAGTCGCTCTACGCTCAGGGCCTGGCCTACACCCTGAGGGCCAGGCTGCTGGGAGGGGTTCGGTTTTGTCTGAGCAGGAGACCCGGGTGGGAACAGAGGCCCTTGCCCTGCTCCACAGTTATGAAGCATACTTGGGGGAGAATCAAACTCTGTGCTAATTTAATAGTTATTAATAATTAATAACATTCATTCCTCAAGGATTGTTTGCACAGTGCACGGAGGCTTGAGAATTAGCGATAATAAAATTTTAGCGTTAAGATAAAACTGGGTTAACAGTTTCCCTGCCTTCGTTTTAAATGTGCGTATATATCAAATATTCATTTTGAGTTATAAACTAATAAACAAAGATGTCCCCCCTAGGCTCCAATGTGTGAAAATCTAATGTGATACTGTCAATCAAGAAAGAGTAATAAAGAAATGATAAGAGAATGATCATTTGGTACACAAAGAATAACTTATTAGAGTAACAGGTCAACACAACGAAGAGGACGGGCAGGGGCGGGGCGGGGCGGGCATTTTCTTCTGCTCCGTGATTTGTGTTGATACGGGATGGGCAGGTTTCACCTTTACCTTCATAGACCTCTACTGGGCCCCTACGATTTGACAGATGCTGAGCTGGTCTCCCCACAGCTGGGAGATGGGTTCCACACGTGGTCCTCACTCACCTTCCTGCTCTTCTTTTTACTTCCAGGGTAATTCCATGAATGCCAGATGAAAAAGAGAAGTAAAACACAGATGCTTTGGGTTCTTAGGCCAATGGCGGTGGTTGTGTGCAGTCTCCCTGTCTCGCTTCTGGTGGCTCTTTCTACCCAGTCGCTAAATGTTGGTGTCTCCAGGGGTTTTTCCTAGAGCGTCTGCTCTATCTACTTCCTTCTCTAGTTGGCTTCTTCCCTTCTCGTGGCCTTACAAAAAGTTGACACGGACAACTCCCAATTTATACGTCAAGCCGAGAGCTTCCTCGGAGCCCCAGACTCACAGATGTATCTCCTGGACAACTCCCCTTCAATTCCCTCAATTCTCAAGGCTTCCAAAACCCCCACCCTCACCCCCGCCGTCACCAGGTCTCCTTCCGTCTCAATAAATGGCAACACAGTCACTACCCTGCTCAAGACCAGACCCCAAGAGGCGTCCTTAATTTCTCTCCTTCCCTCACTCCCCATATCCAACTCATTAAGGAGTTCTTTTCGTTCTGTCTTCAAACCCAGTGGTTTCCTTCAAACTTCAGTGGTTTCCTGTTGCGCTTAGAATAATATCCAAGCTTCTTACTGAATCCCCTAAGCCTTAACTAAGCATGCCCCACTCTCTTCTCCAGCCCCATCTTGAGCCATTCTCACGTCTCTCACGACATTCTGGCCAGATTGCCCTCCAAAGTTCCCCTAGGATTTTCCTACGGTAACTGAAATTTCTGGATCAGCAGTCTCAGAAACTTGTTAGAAATCTCAAGATCTACTCCAGACATCCTGAGCCAGAGTCAGGATTTCTACAAGATATCCAAGTGACTTGTATGCAAATTAAAGTTTGAGAAGTGCTGCTGTAGACTAGAATACAACAAACTCTTTCTACCTCAGGGCCTTTGCACATAGTGGTCTTCAAATGACTCATTCCTGAAATATCTCTGGAAATGGATATAACAAACTATAGCTGCTTCTAGGGAGAGAAACTTGAAGTCTGGCATCAAGGACGGGAGGGAGAGTTACTTTTTATAAGATAATTTTACTCACTTTCCAACTTTATAAAGGCATTTAAATGGATTTCTCCTTTCCAATCTTCAATTTTGTTTCTGTCCATCACTCTATAAAAAGCAAACTTCCGATTACTTGGTGTCACAGCATCCTTTTATTTCCTTCATAGTGCCTGCCACTATTCTGTAATTATGTGTCTTCACCTATCACTCGTCTTGCTCCCCAGAATGCAGGGAGGACTGTGTCTGTCTCAATCACCACTGTATGTTCACTGTCTTCGGTTCCATGCCTGCACATGGGCAGCTCTCAGATTCTTTCAAAAGTGGCTGCTCTGAAGTCTTACATTCAGATACTCTCCCTGCCCCTGACACCTCTCCCATGCAGTGGGCGTTCTTATTTTCTGCCAGCAGTCCCACGTCATTCCTTCTGACAGCCTTGGGTCCCTTGCCTGCTGTCTGTCTGCCTCCCACCTCTTGTCTCGCAGCCTCTTGGGTTTGGATCACTGGTTGCATGCCTCTCTCTTCTTCTCCTCCCTCATACCCAGCTCTTGACTGTAGTCCCAGTGACACGCAAGAATGGAAGTCACCAGGAAGAAGTCCTCACTTCTCAGCCCTGAATCCACAAAGCCGTCTCTGTTTGCTGCCACCTGTTTGTCTTCCTGTTTGCCAAGATAACACCCACCGCGACTGTCCATTAAGAGCTCTTGTCTCAGGGCCCTGTGGTGTGCTGATGAATGCCTAACACCAGGCTCTCTGGGAATAGAGAAAGCTCTGGTTTATATAGTCCACTGATTTCTGTGGTGTAAATACTCCCACCACAGCCAATTACAAGCTACCAATGTGGTATCACTAAGCGCAGTTTTAAGACATGCACGGAAGTGCGTTGTCATCTAGAGCACTTTTCTTTTTTAAAAGATTTTATTTATTTCTTTGACAGGACAGAGAGCACAAGTGGGCGGAGTGGCAGGCAGAGGGAGAAGGAGAAGCAGGCTCCCCGCCGAGCAGGGAGCCTATGGATGACAGTCACATCACGTAGATTGAAACAAAAACTTTGCAGTGATTCTTCATGGGTTTTAAAATAAACTCTAAACTCCTGAACATTCTGTCCACAGGGACCCTTCACCCTCAGCCAATTCCTACTCCTGGTTTGGGTCTTCATGCAATCTTCTCAGACATGGTGTTGCCTCCTCCACCCTCTCCTGAGTGGGGGTCAGGGAGGCCTGCTCCCATGGGGTCCTCTGTCTCTACAGCAGTCGTTACATGCGTCCCTGCATGGGAGGGCCACGCTGTCTCTGCCGTGGGACCTGACTCTTCCCCTCCTGTCTCCCCTAGTGCATATCCAACTCCCTGGCTCATGATGGATGGTCAGTACATATTGTCCCGAGAAGCTGTTAAGACATGAGCCTTCTGAGACCATGAGCCAGCCCCAAGAATGCAAATCCCAGTGTTGTTGGTGTTGGAAGCATCTGCTCCCTGGAGTCCCGCCAGTCTTTCCTGGGTGCTGTAGACTGTGTACTCGGGAGGCCTGAGGTCATTCAGACATGCCAGGCTCCAAGAGATACCAGGAACATGTGATTATTTGCTCCCTCACAGTCCACCTCGTCTTTTACAGCCACATTCTGAATGTGTCTCGAATGCCTGACCACTCTGTGAAACTTTCCCTGCCGTCTTGGGGAAATACACAGCTCCCACCGCCGGCCTCTCACTCAGTGCTCGCACGCGCATTTTCTTTCGAGCTCAAGATCTAATTACTTTTTTAAAAAAGATTTTATTTAGTTGAGGGAGGGAGAGAGAGCACATGCAGAGGGAGAAGCAGGCTCTCCGCCAGACATGGGACTCGATCCCGGAACGGTACTCTGGGATCACAACCTGAGCCGAAGGCAGACGCTTAACCCACTGAGCCACCCAGTTGCCCCTCAAGATCTAATTTCTGATTTCTGTGTGGTGTCTCCATTTACAACTTGGTTACGCACAACAAAGGGATGCTGTGCCTTGTCGTCGAAGCGTTCAGGCAGTTGGACTGTGAACTGCTCTGGCAAGAAGGCCAAACAGTGACTCTGAGGTGTAGCCGTCGGCATGAGGCCTCCGTGGGTACCTCAAGGATTCCTCGGGGTAGTTACAACAGTGCCGACAGAATGTCCCTTCATTCTCGATTTACTCTCCGGGGCTGTGCTAGATGCCAAGCAGAACACAACTCCCTGGGTTCCTGGAACCTTGGACCAGCTATTCAAGTCCAGCAGGAAACATCTGGACTTGTTCTTTCCCTAACTGGATTCCTAGCTCAGGGTCCAGGGGCCTGCAGAGTGCCCTGGGAGGAGAATGGCCTGGAGAGACCAGGAAAGGTCTACGTCCCCTGAAGCCCCCTTGGGCCCGAACTGAGGCCCATGCTGGGCCCCTCACCTGCGGTTGGCTTGCTGGCAACAATCAGAGGAAGCAAGCGTAGACTGCGTCCCTGCGAGGCTGGCTCTCAGAGCAAACCTGCTGGGCTGTGGCTTAGCTGGAAGGAAGGTGTAAGAAGCCCAAAGCGTGTCAGGAGAAGGCCCATGAGCCCCTGTGTCTTATAGATTGCGTCACTTCAGGGACCTTGGGGTACAATCTCAGAGAACCACAGTGAGCCGCATGTGGGAGGGAGGGGGCGGGGAGGACAGTCCCAAGCTCTCCTTTTGAGCTGGAGGAAAACCTTCGCAGGGGCAGGGGGGAACCCTCACCTTTCTCCAAGCTGGCTGACAACCAGAGGAGATTCCCCAATCAAATGAAACACAGAGCCTTGTTCCTGCCCCTGGTTTTAAAAGTGGAAATTATCCTAACGTTCTCCCGGGGACCCTCCTGCCCCACAGCCCCAACTTCGTGTGTGAATGGGGGGTGACGTCACACACTTTCTTGTCCACCAGGTTTCACCAAACTGTTTCCAAAGTGGGGGGATATTGTAGCAGGTCAATTACCAGTCTGAACAAGCCCTCCCCAATGTCATTCTGGAGTGAAAGGTGTGAGGACAGACAACATAGTTATTGTCCTTGAAATACAACAATGGAAGTAAGTGTTAGGTGGTGTATTAGCAGGGGTTTCTCCGGAGAGATGGAACCAATAGCAATAGTTTATTTACCTTTTTATTTATTCTAAGGTATTGGCTCACAGGATTCTGGAGGCAGAGAAGTCCAGTCTGCTGTCCGATGTGGGAAACAAAGACAAAGGAAAAATGTAAGTTTCTTTACTACTCACAGCCCATTAACGAGACCTTGAAACAGGCCAGTGACCGCCCTCTAGGGACTCTGCTTCCTTGACGTTAATACTTTGTAAGGGCAAAAGGCAATCTTAGCCCAACCCCCCACCCTGCCAGTCTACTTTAACATATAAAAGTTCCTTTGGAAACTTCCTTTATCTCCACCCGCCAAGATGCACGTTGGTAATCATCCCCCAAGCATATGACCCACCGATATACATCTTAAAAGTTCATGTCTGAGTTTTTACTTAACGGTAATAAATGACGTTTTCTTAATCCCATACCCTCCAGGTCCAGGAAACCTTGCTTCCAAAAAACCTAGGATGCTTACCTTATCCCTAATCCCCACCCAGTTTGAAAGCATATAATGTTCCACTCCTAGTGCACACTACTCTTTTTGCCCACAGGTCCCGTCCCCTTTAATAAAACCACCTTTTGCACCCAAGATGTCTCAAGCATTTCTTCGTGGCCATCGGCTTCGAACCGTAACATCTTCCCTGCGTCTCTGTGGGCAAGCTGTAGGCCTAGGAAAGCTGGAGGTGTAGTTTCAAAGCCTGAGAGCCAGAACGTAGATTCCAGTCCAGGTATGAAAGCCCGAGACCCAAGAGCCCCGCGGGCGGAAGACGACAGAGATGCCAGCTCTGAAATGAGGCAGAGACCCGACTGACCCAACCCCTCCTCTGCCTTTTTGTCCGCGTCAGGCCCTCAACAGATTGGAAGGTGCCCACACTGCGGCTGCTTTACTTAGCCTACCGATTCAAATGCTAATCTCTCCTGGAAACACCCCGACAGACACACCCAAAGATAATGTTTAACCAGATAGGGCAGCATCTGGAGATCTAGGGAAGCTCACAGGCAAAACCAACCGTCACAGGTCTTGGTGGTTTTTTTCCCTCGAAGTGGCTAAAAGAACAGTTAGGCAGTGTCCATTTCACATGGTTACAAAATGCAAACTAGTGAACACCTACATGCTTTGGCATTTTCAAAACAAAGTCCCTAGTCTGGTGTGTCCCTGGATCAGTACTAGACACTGCTTTTCATTCCGAAGGCCGAACAGGTTCGTAAACGTGCCTGCAGAGGGGTTCCAATTTACAGTTGAATATTAAAGTGGTGTAGTATAGAATTAGAAAAAAAAAAAAAGACCTTTGTTTTCTCCCCTATTTTACGTAACCTTCTTGGCAACATGATTGTGCTTTTTGTACCGAGGACGTAAGTGAATGTTGTGGCAAACACACCTGCATACCTCGCGGGGGACGCAGGTGTGTGGGTAACACATACCATACCGTGCGTGGCCTTAATAATCATGGCATTTATCAAAGGCTCAAAAAGGCACCAGCACTAAATCATGGAGCTTCAGAAATGCAAAAATAAATCTGCAGTTGAGTCTTCGCCGAAGAAATATAAACTGCAAATCAGCTGACCTCAGACAATTCATTTATTTAATTTATCCTTTGGATTTATGAAGGAGTCCAATTAATTTAAAGATGCCTTCATTACTGCTGGCTGCTACGGATGGTCCTTCATCAAGAATGTTACGTTCCTGGAACCAATGACTCACATCTTACATTTCTGTGCATCCTGCTCAGCCCCTTGAACACACACAGGCTTCTCTGTCTCAGAAGGTCAAGGGATTAACCCTTTCAACATCTTAAAGGGAATGCACCATTTGGATGGAGGTGCTAGAAGGACTCTTCTCCCAAGGGAGAATCCTTGAAGCAAACAGACCCATCCGATCACCAAATGCCGCCTGAGGGTTCCCCTGAGCACCAGGATGGCAGGAGCCAGTGTGTGAGCTCAAAGCTCCTAGAGAAGCAATCAACTCACTCCTTACTTTGTGCAGTTTAGGCTGCTGACTTCGTTCGCTTTTAGCTTTCCAGGCTGGTAATATGATCAAGGATATCAATATTCAGAGAGGAAGGAGAAAACAGTTCTGCCTAATGGATTAATAATATTCTTTCAAATACCCCTAAAATATGAAGAACTCTGGCCAAGAACTTACTCTTTAGAGAAGGGGAAATCTGGGTTGAAATTCTGTCTTAAAGGTGTTTAGGCACTGGCAAATCTCTTTTTTAGCAGTATTTATTCCTTATATTTATTTATTTATGTTTAAGATTTTATTTATTTATTTGACAGAGAGAGGGAGATCACAAGTAGGCAGAGAGGCAAGCGGGGGGGTGGGGAAGCAGGCTCCCTGCTGAGCAGAGAGCCCAATGGGGGGCTCGATCCCAGGACCCTGAGATCATGACCTGAGTGGAAGGCAGAGGCTTAACCCACTGGGCCACCCAGGCGCCCCTGTTCCTTATATTTAAATATGGAAAAATCTAAGCAATTGTTTTATTTATTATTTATTTATTTTTAAATTTAAATTCTAATTAGTTCAATATTAATTCAGGAGTAGAGTTCAGTGATTCATCATTTACATACAACACGCAGTGCTCATCATAACAAGTGTCTTCCTTAATCCTGATCACCCATCTAGCCCATTCCCCACCCACCTCCCTCCATCTCTATTTGTTTGTTCTCTATTGTTAAGAGTCTCTCATGATTTGTTTCCCCCTTTCCCTCTTTTTTTCCATCCTGAATGTTCATCCCTTTTGTTTCTTAAATTCCACATACAAGTGAAATCTTTCTCTGATTGACTTATTTCACTTAGCATAATATACTCTAGCTCCATTCATGTCGTTGCAAGTGCTAAGATTTCATTCCTTTTGACGGTTGAGTAATATTCCATTGTGTGATACATAAACCGCCTCTTCTTTATCCTTTCATCAGTTGACAGGCATTTGGGCTCTTTCCATAGCTTGGCTATTGCTGATAGCGCTGCTATAAACACCAGGGTGCATATACTCTTTTGAGTGCGCATTTTTGTATCCTTTGGGAAAATACCTAGTAGTAGGCATTTTTTCCCCCAAAGGTAAATCTATCTTGTGTATTTCAACCAGTGGGCAATTGTACCCCATGGCTTCAGTTTTTCTAGGTTCCTGCTGATGGTTTAAAAAGCAAAAGAAGGATAAGATCGAAGGCAAATGCACACACATTTACCTTGTCTTCTTCTCACAGTTTCACTGAGAAGCCTATACAATCAGGTATGAAATGGAGTAATCTTATAAGACAGCGAAGAACAGAAGGGGATTGGATAGAACAGACTTGGATAGAATTCTGGAAGGTGGAAAGTGGATATAATGACATAGCAGAGCGAGCCACAGCTCAGAAGATACAAACGAGAAAACTGCCTGACAACAGAGGCTTTGTCTTAGCTCCCAACCTCTGTGTTCAGAATTCAGTTTTGTGCCTGGGCACAATTAAGCCTACCAGACGACCTTCGCTGTCTGTGGACTTGGTCTTCCTATTCCAGAAGATCTCTGGAGAAAAGGGCTACACAAGTACAGAAGAAACCACAATAAACTCCCCAGATCAACCAGTCTGGCTTTCATACATAGACACAAATGGACAATGAAGATAGCCTCGAGGATAACCAACCATTTCAGAGAGAAGAACTAAGACAAGAAACACAAGGATGGTTCCCAGGGAAAAGACAGAGAGAATTAAAAAAACAGCAGTGTTGGTGAGACTCTCGGTGAGAGCACTGCATCCATGAAACAAGAATAGGTCAACATGGAAAAGGAGCAGAGAACCAAAGTTCTTCAGGATTAACGATGGGGTTTTTAGGATAAAACTGCAAACTAATACATGATACAATTATGAATATTTGCTGGAGTATAAGAAAAAAACAATCCACATGGCTTCAATGCTTGGAACATTCTCTATAGAGAGATGGATTTAGTACCAGAGGATTATATTTCTTCTTCCAATCATACTACTTGGTTCTATAGTGATTAATATTTATATAAGTAAAATGTTGTGAATGCTATTTCTTAGTTTGCATTTTTAGAATTAACTTCTGGCAGAGCACCAAAGACCTAGTCAATATACAAAATGGAATGCAACTCTTTTACCATGGGCACTGGAAAGTTAGCAGGAGTTGACAACAGTAAGGCAAGGATAGGAAAGAGTATAAGGTGGAGAAGGAATAACCCAATCTTCACATCATGGAGAATCAAGAGGAATGGTGTCCTGTTAACAGAAAAAGAAATAACAAAGTAATAAAGGTAAACAAAACAAAAACTACAAATATGTACGTTTATAAAAGTTGAGTCTTGGGGAGTGGCAGAGGGAAGAGATAATATGAGTCACACAATTTTCTCATATTTCATAAGGGGCTCAGAGGATGTCATGTAAGATTAGTAAATCAGGAAATAAAGTTATAAGCATATTACCTAGAATTATGGGTGTAATCACCCAAAGAATACAAAACTGGGTAAATGTGGTTATTCTGGTGAGTGGGACTGCCTCTGGGAATGGAAGGCTTTGGTTTTTCATTTCATATTATCTTGCAGCTCAACTGTCAGCAAAATATGGCCCCAGACAGGCTGCCTATTTCTGTAAATAAAGTTTTATTGGAACACAGTCACACTCATTTATATTATCTATGGCTGATTTTGTGTTAACAATAGCAGAACTGATTAATTATGGCAGATACTCTATGGCCTGCAAGCCTAAGATATTTACTATTTAGCCTTTTACAGAAGTTTGCTGGAATTACTAAACAGGTTATGGTTTTTAAACCATTAAACTATTAAACATTTTAAACTATTAAACTATATAAACTATTAAACATATTAAACTATTAAACATAAAACATTAAACCATTAAACCATTATCCTTTTAAAAGAAAAATCTCTACACCAGATGTGGTACTCAAACTCACGTCCCCAAGATCAAGAGTCACATGCTCTAATGACTAAGTCCACCAGGTGCCCTGCACACATATCTTGATTCTTTTCTTCCTTCCTTCCTTCCCCTCTCCTTCCCCTCTCCTTCCCCACCTCCTTCCTCCCTTCCTTCCTCCCTTCTTTCCTTCTTTCAGGTAGGCTCTATGCCCAGCATGGAGCCCAAGGTGAGGTTTGAACTCACAACCCTGAGATCAAGATCTGAGCTGAGATCACAAGTTGGAGGCTTAACCTACTGAGCCTCCTAAGCGCCCCATGTATTATCGTGATTCTTAAAAAAGAAAATTAAAGTGGGGTGAAAAGTACACTTGCCACTTTTCAATACTTAATTTCAAACCACTGTAAACTTAACTCTAAACCCTAAATACAGACCACACTAGACTTGTGTATTAGTTTGCTAGGGCTGCCATAACAAAGTACCACAGAAATTTATTTTCAGTTAACTCTGGAGAATAAAAGTCCAAGATCAACATATCGGCAGGATTAGTTTCTTCCGAGGCCTCGCTCCTTAGTTTTTAGATGGCCATCTTCTCCTTGTGTTGTCACATGGTCTTTCTTCCCTCTGTGTGTATGTGTGTGTGTGTGCATGCACGTGTGTGTGCCCTGATCTCTTATTAGGACACCAGTTATATTGGATATGCACTCACCCTAAGTGACCTCATTTATTAATTACCTCTTTAAATGTCTCCAAGTACAGCCACATTTTGAGGTCTTGGTGGTTAAGACTTTGACCAATGAATTTGGGGGGATACCATGAAGCCTATAATAGCTTGCAAGCCCAGTGCCCTGTGGGAAGAGTTCACAATAGAAGAAAATGTCTGGAAACCTACTACAGTCAGTGCATGCACAGAACCACAGCCTGTAAGGGCACAAGCTGCTGGGACCTCACTGCCAAGAAAGCTGGCTCCCAACTGGCCACTTTGAGGTTAGTACTTGACCCCACCTCCTTTGTAAACTCTTGCTATGCTTGGAGCTCTGAGAGAATAGGGCAATGTGAGGCAGGGGCTCTGAAGTTTGCCTCACACTCATCATGACCTCCTTGGAGCTGGGGCAGCCCACGTGGCAGTAGTGCCTGATCCTTACAGACAAGATGGTAGATGAGGGCACCTGTGTGGGTGATAAGGAAAACAATCTGATCCATTCCCTCTTCCCCTACCTTAGGGAAGAAAGATGGGGCATCTACATTTAAAGGTTTCAGCTTCTGAAAGATTGGGTTTATTTTGTCTAAAGGACTCCCTAGTGATTTGCCTCTATTTTCCTTTTTCTCTGTAGCATTTTGCATTTTTCTAAATTTGATACCAGAATTCTTATCCTTGTGGGGAATCTTTCAGATGCAAGTTGTTCTTTATTAGATCGTGGGCTAAATGTTGAATTTCTGTTTTTCTGCAAATGTAATAGCAATTGTCAAACCAGGCGCTGGGCAGGGAGGGCTGCTCTTACTCACAGTGATGTGAGTCTGGAGGCTTCTGGCTTCTCTGCAAATACTTCAGGCTGCTCTTAGGGGAGGTTAATGAGCAAACCTCAACCATCAGCCTGACTGCTGTTCTTTTTAATAATCTTCTGGGCATCACAAACATATCTCTCCTTTATTTCCATGCTAATAAGGATAATTTCCCTATGGAGAAGGCAGGAAGGATGCTAGACAATGCATATAAAGCAAATGTCAACCATTGCCTGAACACCTGTGCTATTACCCCAAATGCATGCATTCAGCCTCCATTATTTCTGCTATTTGGTCTTAAATATTTCCCTACACTTAGGAGTTAAATAGACTGACGGGACAATTGAGGGGGTGCAGCTGGGGAAGCAGATCTGCATAGCTGCCCCCAGCACGTTCACCCATAGAGAGGAAACATGAAGTCCCATCTTCTGACTGGTTAGTTCTGCGTGGCTTCCTTCTTCTGGTAATAAAAAGCTTTCAAAGCACTCTGGACAACATTCCACATAAAAGCCCATTTGGATCATTTTCTGGATGATTACTTCTTGATAATAATTAGGATTAAGAGGAATGCAATGTAATTACATTATAAAACTAATGTAGGAGGCCCTGCCTCAGACTACTCCATGTTGCAGACAGAGAGTAACTCTAGTCCCGGGGAGGCCACCGGGTCCAAACTCCTTGCCAAGGTGAAGTTCTGGACAGCCTCCTCAGCTTGCTCACTTTGAGTGTCAGGGAGCTTTCACTCCTGGCTGGGCATCTTGTTCCATGATGGACAACAGTAACGGTTAGAACATTCTTTGTCCTTCTCTTGAACTTTTATTTCTAGTCCTGGTTTGTACCCTGTAGAATTGCACAGAATAAGTTGATTCCTCTTCTTTCTTCAAACATCTGAAGTTGCCTCTCCTGCCTCCCCTTGGTCTTTCTGAGCTTAATATCGTATCTCCTTTCTCTGAAGTTTCTTGCACAGGATACTTCCTTGTCATCTTGTTTGTCCTCTCCTGAGCTCTCTCTAGAAACTTAGGGCTTTGTATGTGGGATGCACATCACTGTGCTCACAGTCCCTTAGCCAGAACTCAATGACAGGGTCCTACATATAGGTGGATGTGCTGGGTGGGAGAGGCCTGCAGCTGGACATGTAGTCACTGGCTAGACTCTGCTTCTAGAAACAACTTCATATTACACAAAGGGATCACAGGTCTTTGGTGATCCTCCCCCCACCCCCACCAGTTATCTCTGCTGCAGTCCCTAAGACAGACTGAAGTTTGGGAGGTATTAAGTAAAATTCTCTCACACTGTGCTTATGGTTACATTCTTAACCTCAAGTAAAATACCAACTTTAAAACAAGGGAATTTTCACTTTAAGATCCGGAAAAAGTATATGAAACTACTGTATTAGGTACCAGTTTCTATGCAACTCCAAACCTTAGTAGCTTAAAACAACATTAAACATTTATGACCTAACAATTTCAGTGGGCATGATCGGGAGCAGGCTCGCTGGACAGTCGGGCCTGGGATCTCTCGTGAGATTGCAGTCAATACATTAGCTGGGTTGCAGTCATCCGGAGGCTTGACTGGGGCTGGAGGGGCTGATTCTAGGGTGGCTCCTTCACATGGCTTGCAAGCTGGTGATTGGCAGGGGGTGTATTAATTTGTTGTGCTGCCATAACAAAGCACCACACACTTGGTGGTTTAAATAAGAGAAATGTGTTTTCTCACTGTTCTGGAGGGTAGATGTCTGAGATCAAGGGGTTGGCAGGGTTGATTTATTTGGAGACTTATAGATGACCATCTTCTCCTTATATCATCCCATGGTCTTCCTTTTGTGTATATCTGTGTCCAAACTTCCCCTTCTTATAAGGACACTAGTCATATTGGATTAGGACACACCCTGATTACCTTGGTTAAACTTCTAGTCCTCTTTAAAGGTCTTCTCTCCAAAAACAGTCAGTCTAGGTACTGGGAGTGGAGTTAGGGCTTCCAAGTCCTGGGGCCAGAGTTAGGAGTTTAACATATGAATTTTGGGAGACATAACTCAGCCCATAACAGGAGGTCTTGGTTCTTTCTGCATGGGCCTCTCCACAGGCTGTTTGAGTGTTCTCCAGACATGGTGACTGGCTTCTCTCAGAGAGAACACTCCAGAAGGTAAAGGCAGCAATGCCTACCATTACCTTGCTTTTGGAAGCCTCACATGGTCGCTTCTGCTACATTCTAGAGTTTGAAATGGGAATAAAGTCTGCCTCATACTCAAGGGAAGGAGAATTAGTCTCCACTTTTGAAGGCAGGATTGTTAGAGAATTCATAGATATATTTTAAAACCACTGCAGCTGCCATAGGAATATTTCTCTATTCTTTTCTCTCAGGATCCAGTATAAAGATTTCAGGTTTTCCATCTTTTTTACTCCTCCATCTTCCACTTAAAGCTGTTGCAAATCTAGAACCAACTCACCAATTGCATTTTTCCTAAAATTTCACAGGCACATGCACTTACTCAGTGTTTTTTATCTTCTTGATGACTTCTGTCCTATGAAACAGATGAGCAGCCTCTCCTCGGTGTGGTTGAGGGAGCCTTGGTTATCCTGCAATTGGCAGCCTTGCTCAAGCTAGAGACAGTGACTGTAGTCTTAGGGAGAGACTTATTCAAGCCTGCATGAAGTCTGGAGGGAGAGAATCTCCAGGGTTTTATATGGAGTCCTATAAAATGGATGCTTTGAGGAAAGAAGCATGACAACTCAGGATGGATGGAGTCACAAGAACTTCCCAGGAGCCACAGATCCTGCTGCTGGTGGTTTTAAACATTAATCAGAGGATAGGCTTGAATGAAGTGGAGACAATTTTATTCATCAAAATTTCCCTCAGCGAAATGACTCCATTTGTTTTGAAGAAATTTTGATAAGCCTCTTAGTGTGGTATATGAATGTGAGAGATGGAAGGCAGGCCTGAGGTGCTCAAGAGCAATTTGTCCTGATGGTGGGGGTGGGCTGTGGGACTGGGAAGCTAGAAAGGGATATGGCTTCTGGGATAGGTCTCTGCTGTGTGACTCTACCCTCAAATATTTAGTAGACCTGACCAAAGAATGTCAGGTGTGTATGGATTTCTTTTTCTTTTTAAATTTTTTTTAAAGATTTTATTTATTTATTTGAGAGAGAATGAGTGAGAGAGAGCATGAGAGAGGAGAAGGTCAGAGGGAGAAGCAGACTCCCCAAGGAGCTGGGAGCCCGATGCGGGACTTGATCCTCGAAGTCCGGGATCATGACCTGAGCTGAAGGCAATCGTTCAACCAACTGAGCCATCCAGGCGCCCTGTGCATGGGTTTCTTCTGCAGACTGCCAAGAGCCAAGTTCTGGAGAAGGACAGCAATAAAATTGCATGAGTCCCAAGAAAGAAGGCAGCTGTGGGAATGAAAGACCCAGGACAAGCAGGGAAAAGATATAACCAGGACAATGTCATCACAGTTGGGCCTCCGTTGACAGCTGGATCAAAACCTGGAGCTCCTATCTCTAGGAATAAGAGCAGCCCATAAGTGCAGGCATTCATCCTTGTGGGAAGTTCTGAAAGGCAAGGTGTATTTCAGAAAGATCTACCTCAGCCGTTTTTTCTTCTCTCCTCCTACACATTAATTCCCTTCTGTGCATGAACACACTCTTGTCTTTTCTAACAATTGAACAAACCCTCTGTTGGCCACACACCCCTTCTCCCTTTCTAGTGCCACTTCTCCCATTCACAGTAAAATTTTGAAAATTAAATACAGTTGATGTCTCAACAGGCTGGCTGACCCTGACTCACTCTACTTGTGCTTCTGTCCCCAGCATTCCACTGAAATTGCTCTTGTCAAGGTCACCTATAACTTCCATGTTCCCCAAGCCCGTGGTCATTCTTGTTCCCATCTGGCTGGATCTCTTAGATCCCAGCCGACACAGCTGATTCCTCCCTCTTCCTTCCAACACTTTCTTCTCTTGCCTGCTTTCCCTCCTCTTTCATAGACAGTTCCAGTCTCTTTTCTGGCTCTGCTTTCTTTAGATCCTGAAGCGTTGGTATATCCTAGGGTTAATCCTGAGAGCCTTCTCTTCCTTTTCCAGACCCTAAAATCCCTATCCAATCTAAATGCTGATGATTTCCAGCTATATGACTTTATTTTGTATTTCCACTTAGCCGTTTAATAGAAATCTGAAAACTAAGATGTCCAAAATCGTACAAAAAAGGAGAAACTGGACAGCTACAAGCAAAAGAATGAAACTGGACCACTTTCTAACACTACAAACAAAAACGAACTCAAAATGGATTAAACACCCAAATGTGACACCTGAAACCATAAAACTCCTAGAAGAAAACATAGGCAAGAATCTCTGACATCAGCTGTAGAAACATTTTTCTAACTATGTCTCCTTTGGTAAGGGAAACAAAAGAAAAATTAAACTATTGAGCTATATCAAAATAAAAAGCTTTTGCACAGTGGAGGAAACCATCAACAAAACAAAAAGAAAACTTACTAAATGGAAGAAGATATTTGCAAACGACATAAGTGATGAGGTGTTAATATTCAAAAATATAAAGAACTTCTATAACTCAACACCAAGAAAACAAATGATCCAATTTAAAAATGGGTAGAAGACATGATAGACATTTTCCCAAAAAAGACATACAGATGGCCAACAGACACATGAAAAGATGCTCAACATCACTCAGCATCAGGGAAATGCAAATCAAAATCATAATGAGATACCATTTCATACCTGTCAGGATGGCTAGTATTAAAAAGACAAGAAATAGCAAACGTTGGTGAGGATGTGGAGAAAAAAGAACTCCAGTGCAGTTGGTGGGAATGCAAGCTAGTGTAGCCACTGTGGAAAACAGTATGGATATTCCTCAAAAAATTAAAAACAGAATTACCATATCATCTAGTAATTCCACTTCTGGGTATTTACCTTCGGAATTTGGAAACACGAATTCAAGAGATATATACACACCTATGTTTATTGCAGCATTATTTGCAAGAACCAAGGTATGGAAACAATCCAAGTCTCCATTCATAGATGAATGGATAGGGAATATGTGGTATATATACACAATGGAATACTACTCAGCCATAAGAAAAAATGAAATCTTGCCATTTGCAACAACACTGATGGATCTAGATGGTATAATGCTAAGTGAAATAAGTCAGTCACAGAAAGACAAATACCATATGATTTCATTCATATGTGGAATTTAAGAAACAAAACAAATGAACACAGAAAAGAAGAGACAAGCAGAAAAACAGACTCTTAACTATAGAGAACAAACTGGTGGTTACCAGAGGGGAGGTGGGTGGGAGGATGGGTGAGCTAGATGAAGGGGATCAAGAACACACTTATCTTGGGGCGCCTGGATGGCTCAGTGGGTTAAAGCCTCTGCCTTTGGCTCAGGTCATGATCCCAGGGTCCTGGGACTGAGCCCCGCATCGGGCTCTCCGCTCAGCAAGGAGCTTGCTTCCCTTCCTCTCTCTCTCTGCCTGCCTCTCTGCCACCTTGTGATCTCTGTCAAATAAATATATAAATAAATTTTTTTTTAAAAAAAGCACACTTATCTTGATGAGCAACTAGTAATGTATATTTAAGGGGAAATATGAAATATGAAAGAATGAATGAATGAATAAAAAATACAGCAAAGAATTATCCAAATAAAAAGAACTATAGAAGGAAAAACCTGAGCAACAAGAAAATGCCCATATTTGTTATTTTAAAATAACTCTTAAACTTTCATAATTTTCTGTTTACTTTAATTTTGGAAGGTAGTTGGTGACAGTCCCAGATGTCTCAGAAGGCCATTCTGAATCTAAACTTCCAGTCTCCATGACAGAATAAGAAGCATGATTTAAATTAATCTTCACCTAAATCTGGATGATTGTTCTATAGGGGGAGAATTGTTGAATAGAATTGCTGAATCATAATGTACACCTAATATTAACATAACAATCTATGTTAATTACAGTTGAATTTTTAAAAAATGCCCAAGAGTGAACTCCTTTTTGTGGCATATACTCCCTCGACTCCATTTCTGTAAATGATATTACTACTCATCTCGAGCTCCAGCCAAAAATTTGACTGTCATCTCTATCTACTTCTATCTTTTCCTTTTCACACTAAAACCCACCAGCATGATGGATTTTATCCTCCCTTCAAAAAGTATTTTGAGGGACGCCTGGGTGGCTCAGTTGGTTAAGTGGCTGCCTTTGGCTCGGGTCATGATCCCAGTGTCCTGGGATCGAGTCCCATATCCGGTTCCTTGTTCAGCAGGGAGCCTGCTTCTCCCTCTGCCTCTGCCTGCCACTCTGTCTGCCTGTGCTCACTCTCTCTGACAAGTAAATAAATCTTTTTAAAAAATGTATTTTGAATCATCCACTTCTCTCTGCCTCCATCATTACACCTAAACCAGACCACCATGATCCCACATGGACTATGGAACAGGCTTCTAGCTTTGTTTCTGTGCCCCCATACAATACATTTTCACCTAGAAGCTACAGCCATCTTCTTAGAACGTAAAGCACATCACCTCCCATCACTTTTCGTCATTGACTTCCCAAAGAACTTAGAACAAATCCATCTCCCTATATGGCCTGCCAGGCCCCTCACAACTGGTCCAGCCTTCTTCCTGGTATCTGCACCTGCTCCTCCCCCTTGTCCCGTATACACCGGCTACGCTGCTTCCTGAACATGCCAGGTCTGAGGGCCTGGGACTTTAGAGAGCCATCACCTCTGCCCAGAGTGCTCTCCCCTTGATCTCTGCACGGCTGGTTCATTTTTATAACTAGGTCGCCTCTTCAGCAAATTCTTTCCTATCTACCCACTTTCTGCCAAATAACCCTTTCTGCCACAACAAAGTCCCTTGTTTTAGGCTACTTCAGGTATTGCTGTTTTCCCCATGTTTCATACCTATTTATTTAGTGCCCCCTCCCCAACTAGGATGCATATTATCTATTTGTTCACCGGTGTGCTGCCCTGGTCAAGTAACTGCACAGAACTGTCAACTGAATGAAAGAATGAATCACGGTTCGTGTAGGTACTCATGATGAAAAATTACGAAAGAACCCTCACATTTTCTCCAGTCCTTCTTGGAAACTGAAGGATAAGGGTGAACACAGTCACCCAGGGAAGCATCATGAGGTCCGTGCTTGTCTCTAAAACACGTTGTGTCTTAGTCTGTTAGGGCTGCCATAAACTGGATAGTTTATAAACAACAAACATTTCTTTCTCACTGTTCTTTATGGAGGCTGGGAAGTCCGAGACCAAGTCGCAGGCAGATCCAGGGTCTGATGAGAGCCCTCTTCTTGGTTCATAGAGAGTTGTCTTACTGCTGTGTCCTCACATACTGGAAAGAGCAGGGAGATCTCTGGGAACTCTTTTATCAGGGCACACTAATCCCATTCATGAAGGATCCACTCTGAAGACTTAATCACCTCCCAAAAGGCCCCACCTCCTGATACCATCACACTGAGTGTTAGGATTTAACATGAATTTTGGAGAGACACAAACATTCAGTCTACAGCCACAGAAGAGCCCTTAAAGTCAAATTCAGGGCTCCCTTGCCTATATTATGTTTTCGAGGACATAGATTCACCTCCATGCTAAGGGTTTTTAAAAATGGGGTTGTCGCTGAAGGGTAGTGTTGAAAGGCTGGAGTCAATTACCGGGTACTCACCTGTTGTGCGATCTTGTGAGATCTTAACCTTAATGTGCTTCAGTTTCCTCATGTGCAAAGTGGAGATAAGTACTTACTCCCAAACGATTGTGGAGCGAATTAAAAGTTATACTTCGGATGCACTCAGAGCAGGGCCTGGCACACAGGAGGTGCTCAGTAATTGTTCGCTCTTTCTTGTCAGGAAAACCAAGCGTGGCAATTCCCTGCAGACTTGGACCATCTCCGCTGCAACTCTAGACTTCGTTCAGCGTCTCAAAATTTCGGCCACTGTCTCAGCTTCTCCTGTGATGGCAGAAGATCACAACCTTCACGCACAGGGCTGGCAGATACAGGGCTAACCTCCCGCCACCCTCTGCCCCTGCCTTGAATTCTCCCAGTGTCTTAAAAATCTGTACCCTTCTAACTTACCAGGTGCCAAAGAGTATGAAACCAAGTCCTGAGACACACAGAGAATACCAATCTCTACTTGAATAAACTGAACCAATAACTTTTGATCTTACAGTCAAACCTACTGCCTCAAAATTATTCATCTAAAACATTCTGTTAATAAGGGAAATGGTGATTTGGGATAGTAATGGCCAACACATTTTTTTTTTTTCCTAGTTAAACTTATTTATGTCTAAGCTGTTGGAGCAATTCTAGATGGGCAGAGTTCTTGTTTAGAGCACATTTACCATGGCACTCAATATTGATGTTCTCTATGAGACTGAAATTAATAAATCAATCTGGTTAGGAAAAGAAAGAGCTCTCCAGGGACTTTTTCAATAAGGGAAGTCTTGATCAAGTTCTAGTGTAGTTGATCAAGATCAAGTGTAGTTCTAACAGCTAGAAAAATAATTATTCAGGAGGATACAAAGTACAATAAAAGTAGAACTCAGGATATATAAAATCAAATTATAATATCTATAAAGTCTTACTGATTTTGGAGGCTACACACTCCCAGCTATACATATTGTTATGAAGATTAGCTTGTTCAAAGGAACAAATTGGAGATATTTTTAAAAATAGAGATATTACATAACTGAGACACAATTCTGAGATCCTAAATATATATTCTTCCTCTGCTGGCTTCTCCACATTCTACATTCATGGGTCATCCTGGCTAATACACTGATAACCTAGTTTTCAACAGAAATGTGCAGGTTAGAGTAATTTGATACTCAAGAATTACAACTTTTTAGAAATTTTATACTTTTAAATGTTGTACCAAGTAGATGAAAACAGGAAAAAACACCCCACATTATCTTCCAAAAATAACACTGAAATTTTATAGAAAAAAAGAATCTCAAAAAACCCCACATCAGTCCAGCTGAGATTCTACAGTACGCACACACTGAGTTACACACACACACACACTGAAATTTTATACACTGCATTTCACTTGTTGCTGGAGGACATTCTCCAAGTGTCAGCAGAAAGAACATTTACACGTATGACAGACGCATGTTTGAAATCTTTTATTGAACAGGCAATACATTGTGCAATGGTTAAGGACACAGATGCCTTGTGGAAAAGTTTAAAAATTATTTTTGGAAACAGTCTGTGAATTGATGAACCCGGCTATTTCCTTCCACTCCTTCGTAGAGTGACTATCTTCAGGAAGACGGTTTTATAGCTGCTCTTGGAAACGGCATCCCTGTTTTACCAAAAATGTCATGCCTAATAGTGAACATGAAAGGAGAAGACGGGATCCACAGGCAAGACGAGAACCGGAGACACAGGTTGATCTCAGGTGGAAGCACAGACACACGTTCCCCTGGAAGACCTTCTCCTCTGACCTTGCAGGCGCTCCTGACTTAGGCATTCATGGTTCACTGCCACTTTCTTCCTGTCCAAGCCCTCTTTATGAAGGCGATTCTCAAAGCCTCACATTCATACCTTTGGGCACAGGACCTTGTTCCTGGCCCTTTTCAATGGTGTTCTTGTTTTAGGGCACAATCCTGACCCAGGATTGTGGCTGTGTGTCTGTCTTTGTTGGCCCGGTTCCTTCCTCTTCCCCAAGCTCACTCTCCCCTAACTTGATGATAAAATCATTCTTCAGTTTCACAGTTTGTTTGCCTTGATTTACCGGCAGTTTTTGACTCAATGACCTGTCAAGGAAGTGGACATTCTTTAGCAGCAGGCCGTCAGCCTATTTTATAATTTGGGGCATGTCACTCCAAGCTTGAGATTTCTTTCTGGCAAGTTCCATCCAGGATGGCTGGTCTGCACTGGCATAACTGGCTCTCTTCAGCTGATGCAATTCCTTCTCCATCATCACTGCAGACTGAGCTGCTGGAAAGAAGACAAAACAAACAGAAACACGAGAAATGAGTTTGGGTTTCCACTTAAGCCTCTTGTGTTTCTTTAAAATATACGTCAAGGTCTTAACTGCGGTCTCAAACGTAAAATCCATTAATGTGCAAACATGTAAAGAAGATTTAGGCATAGAATAATTTATATAATAAAAAGTCTTAAGAACAGCGGGCTCAAAAACAGTTCCAGCAACGCAGTGAGGTGAGAGAAACATCCAGAATAAAACTGTAGGAACTCTGAAGATTGGTTTGCACCACAGTGTGTATATTCTTAACACTGACAAACTGTATACTGACAAATGGCTAGGATGGTAAATTTCGTCGTATGTTTCTTACCACAGTGAAAAATAATTTTAAAGATACAGATGCATGTGACAAGAGATGAATCTTAAAGACACTATGCTTGGTCAAAGAAGCCATTACAAAAGAATACATATTTTATGACTCCATTTATGAGAAATGTCCCCAAAAGACAAGTCATAGAGACAGAAAGTAGATTAGTGGTTGCCCAGCCCTGGGGCTGGGGACAGTGAATGACTGTAAATGGGCATGAGGTTTCTTTTTAGGGTGAGAGAAGTGTTCTAAAATTGGATTGTGATGGTTGTACACGTCAGTAAATATATTCTCATTGTCAATATATACTTGCTGAACTACATTTAAAAGATTTAAAATTTACATTTAAAACAGGTGAGTTTTATAGCACCTAAATGACATGTCAGTAAAAGCTGTTTAAAAAGTCAATGTGGCGAAGTGATTTGGAAAAAGAACATAAAACAAACAAACAAAAAGAGCAGGACCAATCCTGGAAAAGCATCTCAGTGTCTGGTACTGCTTGCAGGCTTCTTACCCAAGTTCTGATGGGACAACGAGATTCCTCTTTGCAGCCCCTCCTGGAGGCAGAGCTTTGTCCCCTGCCTCCGGTCCCCAGAAGGCTTGGCAGGAGCCACCAGGAAAGACTTGCTGCGGATGAAGTCGGCTGGCTTAATGGGCTCCTATTAAGACACAGAGAGACACACACTGTTTGGTCACTTGAGAGTCCCACAGGGGGCAAACATAGCCAAAGGCAATAGGCTACGGCATTTCTAGACAAAGATGAGTCGTGCCCCTGGTACTCTCTTGGCAGAGCTCCGACTTGTGCCCTTGCTGAGAGGGGCCTTTAGAATGGTGGACTCTGACTGGCATGTGGGGCCCTGTGTTCAGCCCACACAGACATCATGGCTTCTGCTCTGTCCCCCACCTGGCCTCAGCCCCACATGTCAGATGGCAGGGGTTCCATTTAAAAGTCGGAGTGAACTGTGTCAAAGTGAAATAGTTTTGAGATATGTGATACCTGGTATGAACGTGGATGCCCCAAACCAAGATGATGGGTTAACTGGCTTTATAAATTCCCTTAGCCTGCAGGAAGGTTTTCAAGTTAGGTATGATGGAGGTTTTGTTCCAATGAAGGGAAACAGGTCCTACTGCAGGTTCAGGCTCATTTTCTCACATGGCTGAAACACCCTTATGGGTTTATCATGGTGGCTATTCGGGGGAATACAAAAGCTGTGGGTCTCATCCTGCTTCTTAGTGTAGTTGCTTGGGTTTGAGAACACTGTTTCCATCCAGAGTGCGAAGCAGAAACCCAGGTCCCAGCCCTCCGGCTCAAGGTGAGGAACAAGGAGCCCCAGCAGGCAGCCAGCAGAGCAGTAAAAAGAAGGAGCTGCTGACATGGTCTCCAAGCTTCTAACTGAGAAGTTCTTTTACCCCGTTCCATGTCTCCTGATGCTGAGCTGTGTTGCCTAGGAGGCAGGGAGAAGAGAGCTGTGTCCACTGCCTCAGCAATCCAGCCACTTCTAACAGCGCAGCACACAGAGGGGGCAGACATCAGCAATCATCACAGGCAAGGGTCCCGATGATACCAAACAGAATGTGTGGGGTGCCAGGCCCCAGCTCCAGCTGCCTGGTCCCTCCTGTACCTACAGAGACAGAAGGTATTTGCTCTAAGCACCTGGGCTCTCTCGGGCGCCTTGGCTTGCTTTCCTATTTCAGACTTCAAGGTGCGGGCCCCGGGCTTGTCTTCCTGGTTTGGGGGCTGGTCTGAGGGCCCTCGTCGCTTCTGCCGAGCGATGGTGATCCAGGGTGGTGCAGGCTGACCCTCAGCTGCAGCAAGAGGACCCTTCTCTGTGGGTAAAGACACAAGGTTATGCAAAACATCGCAGCCCCTGTCGCATCTCACCTTCAGCTTCTCCCACACAGAGAACACTGCACAGAGGGGCCGCAGGCTGGGATAGGTGAGGCAGGAGGAAAGAGAACCCGGGAGCCTTTCTGGAGAGACTATTACTTTTCTTTAGGGGACTTGGTTTTCTCATTTAAAGATGCATCAAAGAGATGATGCTCCTCTAGTCTGAGTCACAAAATATTAAACACAGCTGTTCCTATATGCACATTTTAAAGCCACCTTCCTCCCACGAATACTTCCTGGAATGAGATAAAAGTAAGTACATAAATAGATAAGATTTCTTTAATATAAGCCTGTCATTTTGGGCTAGTACATACTACGTGATTCCTGATTCGCTTGGAAGTTTTGCAGATACACGGTTATTCTTTTTTTAAAAAACTGTAAACATAGCCTTCCTTTTGCAGAGAGTCACATCACAAGTTTTCCTTAATGTTCTGGAGAGGAGAGAAATGGTGCCTTTAAAACTTTCTTCAAGGAAACCTACGGATTAAATAGTGGCTTCTCACAGGTAAATCTAAAGTGTACTGAATCTGAGGGTTCACCATGACCTGCCTCTCAGAATGTTTGCCTGTCACCACACAAAACAAAGATAGAAGTGCACCCCCCACCGACAGCGTAAGAGGGGGAGATGCAGCAAGATGTTGGGAATAGAGCTACCCTATGACCCAGCAATTGCACTGCTGGGTATTTACCCCAAAGATATAGACATAGTGAAAAGAAGGGGCACATGCACCCTAATGTTCATAGAAGCAATGCCCACAATAGCCAAACTGTGGAAGAAGCCGAGATGCCCTTCAACAGATGAATGGATAAGAAGAAGTGGTCCATATACACAAGGGACTATTACTCAGTCATCACAAGGGATGAATACCTACCATTTGCATTGACATGGATGGGACTGGGGGGGGGGGGTTATACAAAGTGAAGTAAGCCAAGCAGAGAAAGACGATTATCATATGGTTTCACTCATACATGGAACATAAGCAATAGCATGGAGGACCGCAGGGGAAGGGAGGGAAGTCCAGACGGGGAGAAATCAGAGAGGGAGATGAACCATGAGAGACTATGGACCCTGAGAAACAATCTAGGAGTTTCAGAGGGGAGGGGGTAGCTGGGTGATGGGTATTGAGGAGGGCACGTGCTGTAATGAGCACTGGGAGTTATATGTAACTAATGAATCATTGAACACTACATCAAAAACTAATGATATACTATACAGTGGCTAACTGAACAAAAGGAAGGAAGGTGAAAGAAAGAAAGAAAGAAAGAAAGAAAAGGAAAGAAAAGAAAAAAGGAAAAGGAAAAGGAAAGGAAAGAAAAGGCATCCCCATATGCCTGGCCCTTGCCCTTTACACTTCCCCTTCAACGTCTTGGTTGGCAAGGGGAAGGCAGGATCCATGTCACAGCAATGCATGCAGAAGTCTGGGATGAGTTAGTGTTGTTGTTCTTGGTGGCCTGATATTCGCCACCCCTTGCTCTGCTTGTTCCTGCCTCCAGTTCAGCCTTTCTTTCTGTCTACCCAGGGACCGCAGGCGGGGATGGGTGAGGCAGGAGGAAAGAGAACCTGGGAGCCTTTATGGCAAGACTTTTACTTTTCTTTAGAGGACTTGGTTTTCTCATTTAACGATGCAAAGAGATAATGCTCCTCTAGTCTGAGCCACAAAATATTAAATGCAGCTGCCCCAAAGAGGGGACAGCAGCCACAGCTTGGCAAGCTTCAGTCTCATGTCAGAGTTGGGAAGGGCCTCTGGCTTCACACACTGACCTCTCCCTGGCCTGGACAGCTGGGAATGGCTCCTGCTCTCCTGGCTGATCCCTGGGGCCTCCACCCTACTGGACTGGTCCCCAGGGAATCCCGCTCCATCTCTTCCATTCGCCCCTTGACCCTTCCTGCCTCTTCAGCCTCTCCCTGGCTCTCCTCTCTTCCTTGCTGCTTTGCGAAGTCCCAGGCTCTCCCTGGCTCGAAAGGAACTGTCTCCACTGAGCCTCACCATCCTCTGTACTTCTCCACCCTCCGCTCCAGTGGCCTCGGCCTGTGTCTCTTCAGCTAATTCCTGACAGGGCCACACCAGAATGCTGCTCTCTCCATCCACCTGACCGCTAAACCATAAATCCTGAGGTCTCCCCATTCTCCCCCTGCTCTCCCCCTCACAGTACTGATGGAGCTGTGTAACCTTGCTTGGGAGGCCTGCCCTCCGTGGGCATGCCCTCTCCACGTCCTTGTCCAGGACTCTTGCTCCTAAACCTGGGAATTCCTCCTTCCTCCTGATCCTTAACTTTCATCTCTTCTTCCCCCAAATGTTCTCGGTTCCATGCTTGATTTCAACACTCAGATCTTCTCAGACTACTTCTAAGTGTACAATCCTTTCTGTTAGCCAGAGCCCAACATTTCTGCTCTCTTGCTCCTCCTGCCTACCCCCCTGCTCCTTCCATCCTTCCTGCCCTCCCTCCTTCCAGGGTTAATGTGTAAGGGCTGTGTTAAATGCTAAGGTGGAAAAATAAACCACCAACTGTCTGTTCTGTCAAAATCTCAGTCTATTGGGGAGACAAAATACAAATAAGAAGCTGTGGTGGAAACTGGAAGATGCTAGAGTTTACTAAGTGCTGGGTGAGGAAGGGCCTGACACTGGTACATGGCAGGTGAAGTGGTGTCTGGGTTGGGACCTAGAGAAGGAACCTTCCAGGCTGAGCAGAGGGGTAAGGAAAGGTTTCCCAGGTGAGGAGGGCAGAAGGCAGAGTTGTGGGCAGGCTGGCCACGAGGGGCTGAATGATCAGGCAAGAGGCAACTGAGAAGGGTCTTCTTGGTCTTTTTCCTGTCCATCATGGGGAGCCATGGGGTTTGAGCCAAGGGGACACCCTGGAGGCTGTGTGGAGAAGGAGCCTGACTGGAAAGGGATGGGAGGCTGGGAGGAGAGGAGGGAGGCTGTGGCCACAGTCTAGGAGGTGATGAGGGACTGGACACCCTGTTCCAGAATCATCCCTGTTTGCCCATGAAGTGTCTGTCCAGATGCTGCCTCCTCCATGAAGGCTGCTCTGTTCAGCCTAGCTGAACATGCTCTCCTTTTCTTAATCCTTCTGTGACTCTCAAGAGATTTTCCTCACGGCTTGGTGCTAAATATATCTGCTCATTCACTGTCTACCTCACCGATCTACGCTTTTGGTCATTAGAACTTATTTATTCAACAGACACACTCCAGAGACTATGCACCCTGTAGTGTTTTAATATTAGCTCATTTATGAGGTTCTTTTATGTTTTGTCTCTTGTCCAGAGAACCCAATGATTGTCAGGCACACAGAAGGTGGTTCCATGTTTTACAGAAAGTCTCCATTTCTCATCCCTTAATCTCAATCCCTCATTCCAGGGAGTCCTCATGGTCTTTCTGGACTTTAATTTTTTTCTTAAACAGGTTTCTTTCCACTTCTCCTTTGATTTCTTCCTCACGCTCAGTGACAGTTGTGCTCTGCTCCCTCCTGGCCCAAGGCAGATGTCTGGTGGTGCTGTTCTCCCCAAGACTTTGCCACAACACAGGCCTACCGGAGAGAAGGCTTTCACTATGGGTTCAAAGTCATTACCTCAGCCAACAAAATATTCTGAATAGTTCTGTCAAGACAAAGTGTGCACAGAGAGAAAATTCCCATCCTGAGTTTTAAACTGGAGGCTGAGCAGCATCTCTGAGTGCTCTGGCTGGCTGCCCAGACCCTCGGATCTGTGTGTAGCCATGGACACACATATTACTCTCGTCGCAAGGGCACAAGACAGCTCTGATGAACTCCCAAACACTATCTGAGCCAAAATGAGTATTTAAAAAATCACTGGCAAAGGTTCTGTAGAACAGGGGCTCTGTGGCCCTCCTACGGACTGTGCTGGTGGGAGGTCTACAGCAAGGCGGGGGATTCCAAGGTCAGACTGAGGCTGGGGGCCCTTGGGGACCAGGGGCATATCCTGTTCTCCTGTCTAGTGTGCTCATGGAAACAGCAATCTTGTAAACAGTGCAACCAGGTCAGGCTAGGCAAGAGGTGGTTTTTCCTTCCTCACACTGAGAGAATGCTGGCAGATTTCATCCCAAGCAGGGAAGGGGCACGGGCCTCTGCTCTGCCTGTCAGTGGCAGCCACGCTTCTGGGGTCCTCTGTGTGTAAGCGTGGGCACACGCCTCCAGCGTTCACGGGCAGATGCATGGGAGTGAGTGCGTGCTGCACCTGTGCTGGACCAGTGTGGGATCAAGTGACCTACAATGGCAGCCTCCCCAAACCTGGGCCAGGCATAAGGCCAAGATCTTTCACCAATCACTTCTCTTTTGGAAGTAAATGGCTTTTCCTTGTATTCTGTACTATGTCCTTGGCCACTTTGCTCCTTGTCAGGAATGCAAGCAGGCCACAGGGACCCTGACAGCCTCTACCTTTCACGGACGGTCCAGGGGCAGCCTCCTGGATGGAGGGCACAGGGAGGAGGGGGGGGTGAGATTCCAGACCCCGGGGTAGGAGGGAGAAAAGCCATGAAGCATCCTGCCATTGTGCCAGGGTTCAAAGAGGCCTGCGATTCCACCTGGAGGTTCATGTAACCCACATAAGTACCTGCCCCAGGTCAGCCCAGGCAGAGCATCTGGAAGAGACTCTGTTCTGATCTGTGGTAGAAGGCTCTGGTGGTCTGCACACCCTTCCCTGCACTTGGCACCACAGAGGGGCAATGGTTGAGGGAGGGTGCATGTGCCATACTCCACAAGGAAAGGGAGGAGAAGGGCATCGAAGACACAGGTAGTGTTCAGGATAACACAGGTTTCAGATGCCAAAAAACTTCCTAGGTGATAGCTCTACAGCACGAATACTGTAGGGTCAAGGTTCAACCATAAAATAGCTTCTGAGATTAAGCATGTTCAAAATGTCATTAATCCCAGGATAATATAGATGTAGCAGTAGATTAAATAAAAGGAGATGAAAACACTCCTTTGTTTACTTCTTTCTGCCTCAACACAGACAACCTTAATCTTCTGGGGATTTGGCTAAAGGGCTCTGACATCTCAATTTCTCCTCCCCAAGGGACAAGAGGTTTCGCAAGCTGTCAGTTATGCCTGGGTTTACAATGAACAGCCCAGGAACGGTTCTCATGCACAGGGAACTATCAGTTCATGTCTGTATCTGTGGGATCTCCTTTACTGAGAGCCCAAAGGAGAGGGACTCCCCCAAACACATCTCCCCTGGAAAGAAAGACCACAAACTTGACCTGTCGTACAGCATACGTAGAGTAAAATTTCCGGAAGACAGAATACTCTAGATGCAGGAAGCTGTGACAGCCACAGAGCTTGCCCTAAATAACTTAATTTTATAGGAGGGCAACTTTTGGTAGGGGAAACTAACTTTTTGTTGTTGTTATTTTGAGGATATGTTCTGTCAAAGAGGGAGGCTATGAGGAGTTTATACATTAGCTTTTCTCCAGATTCCTTTTTCTTAATCCGTTCTCCCACCTCAAGAGTTTAGTCTGAAAAGTATATTTATTGTTCTAGCATTCATTTCCAAGAGTTCTTGTTCTTGAGGTTGGTTCAGTAGGCTGTGGTAATGAGGACTGCTTCCTCCCTGGGTCCAGGAAACAGCAACTACTGATGTGGCCCTGGGGCCTCCATGTCTAGAAATAAGGTTTCAGGCTAGCAAGGTACTTTTGGGCAAATTCCAGAATCTCTCTGTGACTCAATTTCAGTGTAAAATGAGGGAAGGAGCAGTGTGTACCCCTCTTAGCAGGACTGAAGATTGCACGAGATCATCTACTATCCCTGCCTCCTACGTGACGGTGAATATGGGATGGGACGACCCACAGGAAGCACTCGACATAGCGTCTGGCTCCGTGTGAGCTAGAGAGGGTGAGCTGCCCCGTGGCCGGTGCTGTTGTTACTCTGTTGTTGTTATTGCTGCTTGAGGAGAGAGGCAGCCTTTGGTCAAATTCCAGCCAGGACAGGATGGCGGCCAGGAAGCCTTTTGCCAGTGTCCTCTCCTGTGATAAAACAAAACAAAAGAAAACCCAAAGCAAGCACTGGGTGTCCTTTAGCCTTTTGCCTGGCCAGGGGGCCAGGCTGACTCTTGGTTCCCAAGGACACGGTCCGCAACGGTTCAAGCAGACGTCAACCTGATGCTGTGCATGTCCTTCCTTGTCTCCTCAAATGTCTTCCTTGTTGGCGCCTGGGTGGCTCAGTGGGTTAAAGCCTCTGCCTTCAGCTCAGGTCATGATCTCAGAGTCCTGGGATGGAGCCCCACATTAGGCTCTTTGCTCCGCGGGGAGCCTGCTTCCTCCTCTCTCTCTCTGCCTGCCTCTCTGCCTACTTGTTATCTCTGTCAAATAAATAAATAAAAATCTTAAAAAAAAAAGTCTTCCTTGTTTATAAAAGTACACATGCACATCATACAAATTCAGAAAGCAGATAAAAGTATATAGAAGGAGAAGCAAGTTTCCCATAAATCAATAACCCGGGAGAGTTGTGCTAAATAACATTTTGGCACGTTCCTTCGAATCCTTTTCCGTTATGGTGTCATCTTAAAAATACATATCAATAGCTCATTCCCAGCTTTTCAAAACACTCTTTGCAGAAGGAGAGGCCCGAGTTTAGGCTCTAAAGTTTCTGTTCTAAAGTGCATGCATCATTAACATCTGTCACAGCCAGAAGAAGCCAGGACCGTGCCGTGGTGCTCCAGTAACAGCAAACATCCTCCGGCTCAGTCTCCCCTCCAGGTCCTCTGCCACCACTCTGGTTTACGTGGGGGAGATGAGGTGTATAAATACACACCACGGGGACTGCTGGAGTGGGGTGGCATCCTGGACTCTGGGGACACGTGGAGCCTCATCTATGCTGAGGATTTATGCCAGGCTTCCTACATGGAAGGTGAGGGGTTTTTTTTGTTTTTGTTTGTTTTTTTTAAAGCATTTATTGATTGACTGTTGGTCTCAGCTTACACAGACAGTGCCTGATCAATACATGCTGGCTAAGTCTGCAGTCGCTCCTCACCAGTTCTGCCCGTGAGCCAGGCTGGGCGGTCTTATGGTAGAACTTGGGCTTGTAATTCTCATGTCAGCATCTGTCTCAACACTGCGCTGAGCATTCGGGAAGTAAGGGCTTTTCATGGAATGATGTGTGCTAGGGCTGTGCTCTAGTTCTACCTCCAAATTAAATGAATTGCCATTCCTTCCTTTTCTCATTCAACCAATACAGTCAGTCCTCTCTGCTTGTGGATTCTGTATTTGTGAATTTGCCTACTCGCTAAAATGTATTTGCAATGCCCAGATGGGTTCTTGTGACCCTTCATGGTCATCTGCAGACATGGGCAGAGCAGTGAAAAATTTGAATATCTGGGCGAGAATGGTCCCAGCTGACATCAAACAAGGGGACTCTGTTTCTTTCCTGTTTCTCCTTTCATACTATAAACAAATGTCCTTTTCGCGGTAAACTTAGTGCCACATTTTTTGCATTTTTGTGGGGTTTTTTTGGGTAATTTTGCTGTCTAAAATACCCCCCACATCTACTGACAATGTGCTAAGAAGACTGTGAGGAGCCTTATGAAGAAAATACGTTCGTCAGATGAAGTTCATCTCATCAGGGCTGAGTTTTTGGTTTTGTTGGCTGTGAGTTGGATGGTAATTGATGAATAATACATACAGTACGGTGTCTTTAAACAGAGACACACATAAATCAAGGTTATGTGCTGATCAGTTGACAAAATGTAATTAGAGGCTCACTAACTCTGATTTCTACTCTATTTCTTCTAGGAGCAGTGGTTTGGTGTTCACTAATTCAGTAGTCACAGCAACTTTATGGAGCATAACTACTCTAAATAATGAGAATCAGCTGTACCTGATTAATGCCCACAAGGCACCAGGCCATGGCAAGTGCTGAGTCTATAGACAGGAAGGCTGTTTCTAAGCTAATACTTCTCTCCAGGGCCCCGCACACAGGCTCTTCTGAAAGAGTAGTCAGGAATAGAAGGATCCTTCAACAGCTAACATGTGGTCCGTGGTCTGTGGTCCATGGTCCAGGAATGAGTTCCAGAGTCTGGGGGCAGGGGGTACGAGGGGCCTCTGGGGCACTGGTCTCATTCTGTTTCTTGTCTGGTGTGTTGGATGTGTGAAAATTCATTGAGCTGCACACATATCTATGCCTTTCTTTGCACGTATATCATTCTTAGTAAAAAGCAAACAAAACCACCCACAAAAACTATCTAAAATCATCAGGACTCACATGGTGACTGGATAGCAAGAAGGAAGGGTCCAGCTGCCTGTCCAGATACAGAAACAAGGCAAGGCTGCAAAATGGAGCTGTTTCTACACTGCAATTAGGCAAGGCTACTGGCAAAGGGGCCAGTGTTCTCCCAAGGATGTCCCCCTCCCTCGTCAGCCGAACCTTTCCATCCTCTTCATATCCCCCTCAGCCCTCAGAAGCACCAGGAGGTCTTTGGATCACTTGCCTTTCCTATTGCTGTCCCCCCTCACCCAGCCCACCTCCTTAGCTCCAGCGAAGGTTTATCCTGAATCCCCCTTCCTCCATTTCCTCTCCAAAATAAGACTCCACAGCTCAGCAAGACAGAGAACAGATCTCTCTAAACACTTAGCTCACAGCCTGATGGCAAAATGGAGCGCTCAAGAAGAGAGCAACTGTGTCTGGGAACCTCCTTCCGGGCCACCAGGGCCAAACTCTCCTCACGGCTTTTCCCTCCTCCAAGTCAGGAGGCACTGCGGGAATCTCCTCACCCCAGCTCCTGAGACCCACCTTCAGACCTACAGATTTTCTTTCTCACAATCTTCACAATCTCTTTCCCACATGACAGGGGGAAAAAAATGCCACTGCTGTTTTAAATGGTCCTGGTAGCTTGTTTATATCATAAGCTGTGAGAGCCTATGAAGGCCAGGACTGCCCCTCTTTTCCTGGTGTCATAGTCAGTCTCCACAGAGCATGTCCCGCTTGCTCACTGACGTGGGGCACACTCGGTCAAACAATACTGCTAACTCTCAGGGTGTCACGGTTTTACAAGTGATTAGGCCTAGGAAAAGGGCCAGTGGAGTCAGAAGGCTTCCAGGGCGCCTAGGTAGGCTCAGTGGGCTAAGCCTCTGCCTTCAGCTCAGGTCATGATCTCAGAATCCTGGTATCGAGCCCCGCATTAGGCTCTCTGTTCAGCAGGGAGCCTGCTTCCTCCTCTTTGCCTGCCTCTCTGCCTACTTGTGATCTCTCTGTCAAATAAATAAAATCTTAAAAAAAAAAAAAGGCTTCCCAATGCCAGCATTCATGAGGGTCTGATAATATAGCATATTCCCCGGGGGGAGTGGTCAGTCCTTGCCTAAGGGCAGGGGTGTATGCAGGCCTCCACAGTGGCAATTTATGTGAGTCTTTCCCCCACTGGGGGCCTGGGGTCTGCTTTGCTTTTCTTCTTCTTGTTGCTATGGCACTAGTTATAACTGCTTTAGGGCTCTATTGCTTCCAGGTAAAAAATCTGTGAAAAAAACATTTAGAAACAAAAACCAATGCGTGAGTCACATCTGGATTCGGATGTGTGAGGTCAGGAACCTGGTCACGTGCAGGCACATTTATTGGGGCACCCCAGGCATCAGATGCTTTGCCAGACCCTTTGCTTAACTTCAGGTCCAGCTGCCCAGTGTGCAAGGGCAAGGTTGGCAGACATTCCCAAGCTGTCCAGCCCCATCCCCTCATCTCAAAGTGGAGACCCCAGAAGCCAGAGACAAAGCTCAAGGACAAAGAGTTGTGATGTACAAGCTTGGACTCAAAGTTAATTTGCTCACCTGTCGCTGTGCAATTAAAACAGCCTCTGGGCAGAAGGCAGTGACCGAAGTCCATCTCTGGCCATAGAGACAGCTGCTCTCTGTTACCTGCCAGGTAATATAACTGAGACCTTATAAAGATATGGGGATAGAAAGGCACTGCTGATCTGAAAATAATTTTGAGCTACAGCAGATGAAGTGGAAGAAGTAGTGAAACTCTACTACATGGCACTCCCTTATAATTCAGCATGTCCACCAACAACCCACTTTGGATTCCTTGTGGCTCTCCAGGGACAGCTGGAATTCTCCAAGATCTGTCTCAAGTGGCCACTGGAGAACAAGTGATTAGTTTTAGGGATGGCCCTTGTCCACAGGGCTTAGATTTTCCTTCTTCTGTTATCCCTTGGCCCTCCCTCACTTGCCCTGGACAGGTAGGGAAATCTCTCCCCATCCAAGAAATGTTCACGGCTAAGGTTTATTCAGTCTTGATTTTCAGAGCAATATCATATTCCTAATGACCCTCGCAAGCCTCGTTATGTAAGAACCTTTTCAAGCCCCATTTCAGAGACAGGAGCACAGAATCTCATGGAATAAAAAGGACTTGTCCAAGATCATATGGCTGATATGTAACAAAGCTGGGACGTGAACACAGGCTTTGTCTTTATCCTTCATTCACTATATCTCAGACCATCTCCTATTAAGGAGTATAAACCCCCGCCTTTCCTATACACCATTCTCTCCCCATGGTAACTTATTCACTGAGTGGCAAACAATAGTTACTCAGCCTTGGCACTACCGAGACTTGGGGCTGGATGATTCTCTGGTATTGGGGGCTGTCCTGTGCATTGCAAAATGTTCAACCCCGCACACTAGATGCTGGTAGTGTCTCCCTCCCGCCACAGCTGTGACAATCAAGTAGTCTCCAGACACTGCCAAATGTCTGCTGGGGAACAACGTCGCCCCCAGTTGAGAATCACCACAGTATGGCATAACAGTGAAGATCGCAGCGGCAGGGGAGGTCTACGTGGCACCAAACTCCCCTCCCCAGGTCACCCGCTATGTTCCTTTGGGCAAGTTCTTTTGCTACGTTCCTGCTTTCCCATTTATAAAATAGGATTGTTGGTAGAAATTAAAATGGAAAGCATATAGAATGATTTTTGGCACTTAGTGACTGCTTAATACACATTAACAATTACTGTCATTCTTTACCTGTATACTGAGTCTAAGTGGTGGGTAAATCCAGGGCAGACCCTGACTTTGGGAAGCTGACACACAGAGAAACAGGTGAAAGTATTATGGGAAGAGCACAACCCTTACAGACTGCTACTTGCCCCAAATCAGGGCCATCTAATGGAACTTTCTGCAGCGGTGGAAATGATCTCTGTGCTGCCGGCTAGTCACGAGATACGGGGCTGCTGAGTCCTTGAGATGTGGCCAGTGTGACTGAGGAACTGATTTTTTTCAAATTTAATTGCAATTCATTTAAGTTTACATTTAAAGAGTCACACGTGGGGTGCCTGGCTGGCTCAAGTTGGTAAAGCGTGCAACTGATCTTGGGTCCTGAGTTCGAGCCCCACGTTGAGTTTATTAAAACAAAAACAAAAACAAAACAAAAAACAGCTTCATGAAGCTAACAGTTCCATGTTGGATAACGAATTTGGATCCTTGCTACTCAAATGTTGGTCTGTAGACTATAGTACTGTCCTCATCAGAATCAGAATCTTCATTTAAAGGAGATTCACAAACATTTGTAAGTTTGAGAAGGGCTTCCCTAGAATAGGTGTTCTCACCCCTGGCCTCACATCAGGATCACCTATAGGGCCTTTACCACTCCCTTGTCTGGGCTGCCCCTGCACCCATCAACCTGAACCCGTGGAGGTGAGGACCCCAATTTGCGGCGAGAACTGGGAACCAATGATCTCAATGATCTCAATGCTGCTCTAAGGGAGGCTTGGAGAGCCCACGATGCTTTCTGGATGACACAGAGGGCCTGACTGACCAGGTGGCCCAATTCTGAAATTGGGCTGATGCCCCTGTTCCAGGCGAATCCTCCCAGAAATCAGCCAGTGTCCCCTGCCTTGTATCTGCACATCCACTCCAAGGGCATCCCCGCTGGTGTCTCTGCAATCCTGGACTGGCCTCACCCCTCTGGCTTTTGGCGCCCTCTGCCCAGGACACTTGCCCCCTCCTGTCATGAAGATGCTGCCTTCTCTCTTCAAGCCCACCTCTCTCCCACTGTACTGAGCCCTGGGCTAAGCGCATAGAGGGCTTCAGTTCCTACATGATGTTCACGGCTGCCCTGGAGAAAAGTGCTTCATGCACTCGAAAGTGGGACTTTAGTGCGGCAGATGGACAGTGGGGGGCACTGCCCCTCCACACCCGAAGGGCTGGGCTGCCAGGTTTTAGAGCATGGCATAACCCTGATGTCCTACAGTCCATCACACTGCCCCCAGATGGTTACCAGAAGATTCTCAGTATCTTCCTGGTATCCACATTAGGATGGCCAGGGCCTGCTGACCGAAGAGGACATTTTCATCCACTGGATTGAAAAAAAAAAAAATGATAGATTGACAATACCTCATGCTGATAACAGCAGGGAGTAACAGTTGCTATTGTGCTATATTCTGCACACACATTCTCTTTGGGGTCTTGTATTCCCATGTTGGCGCCTTCATTGGTTTAAACCGGACAGAGAGAATCCCATTCCCACAACTGTTCTATGCAGCTCAGATGAGGATATTTTAGTACATCCTTAGGAAATCATGACTGTGCTGCTGGAAACTGCAGCACATTTTGTAGTTACAATGCTTTTGCTGCCCCATGTATTACTATTAGTAATAACTTCATTTTACAAAGGAGGAAATGAAGACTCAGAGGTTAAGAAAGTCACTTGCTCAGAAATACCACAGCCCCCCGGGGGGGGATCTTGGAGTAAAACCTCCATATCCACACTCTTCAATCTTACCACCCAGCCCCGTGCCTTGCCCTTGTTGTCCTGCAAACCATGGCACTGTACACCACTGCAGGCCAGGAGACCCTCGGGCACAGATACTCCACAGAGAAAAACAAAACCGTGGATGTGCTCAGGGGGCTAAAGATCAAGTTCAAGAATGCAGACTGCACTGGGGGCAAGCAGGGGTGTGTGCAGAGTGGGGAGGGAAGCTGGTGGCAGGGTTGGGTTGGAGATGTCAGAGGAAGTGAAGGAGTTAGCAGGCAGACTTAAGAAGGCAGAAATGTTGACCTTGGCCAGAATCTACAAAGCCTTAAATGCCTCCCCCAGGCATCTAACTTTTATTCCCATATACAGTGGGAAGGCATCGAGAGGGTTAAAGAAGAAAGCTCCATGGTTAGACCGACACTGGGGAAGAGAGAGTTGTAGGGAGGTGCTGCAGCGGGTTAAGTACCAGGAGGGCTGACTTGGGGGCAGGATAAAGGCACTCCACGTTAGCATGGCCAGGACCTGCTGACCAAAGAGGACATTTTCATCCATCGGACTGAAAAAAAAAAGTGACAGATAGACTGACAACACCTCGTGCTGATGAGAGCAGGGAGAAACTCTCTATTCTGTGTCAAGAGGTGTAAACTGGTACCACCTTAATGGGGGGCGGGGCAATCTGAAGCTGTCTGTTAAAACTGTGTATGTCCTTGAGTCAGAAAGCCCACTTTTAAGAATCTATCCTAGAGAAGCAAAAGTGTGACTCCACTGAGATAAAAAAAGATAAGGATGTTTATTGCTGCAAGAGGAAAAAAAAAAAAAACCCCACAAAACTCAACACACTCAGAATACCCTTCAGTTTGGAATTGTTAAATAAAATACGGTACGTGTACTCCGCAGTCCTTAAAGGGAAAGAGATTCAGTGACTCATTCTGATCAGAAAAGAGGCCCATGTCTTATTGTGGAGTAAAAATACAAATTGTGAGCCAACACATGTAGCATTTTTGTGATTAAAAAAAAGTTTCGGGGCGCCTGGGTGGCTCAGTGGGTTAGGCCTCTGCCTTCGGCTTGGGTCCTGATCCCAGGGTTGTGGGATTGAGTCCCGCATCAGGCTTTATGCTCGGCGGGGAGCTTGCTTCCCCCCTGTCTCTGCCTGCCTCTCTGCCTACTTGTGATCTCTCTGTGTCAAATGAATAAATAAAATCTTTAAAAAAAAAGTTTCGTGTGCCTCTATATGTATGTTGATAATGATGTAGCTCGGACTGCAACAGGCATGGGAAGGAGCTGGTGGTGGTTCTTTCTGTGGGTGGGATTTCTGAGGTTCAGAGAGTGGTGGAGAAGAGACAATGGTCATTTTTTTGTGCCATTTAAAAGATTATTTTAAAATTTACATAGAGTAAAACTCACCTTTTTTGTTAGAGTTCTAGGAGTTTTAACAGACTTAGATTCTTGTATAAAGTCACAAATAGGTTACAGAATGTCAACACCCCAGAGAGTTCTCTAATGCTAACCCCTTTGTAGGGACCTTACCTCTACCCCTAACCCCTGACATCTACTTGTCTGTTCTGTCTCTATATTTTTGCCTCATCCAGATGTCATACAAATGGACTAATACAATTTGTAATCTTTCAAGATGGGTTCCTTTCACTTAGCATATACATTTAAGATGTTATTGTGTGTACTGACAGTTCATTCTTTTTTATTGCTGAGTAATATTCCATTGTTTGGTTGACTGAAGGATATGTGGGGTGCATCCAGTTTTGGGTGATTATGAATAATGCTGCTATAAACATTCACGTGGCAGGCTTTTGTGTGCACCTAAGTTTTCATTTACCTGGGATACTTAGATGTGGAATTGCTAGGTCACAAGGTAAGTGTATTTTTAATTTTGTAAGCAGCTGCCAAACTGTTTTCCAAAGTGACTGCATCATTTTGCATTTCCATGGGCAGTGTATGAGAGCTCCAGTTGCTCTGCATTCTTTCCAGTATCTGGTCATTCTAGCTTTTTTATTTCAGCCATTCTAATATGTAAGGATATCTCATTATAGTCTTAACTGGTGTTCCTCTAATGGCTAATGATTTTATTTTAAAGATTTTATTTATTTATTTATTTATTTGACAGACAGAGGTCACAGTAGGCAGAGAGAGAGAGGAGGAAGCAGGCTCCCCACTGAGCAGAGAGCCCGATGCGGGGCTGGATCCCAGGACTCTGGGATCATGACCTGAGCCGAAGGCAGAGGCTTTAACCCACTGAGCCACCCAGGCGCCCCTGGCTAATGATTTTGAGCATCTTTTCATGTGATAATTTGCTGTTGGTATATTTCCATTGGTGAAATATCTGCTCCCAATTCTGCCCATTTTCTAATTGTATTTTTTTGGCTTTGTACTGTTGACTTTTGGGAATGCTTTGTATATTTTAGATAAGAGTCCTTTACTGGATATGTGGTTTGCAGATATTTTCCCACATTTTGTAGCTTTTCTTTTCATCCTCTTAATGGGTTCTTTGGCAGAGCGCAAGTTTTTGGTTCTGGTGAAGTCCGATTTATCCATTTTTCCTCTTATGGATCATGTTTTGTTATCAAGTCTAAGAACTCTTTGCCTGGTCCTATGTTCCAAAGATTTTCTCCTAAAGTTCCTGAAAATTTTAGAGTCTCACTTTATATTTAACTCATTGACCCTCTTTTGAGTTAATCATGGTACATGATGTGAGACTTAAGTCAAGGTTCCTATTTTTGCTTATGGATGTTCATATGTTCCAGAACCATTTGTTGAGAAGATGAAATAAACCCATGCAAATACAGCTTTTTTAAAACAAAGGCAAAAATAATTTGCCTGAGTTTCTTGGATCTGCAAATTCATGTTTTTCAAAAATCTAGGAAGTTTCCAGTCACTATTCCTTCAGATATTTTTTTCTGCTCAAATCTTTCTCTTCTCCTTCTGAACTCCTGTGATATGAATGCTAGACGTTTTAATATTGTTCCAAAGTCTCTGAGGTTTTTTTTTTTCTTTTCACACTCAAGCTAGATATTTCCTATTTATGTGTTTTAAAGTTCAAGGGCTCATCTGTGATCCCTATTCTACTGGCTTCTTTTATTATTATTTTTTTTAAAGATTTTATTTATTTATTTGACAGACAGAGATCACAAGTAGGCAGAGAGGCAGGCAGAGAGAGAGGAGGAAGCAGGCTCCCCGCGGAGCAGAGAGCCCCATATGGGGCTCTATCCCAGGACCCTGGGATCATGACCTGGGCCGAAGGCAGAGGCTTTAACCCACTGAGCCACCCAGGCGCCCCCTCTACTGGCTTCTTTTAATGACTCTTTTATTTTTGTTACTATGTTTTCCTTTTCTAAGATGCTTTTTTTTTTTTTTATAATAGCTTCTACTTCTTTGCAGAGAATTTCTCTCTTTCCATTCATTTCAAGAGTCCTCACTCTTATTTCACAGAACATGGTATACTTTGTGCTTTCAAGTCTTTGTCTAACTTTAATTCCAGTTTCTGCGGCTAAAACAGAACACAGCAAAGCTTTGAGCCTAAAAACAGATGGTTAATAATAAATTTCATATGGTGGCTCTTACTAATATTCACAGAGAGCTTTATATTCAGGCATAAGAAGGCACAAAACAAGCAGTTTTTTTTAAAACCACAAAATCATGATTTTTTTTAAATGAACACCATTGTTAAAAATAAAAACAAATAAAAAATAACGTGTCTAATAATGCTAACGTTTGGATCACTTCAAGGTTGGCATTTGCTGATCACTTTTTTCTTAGAAAATTTTTTATGTTCTCCTGATTTCTTTTGAATTTTGAATACTTTTGGTTTGTATCCTAGATATTTTGAGTGTTATGTTGAGACCCAGTCCTGTTAAATTTTTCAAAGGTTTTGCTCTGCTGATTCTCGTGGTCTCATTCAGGTGCAACACAGAGATGAGTCCTGGGCTTCATACACATAGGTAAAGAACCCTTTCTCAGGTGTCTCCCTTCTGCGATTTCCACCCCCAAAGTTCTCTGGCTGGAAACCAGGGTTTAGCCTCTGTACTGCAGTGTGCTCTCATGACTGGGAACCCTCGGGGCAGAGTAGCAAGAGAAAGAAGCCTTTGGGACCGCCACCAGCACATCTGCCACTATGGCCACTGCTGTGGAGGGGCTGTAGCTTCATGACTGGATCTCTGCCAGGGAGCTTTCTGGAGAGCTAAAGGGCTCTAACCGTTAGGTGCTGCTATGGGTGGAGGTGGCTGCCTTTCTGCTGAGTAGGGTTGGAAGAATTAAAAGAGCTCTTCCCTAAAAGATGCCTTTAACACAGCAACCAGGATGACAGCTTCCAGTCTGCTGCTGCCACCTGCCCAGTGCAGGGATGAGAAAACCCGAGGTGTTCCACCCTGCAGGGACTGCTTTCATATATAGGGGCTTGCTGCTTAGCTGCTGGCGCTCATAGGGAGTAGGGCTAAGACCATCCAACAAACTCTGTCCTGTGGAGCTGGTACTGGGCCTGGTGGCAGTTGGGAGCAGGAGGAACGGGACTGGAGAATCACCAAGCTGGGGTCTGCTGATACCATGGTGGTAGGGCAGGGAGGTCTCCTGCAGGGAGGTCTTCAGAGTCCTATCTATCTCTCTACCCAGCACACCCACTCTTAGCCGCCTTCTAGAATTCTGACATTCACTTCCTGCATTTTGTCCAGGGTTTTAAATTTTATCAGTGGGAGATGTAGGGTGGTTTACTCCATTTTGGTCAGAAATGCAAGTTCCTTTTTACGTAGCTGTAGAAAAGCAGAATTAACAAGGTGATTTTTCTTACAATTTTTAGGCCTTTCGGTATTTTCCATATTAAAATCTTTTTTGATGGCTTGGAGATCTCTAGCTTATCTGGATAGTTGGGGGAACGGAGGAGGAAAATGATCTGGGGTGGGGGAGGTGTGGATAAACTGATTTATGAATGTTGAGATGTCAAGTCAGGTGTGCCCACAGATAGCCAGGGGCTGGATGCTATGGGTGAGGGAGTCAAGAGAAGAGAGAACTTGAGGAAACAGGTGGGAACCTGAGATGTGTTCTGTTTCAGGGCATCAAGGAGAGGCTGGAGCACTGGGAGGCAACCAAGGACGAGAAAATATATGTGGTCTGAGGGGCACAGGAATAGTGGAGAAGCAGAGGCGCATAGTGTTGACCATACTTGCTCAGGAAGGGGCTGTGAAGGGAACGATAGACCAAAAAGAAAGGCAGGCATGAATAGAGTTGGTTTTCTTTAAGAATTCAAGATATATGAACACAGTTGACCCTTGAACAACAAAGGTGTAAAGTGCTAGGGTCCATTTATTATTTTAATTAAAAAAATTTTTAGTTTTTTTAAAAGATTTTATTTATTTGACAGAAAGACAGAGATAGTGAGAGAGAGAGAGAGCAGGAACGGAGAGGAGGGGGAGAAGCAGTCTCCCCACTGAGCAGGGAGCCCCACCCGGGCTTAATCCCAGGACCCTGAGATCATGACCAGAGCCAAAGGTGGATGCTTAACTGACTGAGCCACCCAGGTGCCCTAGGGTCCATTTATATGTGAATTTTTTCAATAAATATAGTACAGTACTATAAACACACTTTCTTTCATGATTTTCTTAATAATATTTTCTTTTTGCTAGTTTACTTAATAGTAAGAAGACAGTATACAATACCTGTAACATACAAAATAATATGTTAGTTGACTGTGTTATTGATAAAGGGTCAAGAGTAGGCTATTTGTAGTTAAATTTTGGGGATTATATGTGGATATTTTCACTGCATGGGGGGCTGGTGCTCTTAACCCCCACACTGTTCAATGGTCGACTGTATTTTTTTAGCATAGTAACTCAAATGAACTTGAATTTGAGTTCCTGTCCTCCACAAAATGCCCCCAGCAGCCAAAGACAAGATGGGCATCTATCTACACTCCCCTGTGGCATCCAGCTGCCACCTGCCTCCTCAGACCGGTAAGCTCCTTGAGGATGAGGTTCACATGTTTTTCCTGACTGCCTTTTGGGAGCCAGCACAGTGCTATGTGTATGGCAGAAATACATGACATATTTGTTGCAAGAATGAATGCATAATGAGTGACCACTAGAGTCTAGAGAAAGAGGTTCAGAGACCTGGGTGTGCCACTGTTATCACCAGCCCCATGTGGACATAATGAGCTTGGACTGGAGGCTCATTATCAAATGAGGCCCCTAGGTGACAATGGCAATTTGTCCAACTATTCTCCAAAATATCCCACGTGACTGCAACTACATGAAATATGAATTACACACAGAGAAAGAAGAATGACCAGAAAGAAAAGCCAGCAGGGATAACATCTAGAAAGCAGACTCCTAAGTGGCTGTTCTTTTCTATATACTTTCTGTATTTTACCATTTTTCCACACGAAAGTCTTGAACGTCTCTAACTCTTTTGCTTAACTCATCTTGTGCTCAGAAGGGTGCTTTCTGATCTGCCATTTAGATTCTGATATGGACTATCCTACCAGGAAGATGGTAATGTCCTGCACAGATGAATAAAGTTGGTAAGCCTGGGCCATTCGCCTCCTATTAACGGTCTCCTTTGCATTGATGAGCACAAATATGGTACACCCCAACGTGGCCCCGTGAGGTCCAGCACTTAGCAAAGCTGGGCTCCTCTGTTTACTGCAACAGCTGGGGAATTCTCCCTGCCTCTCCTACTGAAGGGTTCTTCCATGTCTTCAGAGAAAGAACACAGTTTCAGAGGAAAGATAAGCAGGGGTGCTGAAGACAAAGTGCTTGGGACCCTAAGGCAGAACTGTGCACCCATCTGGGACACCTCAGTAACTAGCTTTAAGGTGCGTGCCCCTGAAAGGTGTGGCAGCCCATCTGGGAGCTCTGGGTAAAGTACCTGCTACCACAAGATAATTAACAGCAGTAATAAGGCCTCTCTGGAAAACTGAATAATACTGTTATTAAAACTTTTATTATCTGTTTTATATGAATTTAATTGCCTCCGGCAGCTATATTTTGGGAGCAATGAGGATGGCAGAAATAATAAGAATGAATTAAACCACAAGCAGATCCAGTATCTGGGAAGATACAGAGCCCGCTTTCACTAATGGGATTGACAGCACTGACTCTGCAATTCTGCTCTGGTCTACATGAGGCAGCCCCAAAACCCCAAGGTCCCAGGCAGCAGCCAAGGCCTGTCCTGATATTTGCCCCTCAAATACCAACCATACTTTGGGAGAGTTGGTGTCAAGCAGAATGAGAGTAATTCTTCCCTTCCTCTCTCTGCACTGAAATGAAAATCACTACCCCTGCCCTCAAGTAACCGGGATTCTTTCATTCTGGAATTCATCTGGATCAGTTATTTCTGTGGCTTAGAGAATGTTAATAAATAGACAAGGCAATTCTTGTACGCTATACTTTTAAGTAAAGCTGTTAACATATACTATATTGTATTTTATAAGTTAAAGAAAAAAAAATAAGGTCTTTATAGACCATTCCAGGCATTTGACAATAAACAATCCTAACTCTCACAGTCTGGGCTGAGGAAGTTATAAATTATTAATGTGTCAAGCACTGCCCTCTGAAGCTTCTTTTCCATGAACCCAAGTATCCTGTATTTTAAGTTCCATTCAGGCAGCAAGCCCCTGAGACTCATTTCAATTTCAGGCCATAAAGGTGGACGGTGCTGATGTCAGGGTTTCATCTGCACAGAGCAAACCCCCTCCTCCCTTGATATTTCAATAGGTTTTTGAAACACTCTACAATAGCTTCAATAACCTCGCTGGCAATTTGTGGAGTGGATCATCAGCTCCAGCTTGAACCTCTCCCAAAGCTCCCTCACTGATTATCCTAATGTAGCGGGGGTAGCAGCAGCAGCAGCAGCAGCAGCAAAAAATCACCACTGAGCCAAGAGGCCTTGGATCAGGAAGGCTCTTGGAGGGTGTTTTCTCGGCACTTCTGCCTAGAGCTGTCACCTTCACAACTTAAAGTACTATATATGTATATATGTATATGTATGTATACACACACACACACACACACACACACACACACACACTGCATTTTCACTCACTTCCCAGGAAGGAGGCAGAAAAGATAAGAATTTCTTTGAGCCTGTCCTTGCATTGCTTTCTGTGAGCTTACTTCCCCCTCATATGTATGCACTTTCAGGGTGTGGGGTCCCTAGAAGAACGGGATCCTACTTCCTCTGTCCCACAATGTGGTGTTTCAGTGGAGTCCTAGACTTACAGTAGCCACTTAAAACATCCTGAAAGTTTTTTTTGTTTTTTTTGTTTTTTTTTTCAAATAAAATTTGCCATGGAAAACTTCTCCTCAGGGCCTTCATCACACGCACATGTGACTCGTTTGCATAGTTTTGTTTCTGGCACACTGATTTCCATTAATAAAAGAACCCAGCAACAAAACAGTCTTCAGTTCTGCCACAAATACCCATTTCCAACAGACTGCTTGTTTCATCTCAAACACCAAAAATAAAAAGTGACAAATGTCAAAGACCTAGGAAAGTCATCTATTTTGTCTCTGCTCATTTTAAAGGACAGTTGCTTTAGAAGATTCTTACATACTGCCCCAACCTTCACACCATCTCTTTTTTGGGACAGGAAGTTAACGCCCACCCCGAGGGGGCTCCCCTTTTACCAAAGGCTTGTGACTCCAATAAATGGGATGCTTCCCCCATGAGGCTGGGCCACGTGAGTCTGATTACTAAACAGGGAAAAAAAAAAAATCCTCCTGGGGGCAAGGAAGGGGGTGGTAGGTCATAAGGACACTCAGTGACAGAGAAGCCAGAAGCTTCATTTCTCACCAAGAAGTGGTATAGGCCTGGGGGTACCTCCATCTGTCAGAGTACCCATATCCCAGGATTCTGGAGCTCACTGAGTTTCTGAGGGAAGAAACGGAAGGGGCATCTGAGTGATTCCCTGGAGGGCCCACCTCCTCTCAGGGAGTAGCTGTGACATGTTTTTCCATCTTCCTGACTTCTCTGAACTGCTGCAGAATCCTATTTGCTCCCCCCTTCTTCAGTTTCTAACTCTTGACCAAACGTGTTAGTGGTACCATGAGGAATTCTGATTTTTAATCTCAGTTCCCCTGCAAGGTTTTCACCCCAAGCGCTGACATACTCCGTGGACGTGGGATTTGCCCAGGGCCCTGCCCCTACCCCACCTCGACTTCGGCTCTTACCAGCTGCCCTGTGCGTCGACCGCGTCTCGGCCATCCGGCTGTCCCGCCTGGAGTCCGGGGGCGGCACGACCTTCGCAAGCTCGCTGGGACCGGTGTCCGGGGGCGGCAGGGGGCGACTGTGCAGCAGCGGCTTCCTGGGCAGGGGAGGCTTGGCGCTGAGCGGCTCCGAGGGTCGGGCCTTCCCCTTTCCCGGCTCGTGCGGGGACCGTGCCCCTCGAGGGGAGGGGGCCTTCGCGGCCGGACATTTCTCGTCTTTGGGGAGCAAAGCCAACCCCCCTTTTTCTAACCGGATTTCAGCGCTGTATCTCTTTACCCCTCTGACTTCGACAGAGGACGCCTCCCGGTGCTTGAAGGACAGAGAGGTGGAGCGCAGCTTGACGGGGAAGGGGCCTCTGTCGTCGCCCGAGGGCGGCTCGCGGGCGGCCGGGCAGGGGTCTCCAGGGGCGTCCCGAGGGGTCCGGCCCGGCCCGGCCGCCGTGTCCCCCGAGTCCCGAGAGGCGCCGCTGCCGCCTGCCATCGCGGGTTTCCCGCCGTGGGGCTCGGGGGCCGAGCGCAGGTCGTCGAGCGCAGCCTCGCTCCTCCACACCAGGCTGCTCTTCAGAAGCGGCAGACGGCCGGCCGAGGGGCCCGCGGGGCCGCCGCGCTCCAGCACGCGGGCGCCGCCCGATCGCGGCCACGCGCGGCCCGACGACACCGAGAACTTCACGGCCCGCAACTCGCTGCCTCCCCGCTCCACCTTCCGCTCCGGCGCCAGTCTCTCGGGACCCCCCTGTGGCTCCGCGGGTTCGACCCTGGGCTGCTCGGCGGGGGCGGCCTCTCCGTCCAGGGGACGCGGAGCGGGCTCCTCTGCGGGCGACTCGCAGGCGGGCGGCGCGCTGGGGCCCGCGCTGACCGCGGGGGCCTTGTGCTTCAAGCAGCTCTTGGGGGCCGGCGGGCTTGGGGCGGGGGCCTCGGGAGATCCCTTCCCTGCTCCCTCGGGCTCGGGCTCAGGCTCGGGCTGGGGCTGGGGCTGGGGCTCGGGCACTTCCAGCGTCAGCTCCCCCTCCTTCTGGACACTTGGGTCTGGCCCCTCTGAACCAGCGGGAGTCTCCGAGGTGGTCGCAGCGTCAGTCTCGGGAGGTGTCGTGTCCTCCTCAGGGATACAGGGAGATAACCGAATCTCCACGTCTGCGGAAGCGCAGACCACCTCCTCAGCCGGTTCCCTGGCTAGGAGACACGTGCTTTCCAGAGACACTTCGTCCCTCTGGTTTTCACTGTCGGGAGTATGGTGTGGGGAACCTTCCGGCAGAGAGAGAGACTCGGGGCAGGGGGCCGGGCCTGACACGGGCTCGGTGACCTCGGGGGTGGCCGGGCGGCTTGAGGGGTTATCCCCAAGAAAGCTCTCCTCCTCCTCCTCAGCGCTGGCACTGAGGGCTGGGCAGTGCTGCAGGCGCGCCCGCCTAGCGCGCGGTCCCCCAGGCTGCAGCGTGCCGGCTGGCGCCCCGGGCTCTGGGCTTCTGTCCAGTACCGCATCCTGCTGTGCTGAACTGGGGCTCTCTTCTGTGTTGACTCTGGGTAATGACTTCTCCTCGTATTCCTCTTCCTCTGGGGTACAGGTCAGATCACTAAGGGATTCAGACTGTGCTCGCTTGCAGGAATAAAGAGGACAAAAAGACAGCATTATTATGTCGAATATTAGGAAGCCTATGACCTTTCCATTTTGCACAAGATTTAATATGGTTTAAAGGAAGCAGTGTGTCTCTTAAGCTGGCACCTAAGCAGACATTCACACATGGTGTCTCTTCTTAATCCTCCCCTTACCCATCTCTTTGGAAACTTGCCTTCCAAGTTCAGCTTTCAGCAGAACAGTGGTGGCTATGCCCTGAAAGTAGATACTGCTTAAGACTCTAGTGACTGGGAGCGCCTGGGTGGCTCAGTGGATTAAGCCTCTGCCTTTGGCTCAGAGAGAGCCAAAATGTGGGATAGAGCCCCACATAGGGCTCTCTGCTCAACAGAGAGCCCGCTCCCACCCCCCCACTTGTGATCTCTCTCTGTCAAAAAAAAAGATTCTAGTGACTGAACTACAAAACCGGCGGACACTACTCTAAAATATGAAGCAAAGGGGATCAAATAAGCTGGGGGTCTGCCATGCTTTGCACTCTACACCTATTATTTTACTTACTCTTGATTCATCACAGTAAGGAAGGATTATTTCCTTTTTGCACTTGAAGAACTGGGAGCTCAGAGAGGGCCACACCTTGGTCAAGATTGAGCTTATTAGCTCAGCTGAAAAGCTGGTGCTCTCTCCATGACCCTGTGGTGCCAAGAGCTTGTTTCCCAGCTCAATGCTCTCTCTCCAGGGATGGGCCCCATGGTAAAGGGAGACTGGTTTGCCTAAAGGATGATTCTTATCACCTCAAACACAGTCAAGGGCAAACCACATCTTGTAAGGTAACATCCCCAACCATAGCTGATGGATAAAGTCCAAACTTTTCAGCTTAATTAAAAGTCTTATATTCTCCGGTCTTAAATTATTTCTCCCAATCCCTGCTCAGGTCAAGCCGGGTCCGCACTACTTAATATGCCAGCCTCTGGGCCAAGTGAGTGGACAGTCCTCTGTCCCCGCACCTCCAGGGTGTTCCACCAGGAGCCCCCCAAGAACAGTCTCAGATTCCACTCCTATAAGAAGGAGTCTTGCCTCCTTCCCTGCAGCTTATGGTGTCCCTCTTTTCCTGAAGCCCTATTGGCTTGACAATTAAATACTGCCTTGTATTTTTCTTCTGAAAAGTGTCTGTAATTTAAATTTAGTCCAACTTCCTCCTTGCTGTACCAAAGTCAGTCACTGCTCACTCAGGAAGGAGAAGAGACCAAGATAGTCATGAATTATTCAAAAATACTATGAGAAAATGACCAAAAGCTTGAGGGTGTTGAGGTCACTCTTTTTAAAAAAAAGTTCAGGACATTAGAAACACTTCGATCTTCTTGGGAAAAAAAAAAAAAAAAAAAAAAAACTTCAGGACAGCAGACCTCCTTTCCTTTATGTTAAGAAATGTGCAGGAGTGTTTGTGTTAGGTTTTTGTTGTTTGCTGGTGCTATTTTAACATTTGTTGTTTGCCGGTGCTATTTTAACATCTTCCAGCTGGCCTCTGCTTGCTAACAGAACACAGGATAACTAGGGTGTTTGCGACAATACCTTAGCTAATTCTTGCCAAGGTGCACAGCCCTATGCCCCTGGATTGGAAAAAACGAAGATGTGCAAAGAAATCTACAGAAGAATTTTCAAAAGCCGCAGGTTCAAAAGGTGTCACTGGCCTTCTGCTACTACAGGAGATCACCTATGTTGAAACCTGTTTAGGATGTGGGTCGCGTTTTAAAACTGTCACAACCCTCGCAAAAGGAGCGGAAAGCTGAGAAGCAGGCCCAGCTGGGCATATCCCACCTTGAGCCACCAGAAGCTACAAGGAGGTGACAGTCAAGGGCTGGGCAGGATGAAGGCAGCATGGAGTGTGGACTTGGGACACTGAACAGAGGCTCTGCAGGGAGCAAAGGGGCTTCTGACTCAGCCTGGGCTCAAGTCCTGGGTCCAGCAGGAAGGCTGCACACACCTGCTCCATCTCCACCGCGGCTGCCCCTCCCCTCCCCCTCTGGGCCCTCACAGCAGCTTCACACCCTGCAACCGTCTGGAGGAAGCGAGAGTGGAGGACCCACTGCTCAGCCGGCACCAAAATGGAGACGGTCATGGCTGCCTGCTCATCAACCTCCTCTCACCAGAAAGAGTGAGTTTCGGGGCAGCAACTGTGTCATCTCTGGGCAGAGGACACTGCTGAGAAGTAGCGTCAGTCTCTGAGACCCAGAATTCGTAGTTGGTAGCTTTGTCAGCCACAGCCTGGCGCTACTCATATCATCGTGCTGCTCCCACTAAAAGAGAATTAATATTCCCTGCTCCTGGCACTGCTGGGGCGGGGATGAGGACTGGCCAGGGGCAAGGTGCTGGAGTAAACGTTCAGTTCACAGGCATCTGCTTCAGGCACGTCAGAGCCCCACACAGGCCCTGCTCCTGAGAGCAGGATAAAATGCTGAGATAACAGCCAGCTTTTGTCTTTTGTGTGTTTCTCTTTCCCGACCTCTGCTCTGGTGGGGCAGAAGGATGCAGCCAAATGCACTCTTGGAAGTGTTTTTCCAACTGGTAATAAATATCATGGTCTTAATAGCCAAGGTTGGTTTGTTTTTTAACTGTGTCAAGATGGAGTTTTTAAGGCAAGAAAAGCCTGGCCCGCCCCCTTTTTTCTCTAGAGCTCCAAAGATTCAGAGCCTGGATGGTGTCAGGTAGAGGGTTCGCCCCCCCACCCCCATGACAGAGCTGGAAGGTTGGAAGGTGCCTGGCCAGGCTGGACAGCTGTTCTGCCCAAAGGGAGGACAGAATATGGACGGCGGCAGGAAGAGTCTAAGGGGGAGACTCAGAGAGAGATGCCTGAGTGGGAGCAGCAGTGAAAATGGGGAGGCATAAAGAAACCTCAGATGTTATGGGGGATCAGAAAAGCGGGGGAAACTTGAACCTCACTGTTCAGTGAAATCGGAAGGAACCCTGACCTCTGCAGAAGTCTCCAGGGTTCCAGGGGGCCAGTGTGGCAGCTCAGTCTCACGCTGGGAGCAGAACAGGAATGCAGGAAAGCACCCTGATCCCCAAGAGGGGCCAGAGTACCAGGAAAATCTTCATGGTTGGGAGGAAGGACCTCACAACCAAAGGGCAAAGGGTGCTATGAACACTGAAGGACAGAGGCCTCCACCTTAGGGCCCAACAGTGACAATGGTGACCACTAGCCAGACACCTCTGCCCAGTCAAAAACTGAAGGGTTTTAATCCCTACCAAGAAGGGAAAGCAAAGGAGAAGGGAGGATATGTAAATGACAGTGTTTAAATCAAGAAATGTTTACCCAGAATGCCTAAATCAGAATTTCTGTTATTCTAAAAAAAAAAAAAAAAAAAAAAAATGGGGTTTGAGGACTAAGTCAAGCTGAAACATGGCAAGGTACAGCGCTGTCCAATGGAGAGCAAGAGAGGATGCTGCATTTCCACCTGGAGTATGAGTCGAGCTTCCCTCTGCCACAAAGTCCTGGCCAGGCTGTGGCTGGCCCTTTGGTTGTGAGGTCCCTCCTTCCAACCATGAAGATTTTCCTGGTACTCTGACCCCTCTTGGGGATCAGGGTGTTTTTTGCCATGGCAAAAGACATCCCCATGGGAATAAAGCCCAGACTTGAGACCAGAGGGAGCTGGCTCTGTCCCTGCCCTGTGGCTCCACTCAGCATGAGGACAGGCAGGTTGGTTACTGGTCCCAGCCAAGTCCCACAGCATCAAGCCTTTAAATGTAAATGTGTTGGGTGTGCGAGCATTTACACAAGTACCCTAGTGACCAGCTTGCACAAGAACACATTAGCCTGGGTAACCACAGCCAGGTTCTCTTCTCGTGTTAGTCTCCTCTAAAGTCACCCCTGCTGGCAGGTGTTTAAAAAGCACCTTCCACATGCCCAAAGGAAAACCTACTATCCCTAGCTGAGCACCTAGCTTGTCCGGGGCCTTTCATCACCCTACAATCTGGTCTCCAGGGAAGGAAGGAGAGAATGTTGGTCTGTGGGCAAGTCTTTCTCAGCACTGTCATTTTCTGTGGCCAGGCTGGCCCCACACCCTGCTCTCAGCTCCTCCAGGGCGGAGACATTGTGGTAACCACTGGGCAGCAGAGAAGGCAAGGATCTTATGTGGACCTTTAACACACTATGAATCCAAAGCACTCCATGAATGAGTTCTTGGCTCTTAGAACTATGAGTCGATGACTACACAGGCAGCATGCCTGGGGGTGTGGGGGGGGGAACTTCTGTCCTCACAGGGGCACAAACCCCACACTACTAAGTAGATCCTTGCCCAAGGCAGGCATTTGAGCTAGTGTGTCAGCTTATCTGTCATTGTTCATTCCCTCATTCATTCATCCGTTCAACAAATGTACACTAAATGCCAGCTGTGCAGCTAGCACTGCTCTAGAGGCCGGAGAGGGCTGGGGTGAGGGCTCAGGAAGACTGGTAACAGGAACACCTGGGTGGCTCAGTCGGTTAAGTGTCTATCTTTGGCTCAGATCATGATCCCGGGCTTCTGGGATCGAGTCTCACATTGGGCTCCTTGCTCCAGGGGAGCCTGCTTCTCCCTTTGCTTCTGTTCCCCCTGCTTGTGCTCTCTCTCTGACATATAAATAAAATCTTTAAAAACAAAAAACAAAAATACTGGCAGTAAACAAGTGAGCACACACACACACATTTACTAACATCACTTCTGCGTGTGGCCAGGGCTATGAAGAAAGGGACTGTGCTGGTCGGAAGGTGGGGCTGCTTTCCAGAGGGTGGTCAGGTGAGCCTTTCTGGGGAGAGGACCTCTGAGCTGAGACCCAAAGACAGAAGGAGCCAAACAGGAGGAGAGTGTCTCAAGCCGTGGATACAGCAGGCATCAGGCCTGAGGCCAGAGACAGCTCTGGAGGCTACAGCGTGTTGAGAGAGAGGGAGAATAAGAGGAAGTCTAAGAGGTAGGTAGGGCCTGGTTGTTCCAGGCCTGGAGTGCGGACCTTATGCTGACCTTACCCTGCCATGGGAAGGCAGGGGCCCCACAGTGCATGGTGGCTTCACAGGCGATGTTGCAGAACCAATGAACAGATGGCATGTTTATGCAGGGAAGAGACCTACGTGATGTACATTGAAAAAGAGGAGCAACTCCAGCTCCTGCAGATGGTCCCACTGATCATGGGGGTTTCTTACAAGGGGCATGTGACCCTGAGAAGAGAGAGGCCACGGTGGGAGGGTGTGGGGGTGGGGGCGACCAGGCCTGTGCAGCCTGCCTCTGCATGTAGGAAGAAGCCCCATTACCGAAGACAGCCGCCTCATTTTGCTGGACCGTTGGTTGCGAGGCTTAACCAGGAGCTTGTGCTTAGCTGCAGAGTTGTCCAGGCAGGAGGAGAATTCTGGAGGGTAATCGAAATCAGCCACGGGAGCCGTGCTGCTGTCCGAGGTGCGGGGGGAGATGCCGGCATCGCTTGCCTGCCTGGAGAAGAGCTGGTCCGGAGACTGTGGCCGGGATGAGGAAACTAAAGACACCTTCATGGGACAAGGAGCAAGCAGGCCAGGCATTAACTTTTCAGTATGAAATGGGTCCAGCCAACATATCAGCTCCCTTCTTTTATCGTGCTCAGTCTTCCCACGCCATCTCTGGGCTTTACATGGAGGGACAGACCTACACCTTGACTCTCAACAGGGAGGACTCTAGGGGACTTCCTTAGAAAGGAGTTTTAAATGTTGGGCCAACCCCTACAAACTTCTCACTCATTTCCATGGCCATGCAGAGAGCCTGCATTCCGGGCAGCCTCGGTGAGACAACTCTGCCTTCACCCTTCCAAGCAGGTACAGGCACTTCTGTCAAGAGCCTCTTTCTCTGCTGAGACAGACCCACCTGATCTAAGAGCAGGCGTGCTCCTGCCTCTGGAAGCCGAGAGTGTGGCCCAGAGGTGGTTTTACAGGCTGGAGCAGAGGATGGGCAGAGCCCATCAACCCAGCAGCCCATCGCTGCAGCTGCATTTGTTCTTTCCAGAAGGTTTCTGTATCTTCATGTGTTCTCCTGCAGAAATCTGGTGTGACAGATAGTTTGCTAGCTTACACCTCAGCAGCGAGGCACTGACAGTCAGTCAAGGGCAAAAGCGCTGCCAGAGAGAAAGGGGACTTTGGTAGTCACCCAGAAGAATGACGGTAGCATGCTCTTGCCCGCCCACTGAACTTGGCCATCCCTTCACTGAGTGAGGTCTCAGTGGGTTCTACTGCAAAGAGGTTTATCAGCATGAAGAGGCGGAGGAGGGTACCCAGTGGGCACCCATGAGCAAATGTAACGTGCACAGAAGCAGGGTGCAGAGAGAGAATCCGAGAGGTGCTGGGCTTTAGTTATAACCCTGCCCCCTGCTTCTATTCTGTATGGTGCTCAGCATTCGTGTCAAGTTTACCTTTTTCTCCCAGTGTTGTTCATCTTCCATTTTGTATGTACACACACAACAAATGTTACCACTGTAACCGCTTCTAGCCATACGGTTCAGTGGCAGTAACGACATCCTGTTGCTGGGCAACCATCTATAGAACTTTTTCTCTCATAAAACTGAAAGTCTGTGCCCACTAAACAACTCCCCATTGCCCTCTGCCCCCCAGACGCTGCAACCACCATTCTACTACCTTCTATCTCTATGACTCTGACTACTCTAGGTACCTCACATTAAGGGGAATCATACAGGATTTGCCTGTTTTTGTCTCGCTTGTTTCACTTAACATAACGTTCACCCATGTTGTAGCCTGGGTCAGACTCCCCTCCCTTTACAAGGCTGAAATATATTCCACTGTATGTAGATACCACACTTTGTTTATCCGTTCACCCATCAATGAATGATGCAATAAAGCAATGTGGTTGCTTCACATTCTAGCTAGCATGAATAACGCTGCTGTGGACATGCGTGTACAAACACCTCTCCAACAACTGGCTTTCAGTTCTTTCAGTTATATATCCAGAAGCGGAACTGCTGGATCATACAGGGGTTCTATTTTTAATTTTTTGAGAACCTCCATACTGTTTTTTCCACAGTGGCTGCACCATTTTGCATTCCCACCAACAGTGCACAGCAGCTCCAATCTCTCCACATCCTTGCCAACACTTGTAATTTTCTACTTCTTCGATAGGAACCATCCTGGTGGGTGCAATGTGGTGTCAAGCTTACATTTTAACCTAAGCCCACAATTTTAGGCATTTCACAATGATTTAGTAAGCCCCCGTGAAGATGGTCTCCTCGGGAAGGAGGCAGCAAACAAGACGTGGGTAGTGGGCAGACTCCCAGCGGCCTGGGTACATGTTGCTCAGTTTCTTTTCCACAACCCTGGAGCCCCACACAGAGCAGGTTGCAATAGCTTCTGCTAAACTAGGGGACCCTAGAAGAATGTCACTGTTAGGGAGACAAGCTGATGCAGGGACTGTCCCTGCAAGGGAACTTCCTCAGAGAAATGTATTTTCCCTCTTAACAGAAAGGTGTCTCATATATTCTCCTGCAAGTATGAAGTTTATTTCTGCCAAATGGGGGAAGACTATTACTACAATGAGGGGAAAAGGGTAATAAGTGGACATAATCTATTTTAATTCTCTTGTTTCAGCTACATGGGTTCTTACGGGAATAAAGCAAGACAAATTATTAAAAAAAAATAAATAAACCACAGGACAAGACTCCCGGCTTCCTCTGTGCCTGTGGCTTTGGCTTCTACTGTTGTAGCTGATGACTCAGTAAGTCACCCAAGATTGGACAGGTGACGCCTCTCCCAGGTGTCCTCCCTGAGGGTCACCATTAGAATGGGTGCATTCCAAAGGTCATAAAGAATCCATCATTTCCACCCTTGTCCAGAGGAACTATATGTATATACACATGGTAAAATTTGGGGCTTTGTTTTCCTGACTGTGTGGGACTTAAGAGAACAGAAGAACAGGCCAGATGAGCTGCTTCTGCAAATGCAGTGACTCCCAGGTGAGAATGATTATGCCTTCTGTGAGGACATGGGCTTTGGTCACCTTTCTATAAACGCAAAGAATGAACCTTCCCTGCCTCCTCTCCACTCAGGTGCCCGGCTCGTGCACCACCTGAGCAGCTGATCCTGGGCTCAGGCCCATTCCAGCCCTGAGAGGGTCGCGGGTGCAATCTGGCAATGGGCTTAACTTCACAGAAACTCTGACCACAGTGACTTCTGTCCCTGCAAAATGCCTGCACTGGCTGTCACGGCTGGTCTTTCCTGCTAAGGCACCCAACTCTCACTTCTCAGTCTTTGTGGTCATTCCGAGAGCTCTTGGGGCCTGAAAAGACCAACGCCTTTCTGACTCAGGAGAATTACGCATCCTGTCTTTGATCAGTGCAGCAACTCTGTGAGGTAAGATAGGACAGGGCAGGAAAGCTGACCTGTGTTTTTAATCTGTGGGCTGGAACCATTCCCATTTGCACTGCTTGCTCCCAATCACCTGGTTTGTCCTGAAATCTGTGCTTCTGGATGATTCTGGAAGTGAATGATTTAAAAAGTCTAGCAGGTGGCCAGCCTTTCATTGGAGGAATGGGACTCAAACAGGAAAATGGCCTGCGGTTCACGGGCTTTTCCAGGGGTGGCCCTGGGTGACAGCTGCTTTACAGTGTTTGTCCTCAAATAGAGGGGCTCAGCCAACAAGGTGTGGGCTGAGGCTTGTGCACATGAAGCAGGGCCGGTGGGTCCTTTCTGGGAAGGAGGAGCCTGTTGGCTTCGCATCCCCAGCTGAGGGCAGGGGAGGCACTGACCTACCAGATCTCACATAATCCTCTCTAAAACCCTCTGAGGACATGGATACATTTCTGCTAGAGCCTATGCTGTGTCTCCCCATGTGACACCTGCCCTCATCTCCCGGGACAGCTTGCCAGCTGGCCACCTCTACCCGGTGCTTTCTACTTAATGGCAGGACACTTAGCAGATGGCTAGTTGGATGTCATTTTACCTTAAAACTCGCCAAATAAAGTTTTATTCATTGTCACTTCATGTTTGGTAATGAGATTTTAAAAATAATTCTAGGCATTTCCTGAAAAACTCATTCCATCAGAAAATACAACCTTGGCAGTACCATGAGATACTTGTTACTGGAAACATTTTACCACAATAATCTTCATTAAGTTTCTCTATCATATATGTGGGCCTGGGCCTGCTTCAGGAGTCACAACAGGAAAAAATGAAATAGCCCACAATCCCATCCTTTGGGGATTTAGGGTACCATTATATCAAATATCACATGTTATATGAAGACATTTTAAAGGGTGCCCTGTTTCCCCCAGTCCACTGTGCCCAAGAAACTTTCAGGGCATTAAATATGATCGCTGTGTCTTCAAAACCATTATAACAAAGATTACACAATTTTTTTTTTAAGTCTTAAAGGCTCCAATTTTAGTTTCCTATTACCCAATTAATGAAATTACCTAGTTAATGAAATCTCAGAACCTTGTTTTTTCAGCAACATGACCAGGGATGCTGAGAAGGATGAGGCTAGCCCTGCCCGGTGAGAGGAGCCCCCACGCAGCTAACTATGTATTCTGTGCACTGTGGTGCTTTGCAGGTTCAGCGTTGGGCTCATGCCTTAATGAATGGAACTAAAACCTACTTGTTCTCCTGTACGGTCCCAGCTAAAGGCAGAGAGAGCCAGAGAACTGTGGGATGGAGTGAGGGCAAACCAGTCCACTATGGCTTCTAAGAGTTGTCTCTCCAGGGGTGCCTGGGTGGCTCAGTGGGTTAAGTCTCTGCCTTCGGCTCAGGTCATGATCTCAGGGTCCTGGGATTGAGCCCCACATCGGGCTCTCTGCTCAGGGGAGCCTGCTTCTCTCTCTCTCTCTGCCTGCCTCTCTGCCTACTTGTGATCTCTGTCTGGTTTGTCTGTCAAATAAATAAATAAAATCTTTAAAAAAAAAAAAAGAGTTATCTCTCTAGCACGTGGCCCTGAAACTTTCAACATCCCATCTGCCCCTGAGGCTGGAGAGGCGGACGCTGCACATCTCAGACTACGAGATGGGTCTGCCACGTGACAATGGAGTTCGCCATTGCCTGCTGACCTTCCCCTCCAGGAGTTTAAGGGTTGGCTTGAAACCCATCAAACAGGCCAAATAATCCTCCTTGTCTTCTCCTCCTTCTCTTCAACATGGGAGAACAGCTCACTGCCTTCAGACCCTGCTCACGGAACAAGCAGGGACAGGTTCACCTTAGAGCAGAATTCTGGAGAGAACAATTCTCCAGCCAGCTCTGAGCGAACTCCCAAGCCTGGGGCCTACTTAGGTGTAGTTACACCACAGTCCTTCCTCTGGCTTTCATTAGTGATGCTCGGGGGACCCACAACTGCACCCGAGTTAGAGAAATATTCTTTCCCCTGCCTTTGCCTGGGGGCTTCTGTTGTCCAAGCTGAAGTGACTGCTGACGTATTACAGAGTGGCTCAGAATCTACAAGATGGTGGTTCAAGATGAATCTGCGAGATTCCCAGTGAACAGGCCTTCACTAGGGCACAAGCCAGAGCTCCAAGAATGCACCGGGCAGGGGAGTGGCTATAAAGCATGGACTCTGGCCTTGGTTTTTCAAGTGTGAGCAAAACACATGTAACTCCAATTCTATCCACCCCTCAGCAGGGCTGGTCTAAAGGGAAAATGATCATTTATGTACAAGCACAGCCTATGGGCTTAAGATGGCAGCACCACGAGCAGGGTGACTTCCTCAGGGCGCAATTCTTCATCCTGTTTCCTAATGGGGAAGGCTGTTATCCACAATCAGCTCCCCTGCCCTGCTGAGGTCATAGATACCCCTCCTGCTTGTCAAACTTCCCCCGTTGCCCTTTTTTCCAGCAGCACACTACCGCATTCTAGCCCTAGACCAACAGGTTCTCATGGTCCTAAACTAAGATCAGAGAGTCCAGATTTAAGTCACGTATGTTCACCACTCCCTCTCCCTCCAGCCAGATATCATGACAACAGAAAATAGACATAAAGGTGTTTCCCTTCTTTCAGATGGGATGCCTGGTCTGGTCATCTGCTCAGGCAGGAAAAACCAGGTAGAGGACTGATTGTATCAGATTTGTAACCATTACAAAAAAAGTTACCAAAAACGTATCTCCTGACAAGATGGACATCTCTGCTCAAATAATGGAAACAGCCCAAGACTGTGCACTCCACTGACCTGGTCTGGAATACCACCTGGCCATACAGACCATGGGACTCTTACAGGAGCACACGGGGGCCACCAGAGCGCACCCCCACCCTCAGTGCCCTCTGAAGTGGGTGCACGCCAAGCCATGAGGTGGCCCAGGTTTCACTTGCCTTTATGGTTGTGCCAGGACCGATGTCAGGTAGCAGGGACATCTCTGGGGGGCTCCTGGGTAGACCGTCGTCCTCAGAACTCATGCCCGTGTCATCTCCCCGCTTGGCAGGAAGGCTCCCCGGAGGAGGTGGCGGCCCCATTTTCACATTACACTGTATTTTTAGCTAGATTGTAATAAAGAACATTTGCTCTTATTTTCATCTGCAACTTTTTAATCAACAAATCTTCCTGCTCCGATTCATTTATTCAGGGTCTATTTTCAATGCCCCTGCCTGGTGTAGTGGACTGAACTGAAAAGCGTTGTCTGCCACCAACCCTCCTGCTCTTGAAAATGAGTGGTGAGGGCGCCTGGGTGGCTCAGTGGTTTAAGCCGCTGCCTTCAGCTCAGGTCATGATCTCGGGGTCCTGGGATCGAGTCCCACATCGGGCTCTCTGCTCTGCAGGGAGCCTGCTTCCCTCTCACTCTCTCTGCCTGCCTCTCTGCCTACTTGTGATCTCTCTCTGTCAAATAAATTAAAAAAAAAATGAGTGGTGACAATTCAGGATGAGTCAGGATCTGGCTGTAAGTAATTCAGAGTGTCCTGCATGCAATTATACTTCAGGATATGTCAAATAACAGGCAGAAAATAACTTGAAAACGTCTTGACTCGTATTTGACATACATACCAAGTGTCACTGCCAAGGAGAAGTTTACCTGCAGGGCTTTAATCCGGTCGCACACATTTTCTTGGGAAAACACCCGCACAGGTCGAGGGGGGTCCTGTCCCGACTCAGGAATGAAAATACTGTCATGCGACAGGGCCCGGCTACCCAGTGTGCTCCTCGACTCCCTAGGACAAAAGAGGCACGGTGAGAGTCTGCACTCCTCCCTGTCTCATGCTGGGCGCTCAGGATGGACAGGAGGGCCAGGGCCTAGCGGCACAGCCACAGTAAGCCCTCACTTGTATTTATTTTTTAATGGCTTTTGACTCCAGTTTATCTCCACCCGGTCAAATACCACAGCCCACGATGAGGAGCCCTGCAGCGGTAGGAATTTTCCTGACGGCTCTGAAGGTTGTGTGAATTCTTTTTATTAATGGGAAAACCCGGGTTTGATGTGGTGTGAGGTCCAAGACAGCAGGCCTGCAAGAGGAAGGGCTGACTGGGCGGGGTGGGGGTGTGTGCAGAAGACTGTGGTGGATGCCTGAGGAAGCTGAAATCATTCCTGTGGGCAAACAAGCCGGTCCTCGGTAGGCTAGAGGTCATGTCTGCATAGCAGCTGAGGACCTGCCTGATGGAGGCATCCTGGCAAGGCGGTCCAAAACACATATCCACGGACTGGGTTTGAAATGGGAACTGCCGATCGCAAAGCTGTGCCCTCTTTTCATTACCTGCTGTGAATGATCTGTCTAATCCAGCTTGTGTGCCTCGCCCTGAAGCACAGATGGGCCCTTCCATCATCCCCATCCTGGCCTCGGCCCCAGCCCCGAGCTCGAGACTCCATTTAGGAACTGAACGCACAGGACATTCACACAGTGTTTGTCCTAAGAGGATGTGGGAGTTAGCTGTCTGAACAATAGGTGGAAGGAGATGATTGAGACCCGCTGATGAAGGAAGGAAAACCTGCCCCCACCGGCACTGGGCATCTGTGCTCCATGCTCCCCCACCCGCAGGGCGCCCCAGGCATCCTGTTCTCTGTGTGGCATTAGGAACTCTTGGGGGTGGTCCCACTCCACTGTAGATCATGTTGTGTTGGTTAATGGTGCTTGCCAACTTCTTTCGAGCTCACGGTAGTGAGTCTGCAGCAGGGGAACCTACAGGCTCCCAGAAGGATGTATCCTCAGTCTTCTGGGAGGGCATGAAGCCTAGTGAAAGAACCCGGCAGGCCCTCCCTGCCAGTGGCATCTCCTGTTACAAAGATCACACGCACACCTGCCTTTCCCTCCTATTGTGGGTAGCCCATGGCCATGCCCCTTGAGAACCATAACCACTGCTCCAACGCCTCTACTCTGGGTATAAGTAGGAGTTGAGACAGCATGAAAAGGCCTCTGCAAAGATACACTGGCAAAAACACAGAAGGTCATACGTTCAGGGCCATTCATTACAATTACAGAAGGAAGAGACCACCAACATCCCAAATGGCCCTCAGCAGGTATCTGCATAAACCAAGGCACATCGTCTAATGAAGACTCCCTCCCACCCTGCAGGCGACCATGTGGTAGGGCAGCACCAGACTGCACCGAGTGGAAAATGAAGCAGAATGCATGACAAGGTTTGTGGTATGTCAGCTCTATGTGGGGAAGGGGTGTCTGAATATAGGTGAACACAGGTGAAGAGGTGTGTTGTTTGCTTACATTTTAAAACATAAAAATAGAAGGATAAGTAATAGCTTCCGTTGGGGAGAGGGACAAGACAAGATCAGGAGACAGGGTGCCAAGGCACTTGTACATGTATAATTTTGCCTTTAGAATTATGTAAATATTTTATATAGTTAAATGACAAAATCAGACAAAAAGAGAAATAAGATAATCTCTGAAACTAGAAAACAAACAGAAACAAACGAGCCTAATTTTATATCATATTGTTGGCATAACTGCACAGAGGACAGAATGATTTCAGGTGATTTTAACTCAACATCCAAGTGACTTTTTTTTTTTTTTTTTTTTTGAGAGAGAGAGAGAGAGAGAGGGTGAAGGAGAACTGAGGGGAAGGAGGGAGAGGGAGAGAGATAATCTGAATCAGGATCCACAGCCAGCATGGAGCCCAACAAGAGGTTTGATCTCACAACCCTGAGATCATGACCTGAGCTGAAACCAAGAGCTGGACATTTAACTGAATGAGTCACCCAGGTGCCCCCCAGATGACTTTTGACTCTACATTCATAACAGGATAAATTCTAAGAACAAAAGAGCCCACAAAGTTATAAAATTACACTTGGTAGTCTTTTTGGTAGCAATACTGATTTTAAAAAATGGTACAGAACAATCTTAATAGACGTAACCTCTATGTGGGAAAGCAGGGTAATGAGATTATTATATTATATGAAGGAAAAAAATGAATAATTTTGTTAATATCACTAGGAACCAAGAGAACAGCGAATTCAAATAATTAAAGTAAAAAAATTTGTCTTAAGTTTGAACTGGAAACATCAGTGAGTTATTTTCTCTTAAAAAATAGAGTTTATTTTCTAGTATCTAATCTACTGAAGAAGTCTAGAAGCAATGAGAGCCAGCTAGTAATCATCACCTCTGGCAGCTAGACTGTGGTCTCTAAAAATCATTTCATACTAAGAGGAATGAGGACCATATGAAGAGGTGGCTGATCGTAGGTCTAGGCCAGGAAATGTACCAAATAAAGCAGGGATTTCTCATTGTATAAGGAAGTAAGGAAGGTTTCAAAGACAAATGGAGTCATGTCCAAAGAACCCAGGAGCTAATCTGAAGTGACTCCCAATAGTGTAAGATGAGGCACTGTGAGCATAAAAATGAATACTGTCATGTGCTAAAGCAAATAAAATATATAAAAATCCATGCATTCACAATGATACATATTTAAAAAACAAACAAACAGAAAAAAAACCCCAAAACTCATTGGTCAGTGCTGGAAGTTAGGGTACCAGCTAGAGCACCAGAGCGTTACTCTGAAGGTAGATTGGTGAAAGGTGAACCAGGCATTATTCTGCCTTTCACGGACAACTTGCATGTTAAAGAAACCAAGGAGTTGATGAAAAAAAGGTCTCCTCCATGTAAGAATTCCAGCTAACATATGCAGAATGAGTGATACAATTAGGAAAACCACCATTTTGCAATAAAATAATGGGTCCAGGCAATGATCATCAGCAGGTGTTGAAACCATTAGGTGAAGGTTTGTGGGGCTATCACACTGAGAGACCCCTGAACCCACTGTTCTGTCTCAGTGTCATGAGAAGTGGGACAACCAGATGGCATGTGCCTCATGAGGTGATGTGACAGTAAGTACCCAGTACCATCTTGAACCTCAATCGAATTAAATCCAGATCCATCTAACACTTTACAAGAGATTCAGAGACTATAAAAATGAGTTAAATCACACCAAGAGAAAGCAAATCCAGAATGTGGGATATTTGGCAGAGAAAATTACCCTGCTTCTCCATCAGATCAATGGCATGAAACAAAGTGGGGTGGGTAGAGAGGGAGAAGGAAAATCATTACAGATTAAGAGCCTTAAAAAGCGTAACAACACAGACACAATAAATGGGTGTCAGCCTTTTAAACCCACAGGGTCCCACGTGGTTTGCCAGCATTAATGCACCTTGGCAAATGGAACTCTTTGCCCATGGTATTGGATGAGAAGTTGCTACAGAATCTAGAAAGCTCAGAGACTCTCAAAGGGGCTAAAAAAGTGCCTCTAAGATTTTGTCCCTTATATAGTCAATTAATTTATAACAAAGAAGCCAAGAATATACAATAAGGAAAGGACAGTCACTTCAATAAATGCTGCTGGAAAAACTGAATAACCACAAGTGAAAGAACGACACTGAACCCTATCTTATACCACAGAAAAAATCAAGTAAAGACTTAGATATTAAGTTATTTATTATATTCATTTATTAGATATTTATTAGATAGATTTATTAGATATATAGATTTATTAGATAGATATTTATTAGATAGATTAGATTTATTAGATATTAAGACCCCAAACCATAATACTCCTAGAAGAAAACAGGTAGTAAGTGACCTTGACATGGGTCATGGCAATAATTTCTTAAAAGCAAAGGCAACAAAAGAAAAATAAAGAATGAGACTATATCAAATATAAAATCTTCTACGTAGCAAAGGAAACCATCAACAAAATGAAAAGACAACCTACAGAATGGGAGAAAATATTTGGAAATCATGTTATCTGATAAGGGGTTAATATTAAAATATATAAAGGACTCATATAAATCAATAGCAAGAAAAAAAATCTGATCCAAGATAGGCAGAGGAATTAAATAAGACATTTTCCCAAAGACACACAAATGGCTAACAGACACATGAAAAGATGCTCAATATCACCCATTGTTGGGGAAATGCAAATCTCACACTTGTTAGAATGGCTATCACCAAAATGATAAGAGATAAATGTTGGTGAGGATGTGGAGAAAAACTTTTTTGTAGTGTTGGTGGGAACGTAAGTTGGTGCAGTCACTGCGGAGAACAGCACGGAGGCTCCTCAAAAAATTTAAAATAGAACTACCATAGGATCCAGCAATTCTACTTCTGGGTATTTATCCAAAGGAAATGAAAACAGGATCTTGAAGAGATATCTGCCTTCCTATATTCACTGCATTATTCACAACAGCCAAAATATGGAAATAATCCAGTGTCTATCAATATGAAGAAAATGAATAATTTTGTTAATATCACTAGAAACCAAGTGTATAAGAGAACAGTGAGTTCAAATAATCAAAGTAAAAAAAATTTGTCTTAAGTTTGAACTGGAAATACCAGTGAGTTATTTCCATCCACATGGATGGATACAGAAAATGTAGTGTGTGTGTATACATATACACGTGGTATGTTACTAAGTCACGAGGAACGGGGACATCCCTTGGTTTGTGACAACATGGATGAGCCCCAAGGGCGTTACACTAGTGAAACAAGACAGAGAAAGATAAAGGCTGTATGATTTCACTTATATGCAGAATCGAAACTCACAGAACACATAGTAGATGGTGGTTACTAGGGGCTGCAGGGTGGGGGAAGCAGCACAAACTTCCAGTTCTAAGATGAGGAAGTAAGGAGATTGACGGCACAGTTTTGTATGGCACAGTCATTATCGTTAATACTCTTGTATTATACACTTGGAAATTGTCAAGAGACTAGATCTTAAATACTCTCACCTTAAAAAATAACTAGTAATTAGGTGACATGATGCAGTTGTTAGCTCTACGGTGGTAATCTGTTTTTAATATATATGTGTATTAAATCAACATGTTATATGCCTTAAAATTCCACAAAGTTATGTATTAATTTTCTTCCAGTAAAGTTGGAGGAGGAAAAGATCTTGTCTTATCCTCTGTATAGCTCCCTAAAAGCAGTGCACTTCCTGGGCCTCATCAGACCCCACCCCTAGCCTAGCATCACTCCTGCAAACTCCTCCCCACCTCCATCAAGGAGCCAGATGCAGGGCGTGGTCCCAGGACCTCGAGTTCATGACCTGAGCCAAAGGCAGATGCTTAACTCACTGAGCCACCATGGCGCCCCTTCAGCAAATTTTTACCAGTAATTGAGGACCTAGCCCCTGCCAGGTGCTGGGAACATAAAGATAAAAAGGAAATTGTCCCCATTGCCTGGGCTCCAGGGACAATGAGGAGACACACAAGTAGAGAGGTCATTTCTCACAAATGCACAGACACACACACCCTGCTCCCCGCTCTGCTGTGGTCCTGTTCTCTGGTTGGAAGGGCCACTGTGTTCGGGTCAAGAAACAGGGCATGGGTGGTGAGTGAGTGTTATAATTTCCCTGGGGCTGGTCCAGTGAAGACATTTACTTATCAGCAGGATTATCATGATAATGTCTTGTTCCCCCAGAATTTGGAGCACACTGCCTTAAAACAATGCGTGTACCGCCCGTCCTCCACGCTCTTGATGCAGTGTAATGTGGGTCCTTCCTGCTGCCTGCCAACACCAGGAAAGACAAAAAACCCATCAAAAACCCCAAAAGAAAAAACTTGAATCTTTCCACTTCAGTCATTTGGTGCCACCAAGTGGTCAACACAATTTCTACTCTTCTAAAGAGGCAAGGAGACTGGGGGAGAAGAAGGAGACTGGGGGAGAAGAAGGGGACCGGTCAGCATCACCGGGATCCTGAAACTTATGGCCCTGTCCTAGTGGGATCTGTTCCCCCATCCCAAGGGTCATTATACCTTCTGTGGAGTTTTATTCTCAAACTAAAACAAACTATGTTTGTTGCATGGCAACAAATCTGTTTTCTCCCCCCTTTTATTCACAGAAGTGACTTCTGGAATCACTGAAGCATGCTTACTGTAACTATATTTTGGTGAGGTACCAGTTCTAGAAATAAGGATTACTTCACTAGATTTCCCCCAAGTTTTCATACCTATTGGTTCTATTGTATCCAACAAGATTTTTGGATGATTTTTCCAAGACTTAACAGCAAGAAGCCTTTCCCCCACCCCTCTCTCCTTCTAATGGAAAATTTTCTTATTAGACAGTTCAAAGTTCAGGATTAGGGAGATGTATTTTCCTGGTATGTTCTATGCCTTCAAAAGAGTGTTAAGTCAAATAAAATCATGGCTTGTGTCCTAATCTTACAGCTTTCAGTTGCAGGGCAATGGGCAAGTTCTCCAAAACTTCTCTAGAGCTTAGTTTGCTCACTGATAAGATGGTAGTTCTGGCCTCCCCTCCCACAGTGATTGGAGACTTTTATTAAACAAAGCACTTGGGAGCGCCTGGGTGGCTCAGTGGGTTAAATCCTCTGCCTTGGCTCAGGTCATGATCCCAGGGTCCTGGGGTGAAGCCCCACATCCGGCTCTCTGCTTGGCGGGGAGTCTGCTTCCTCCTCTCTCTGCCTACTTGTGATCTCTGTCAAATAAATAAATAAAATCTTAAAAAAAAAAAAAAGGCCAGCACCCTTTTTGGGGCGCCTGGGTGGCTCAGTGGGTTAAAGCCTCTGCCTTCGGCTCAGGTCATGATCCCAGGGTCCTGGGATCGAGCCCCGCATCGGGCTCTCTGCTCTGCAGGGAGCCTGCTTCCTCCACTCTCTCTGCCTGCCTCTCTGCCTGGTTGTGATTTCTCTCTGTCAAATAAATAAAATATATAAAAAAAAATAAACAAAGCACTTGGCACATAGGTACGTGATAATGTTTTCCCTCAACCTTCTCCATCCCTATGTATGAAAAGACAGAAAATACAACTTCCCTGGAAGAACCTCCAGTGGAATTCCCTAGAAGAGAAAGAGACTCAGAAATCCAGACAGTTACCAGGACACCAAGACAGAGTATCTGGGTCCTCCCGCACTCCCACCGACTTTTTGGGGCACAGGAGCCTGAAGGATGGACGGGGCAACTTACTCGAGCTCATCCTCTGAGTCATAACCCACTGGCCCTGACTCGATGGCAATCACCTCACTCTTCGCCTGACTTTGTTTCCAGGTGCTATTTCCGGTGGAAGACGGCGATTCCTTTCTCTTCTTTTTCCCGAAGAACTTCTTAAATGTCTTGAACTTGGACTTTTTCTTTCCTATGCAGAAAGAATGCATGTGGTTACTTGCTGAGCACGTGTGGGGTGTGCCCCATGCACCCATTACTCACTCCTGGGAAGTCCTTTTTCCACACAGAAGCACGTGAAGTACACAGACAACTGCTTTTGCACATCTGAAAAAATCGATCCCATGACCCTGTGATCCGACCTGAGCCGAGATCAGGAGCAGGATGCTTAACCAACTGAGCCACCCGGACACCCCCACATGCTTCTTTTTTTAATTGCTGAGTAACAGTCCACTGTACAAACGAGAGCAAGTTTTAATATCTAAAATATACAGAGCCGAAAGCCAAAAGACCTGGTGACGTAAAGGCCATGTGTTAGCTCAGATTAGTGTTCTGAATAATCCTTAACTGCTTCATTTCTCATGAATGTGTGTACCAAGGACAATCAGAGGAGGCCCGGCCTCACGGTGCTCACTGGAATGCCAGACGCCAGGAGGCGCTAACAACTTTTGGTGGAAAAGAAAGCGTCAAATGGTGGTGGCAGCTTTGTGATCTCTTCTCTGATGCTTCCTTTATTCTCACCCACAAATCCCATCATGTTCAGGATCCTGTGACGTCACATGACCAGTTCAGGGAACTTCATTCCTTTCCTTCTGAGTATTTATGGTAACAAACAACAGAAGGAGGTAACATCAGAGATCACCAGGATATGTTGAACATATCTTGAACATTTTCTAAAACAATTTATTGGTTTTATAGGTAAACAATTTTGTAAGCTTCCTTAAAAAAAAAAATGTTATTTGAGAGAAACAGAGCAGGGGAGGGGCATGAGCATTGGGGAAGGGAGGGGGAGAAGCTGACTCCTTGCTGAGCAGGGAAACCGATGCAGGGCTCAATCCTGGGCCTCTGGCATCATGACCTGAGCTGAAGGCAACCGCTTAATGGACTGAGCCACCCAGCTGCCCTGAGCTGACTTCCTTTTTTAAAAAACCCAGTATTGAGGGGGGTAGGGTGAGGGTGGTGGGGTGATGGACATTGGGGGAGGTATGTACTATGGTGAGTGCTGTGAAGTGTGTAAACCTGGCAATTCACAGACTTATACCCCTGGGGCTAATAATACATTATATGTTAATAAAAAACAAAACAAAACCCAGTATCTTTATATTTATATGAATGGACCCTTGGAAAGTTCACATGATCTTTCCTTAATGTGGAGAATTACTTAGGATTACTCTAGCTGGAGGTCCTTATATTATCTTAGGTGGGGCAGATCCCTGCACAAAGGGATATAAGTCCTATAGCTCAGTTTTCTTAGGTTCTAGTTGAAGTTTCCTTACCTTAACAATCACAAAATGTTTATGTTGTTAATTGATGGTTCTCAATGAGAGTTTATTTATTTACTTTAAAGATTTTTATTTGTTTGACAGAGAGAGAGAGCACAAGTAGGCAGAGAGGCAGGCAGAGAGGAGGAAGCGCAGAGAGCTTGATGCGGGGCTCCATCCCAGGACCCTGAGATCACAACCCGAGCCGAAAGCAGAGGCTTTAACCCACTGAGCCACCCAGGTGCCCCCAATGAGAATTTATTATTTGGAAAGTCTTAAGAACTTTCTGCATTTGCCAGAACACCATCTGGCCTTTGCCTAGCTGACACACAGGTTTGCATCTCTGAAGGTCTGAACACACGTGCAGCCTCGCTACCCTCTGCAGTCAGAGACACTGTTTCTGGGTCCACGAGTGTGGCTGTGAAGACCTGGTGGGTAACTGCAGACCACTCCTGTCTGAACTGGAAGTGCCTGGTCAGCCAGCCACTTGGGCTCGTGTTAGATCTGTTCACCTGCTAGGCTGTTAAATTCAATTTCTTTAATGGTCACAGGAACTATTTGGATCTTTTACTTCTCAAAATTGGCTTATGAGGTTATGTTTTTCTGGGAATTTGCCTATTTTTCCAAATATTCAAATTTACTGGCATACAGTTATTAATCCTCGTATTGTTTTAGTATCCACACTACCTGTAATAAAGGCCCCTTCCTCAGCTCTGATATTCATTCTTTGTGCCTCCTCATTTTCCCTTGATCAGTGGTACCAGAGATCAATTTTATTTGCCTTTAAAAAATGTTGGCTTTGTTAATTCTCTCTGTTGAATGTTTATCTTTTTGTTCTATTAATTTCTGTTCTTATCGTTATTCTTCCTTTTCTTCTACTTTCTTCAGATTTACTGTGCTATCTTTTTAAACAACTTAGCTAATTAATTTTTAGGCTTGTTTTTATAGTATATACATTTAAGGCAATACACTTCCCCCTAAATCCCTTTTAGCTGCATCCACATTTTTTTAACAGCATGGAAGATGTTTATTTCTTTATTATTTTTTTTATTATTATGATCAATTAGCCAGAATAGAGTACATCATTAGTTTTTGATGTAGTATTCAATGATTGATTCATTAGTACCAAGTTTTGATATATTTTCATTATTACTGACATATTGTTGAAATATTTTCCAATTTCCATTATAAAACCTTCTTAGACCTAAAGGTTATTTAGATAAGTGGATCTTAATTTCCAAGCATTTGGAGATTTTCTTAGTATCTTTCTGTTACTGATTTCCAGCTTAAGTGCTCTGTGGTAAGAGAGTATCTGGGTAATTTGAAACCATTCAAATGTGTTGAGATTTGCTTTACAGCTTACCATAAATTTGTAAATGTCCCCAGTGTGCTCGACAATAATGTATGTTTGCCAATGTTCTATATGTGTCCATTAGGACAAAACTTTTTTCTTTTTAATTATGTTGTGTAGATATGTTGTACCTTTACTAATTTTTAAAAAATTTTTAAGATTTTTTATTTATTTCACAGAGAGAGAGAGAGAGATTGCAAGTAGGCAGAGCGGCAGGCAGAGAGAGAGGGGGGAGCAGAATTCCCACTGAGCAGAGAGCCTGATGCGGGGCTTGATCCCAGGACCCTGAAATCATGACCTGAGCCAAAGGCAGAGGCTTAACCCACTGAGCCACCCAGGCGCCCCACCTTTACTAATTTTTAATACATTTGTTCTATCAGTTCCTGATGGAGATGTATTAAAAATAACCCACTCTGCATATTTTTTTAACTGTCAATTTTTCCTCTACAAATTTTAATATTACAATGGTACAAAGAAAGGTACAATTCTTATCTTGCTGGGGAATTGAACCTTTTGTGATATGGCCCTCTTTACCTTTAGTGATGCTTTTTGCCTTAAATTTTATTTTGACTGCTCTTTATGTATCTACTAAGCTTTCTTTCTCCTAGTGTTTACAAGATGCATGTTTTTCTATCCTTTTACTTTCAGCTTTTCTGAATCCTTCTACCTAGGACTTAAGTTTTAGAAATCCAGTCTGATGATCTTTAACTTCTAACTGGAACAATTATTGTAATAAGTCTACTTACACTTACTGTAACTACTGCTATGTTAATAAAAACAAGTCTACATCTTAATACTTTTCCTTAATCTTTTCTTGTTGTCTTTTGGATTAGCTGACTTTTAAAAGTTATTCCACTCTTCCCACCACAAATTTGTAAGCTATGCCTTTAATGTTTGTTTTCTCCAGTAATTACCTTAGAAACTATGCTATGCATTCTATTATAGGACAAAACAAGGAACATAGAATACTTCAATTCTATTTATATGCCCTATTGTTTTCATTCTTTGAAAAACCCAGAAGATATTCTTCTACGTTCATTTAGATGTGTCTGCTTGTTTCTCATTTTCCTTGCTTGTCATTCTTCCTGTGTTCCAGGCCTTCCATCTAGGCCAGTTTTCCTTTGGAATCTGCTTTGGGAGGGTCTGCTGAGGACAAATTCAGCTTCTGTTTGAAAATGCCTTTATACGTCCTTCATGCCTAAAATATATTTTTCGTAGGTATAACTTTCTAGGTTGGCAGTTATTTTTTTCTAAGTTATTTTTTCAATAATACTGAAAGATTATTTCACTGTTTGGCGGTTTCCATTGTGCAATCGAGAAGTCAGTTGTCAGCTTCTGCTCCTTTGAAGGTCATCTTTTTTTCTCAGAATGATTTTTCATTTTGTCTTTGATTTTCTATATTTTTACTGTATATGGATTTCCTTTTATTTATCCCTCTTGGGGTTCATTTGATTTCTTAAATCTGTGGGTAGGGTCATCATTTTAAAAAATCTGTTCCAGGGGCACCTGGGTGGCTCCATGGTTACAGCCTCTGCCTTCAGCTCGGGTCATGATCTCAGGGTCCTGGGATCGAGCCCCACATCGGACTCTCTGCTCAGCAGGGAGCCTGCTTCCTCCTCTCTCTCCGCCTGCCTCTCTGCCTGCTTGTGATCTCTCTCTCTGTCAAATAAATAAATAAATAAAAATCTAAAAAAAAAAAAATTAAAAAAAAAATCTGTTCCAGAAAATTCCCTGCTACTCTCTCCTCCCTTGAGACTATGCTCATGTGTATGTTCTACCCTTTCACTTATTTTTGTGCCTCTTATACTCTTCTCTTCCTCCCATCATTTTACCATTCAGTGCTACATTCTGTACACCTTCTTGTGATTGGCCTATGCTGAGCTGATAGATTCTGCTGTTAAACTCATCCATTGAATTTCTAATTGTAACAGTTTTAAAAAAGCCATTTGATGGTTTTCAAATCTGGTATGTCATTTTTTAAAAAGTTATTTTAGAAATTATACAGTAAAACCAGAGTGCCTGGGTGGCTCAGTCAGTTGAGCATCTCTTGATTTCGGCTCAGGTCATGATCTCAGGTTTGTGAGTTTGAGCCCCGTGTTGGGCAATGTGCTAGGTGTGGAGCCTGCTTGGGATTCTTTCTCTTCCTCTCCCTCTTTCGGTCTCTTAAAAAAAATTACATAGTAAAATTCACTTTTTGGGGGGGACATATAGAGCTGCATAATTACCTCAAGATAGAAAACTTTACCACAACTCTTCATACTGTCCTTTTGTAGCCAAACCCATCCCCTAGCTTTAACCCCTAGAAACCACTGATAGCTTTTCTGTTCTTATAGTTGTACCTTTTCCAGAATGTCATATTGGATTCATATAGTATGTGTCCTTTTGATTCTGGGTTCTTCTTCTCAGCACTACACATTAGAGACTCACCCATGTGGTTACATCCATCAGTAGTTTGTTCCTTATTACTGCCAAGTACATTGTAGGGAAAGACCACTTTATTTAAACATTGAGCAAACTGAAGGACATCTGGATTCATTTCAGTTTTTGGCAATTATGAATAAAGTTGTTATAGGTTTCCTTTTTTTATTTTTTAAGAGAGAAAAGAGAGACTGCGAGTGAGGGGATGGGGAGAGGGGAAGAAGGAGAGGGAGAGAGAGAATCTCAAGCAAACTCCACCCTGAGCCAAGCCGGACACTGGGGCTCGTTCTCACCACTCTGGATCATGACTGGAGCTGAAATCAAGACTCGGAGGTTTAACCAACTGAGCCACCCAGGCGCCTCTTGTTAATTTTCTGTGCAGACGTAAGTTTTCATTTCTCTTAGGTAAATACCTAGGAGCAGGACTGCTGGGTCGCAGACTAAAGGTATATTTAGTTTGACAAGAAACTGCTGAAATATTTTCGAAAGCGGCTGTACCATTCTGCATTCCCAACAGCAATACGAGGATTCCAATTGCCCTGCATCCTCCCAGCACCTGCTGCTGTCAGCTGCGGTGTTGTTTCTGTTCTGCTATTCTAACAGGTGTACAGTAACATCTCGTAGTAGTTTCAACTTGCATTAACCAGAAGTTGAGCACTTTTTCATGAGCTCATTTGCCATCTGTGTATCTTCTGGGGTAAAGCATCTTTTAGAACCTTTGCCTATTTTTTATTTGAGTTGTTTGTTGTCCTACTATTGAATTTTGAGAGTTCTAAACACAAGTCCCTTGTCAAGGATGACTTACAAATATCGCCTCCCAGGCTGTGACTTGTCTTTTCATTTTCTTAACAGGGTCTTTCACAGAGAAAAAATTTTAAATTTTAATGAAGTCCAAGTTAGGGATGGAGGTGTCCTATCTAAGAATTCTATGTAATTCTAGGTCACATACATTTTCTATCAAAGGTTTTGTAGTGTTACATTGATGCCTATGATATATTTTAAGTTCACTTGTATGTCATCTGTGACGTGTAGGTCAAAGTTCTTTTTTTTTTTTCCATCGGGATGTTCAATTTCTTCTAGCACCCTTTGTTGAAAAGACAACCCTCTCTCCACTGAATCAGTGCTCCATCTTTGTCAAAGACCACTCGACCATATTTGCACGGATGGGTCTGTTTTTGGCCTGTGCTCTATCTGTACGTATCCATCGTTTTGTCAGTACTGCACTTGGCTTTATTATCGCAGCGTTACAGTAAGTCTTGAAATCAGGTAATAGGAGTTCTCCAGTTTTGTTCGTTGTCCGAATTGTTCCCACTCTTCTAGTTCTCTGGCTGTTTCATGTAAATTTTGGGACCAGCTTGTCAATGCTGGAAAAATATCCCGCTGGGATTCTGATTGTTTCATTTTATTCCTCCTCCTCCTTCCCTTCCCTGTCAGGTTATTTCAAAGCAAATCCTCCCAGATACTATGATCACTTCATCCAATGGATCTGGCTTCTTCCTAAATAAAAAAAAATCTTTGACTCGTCATGGAAATCAAATAAATGATCCCTGGTCAACACTCTTGCTACAGGATACTGAACTGTGTCCAGCCTTCCCCAGCAGATGTATAAACAGTCTCCTCTCCCCCACAGGTATGAACGCACCATTCTGAAGCTCAGTTTGGGGGAGAACTGACATTGTAGCAACACTGAGTCTTCCAATCCGTAAATGCAGTTTTAGTCCATTCAGACTTCTATAATAAAGTACCATGGACTGGGTAGCTTATGAGTAACAGAAATTCATTTCTCGCTGCTCTGGAGATGAGAAGCTTGCAATCAGGGAACCAGCACGGTGGGGCTCTGTTGGGAGCCCCCTCATGGGCTGCTGACTGCAAATTCTTGCTGTGCCCTTGTGTGGCAGAAAGCAAGCAAGCAGCTCTCCCGCCTCTTCTGATAAAGGCACTAATTCCATTCCTGAGAGCTCCAGGCTCATGACCTTCCTGCCAGAGGCTCTACCTCCTAATATCATCACATGGAGGGGTTAGGACTTTAACATATGAGCTTTGGGGGGAAATCAGATATTCAGTCCATAATGCTTAATATGCCACTCCATGTATTTAGGTCTTTGCTGATCTAGTACTTTCTTTAAGCAACTCGTTTTTGTATTTTTTAGTATATAGAGCCTGCATATATTTGGTTAGATATATACCAAAGTATTTTATTTGTGCTATTGTAAATGATACTTTTGAAAATTTAGTTTTTCAATTGTTCATTGCTAGTTACAGAGAAATACAATTGATATTTGTATTTTGACCTTGCATCTAACAGTCTTGCTAAACTTGAGGGATCTAAGTACTTTTTTGACATTTTATATAATCATGTCATCTGCAAATAAAGATAGTTTTATTTCTTCCTTTCACGTGTATCCCTTTTATTTCTCTCTCTTGCCTTTGAGCACTGGCTATGACACCTTTTACAGTTTCTGGTTCCTTCCAGATACTTTCAAACTTTTTTAAAATTGTCTTTGAACAGACTATGCACAATTGTTTTATAGCATATACTTGACAGTTCTGATATTTGATGCCTTTGAGTGTCTGCTTCTCTTGTTTCTGCTGTATATGAGTTTGCTAGGGCTGCTGGAACAGTACCATGAACCAAGCAGCTTCAACAGCAGAATTGTTTTGGAGTCTCAGTTCTGGAGGCTAGAAGTCTGAGGTCAAGGTGTTGTTGGCAGTTTACTTCCTTCAAGTCACCGTGACAGGGAAATCTGTTCCATCTCCTCTGACTTCTGGTGGTTTGCTGGCAACTGCTGGCATTCCTTGGTGTGTAGATGCCAGCACCCTGATCGGACTTCGTCTTCACACGGTGTTCTCCCTGTGTGTGTCTGTGTCCATATTTTCCCTTTTTATAAGGGCATCAGTCATAGTAGATTAGGGGCCCACCATCTTCCAGTATGACCTTCTCTTAACTAACTACATCTTCAATGACCCAATAATGGCATTTTTTGAGACACTAGGGGTTAGGACTTCAAACTATGACTTCTGGGGAGACATAATTGAACCCATAATGTGTCAGTTCTCATTCATGGTGCCACTGCTTTATATGCTTGATCATCACTGACTGTGTGTTTGTTATGGAGTTGAGAACATTTTCTTTAAAATTTGAAGTCTAGATAGAAGGCACCTTTCTTCAGAGAAGATTGCTTGATTCTATAATGTACCTATGGTCATATCCAGCCCAAGAATACTATTAGCCAAGTTCAAGGGCCGAGATTCTCTAAATTACCCAAGTGACACAAACTCAAGCTACAAATCTATAAAGGGTTGACTTACCCCTGGTTCACACTTACTCAGATTTTATTGCTCCTTGGGCTCCCAACTTATTTTCAGGAGGGTTATCTCTTAGACAGCCCAACTGGAAGGGACCTGTACTTTGATATCTGACCCATTGCCTCATCTACCACTCCATGAAAACGTGAAAATGAAATTTCAAAACTTCGAAGATTGGTAAATGATCTGAGGGCAAAAGTGGCTTCTATGCTCATTTATCTCTCTGGATTACCATTTCTTTTTCAATTCTGGCCTTCTTATTTCTTACTTTTAAAAAGATTTTTCTTATCTAGAATTTTAAAATCATTTTATTTTTCTTCATCATGATAAGTGTACTTTTTCATCCCCATCCCCTATTTCCCCCACCCCCCAGCCACCTCCCCTCTGATACCCATCAGTTTATTCTCTATAGTTGAGTCTGTTTCTTGGTTTGTTTCCCTCTCTTGCCCCCCCCCCATCTTGTTTGTTTGTTTTGTTTCTTTAAGAAATGAGTGAGATCGTATGGTATTTGTCTTTCTCTGACTGATTTATTTTGCTTAGCATTATACTTTCTAGCTCTATCCATGTTGTTGCAAATGGCAAAATTTCATTCTTTTTTATGACTAATATTCCAGTGTTTGTGTGTGTGTATGTGTGTGCACGCACACACACGCATGTGTGTGTGCATTTATGTATACCACATCTTCTTTTTTTTTTTAAAGATTTTATTTATTTATTTGACAGAGAGAGATCACAAGTAGATAGAGAGGCAGGCAGAGAGAGAGGGAAGCAGGCTCCCTGCTGAGCAGAGAGCCCGATGCGGGACTCGATCCCAGGACCCTGAGATCATGACCTGAGCCGAAGGCAGCGGCTTAACCCACTGAGCCACCCAGGCGCCCTACCACATCTTCTTTATCCATTCATCAACTGATGGACACTTGGGCTGTTTCCAAAGTTTGGCTATTGCAAATAATGCTACAATAAACACAGGGGTGCATGTATCCCTTTGAGTTAATGTTTTTGTATTTTTGGGATAAATACCAGTAGTGTGATTCCTGGATCACAGGGAAGTTCTATTTTCAATTTTTTGAGGAACCTCTATACTGTTTTCCACAGTGGCTATACTAGTTTGCATTCCTACTAACAGAGCACAAGGGCTCCTCTTTCTCTAAATCCTCACCAACACTTGTTGTTTCTTATGGTTTTGATTTTAGCCATTCTGACAGGTATGAGGTGATATTTCACTATAGTTTTGCATTATAGTTTCTGCATTTCCCGATGATAAGTTATGTTTAGCATCTTTTAATGTTTCTGTTGGCCATCTCGATGTCTTCCTTGAACAGGAGTGCAAAATCAGATATCACGTCTTCTGCCCATTTTTAACTGGATTATTTGTTTTTGGGGGGGTAATGAGTTGTATTAGTTCTTTATATATTTTAGATACTAACCCCTTACTGGATATAGCATTTACAAATATCTTCTCCCATTCAGTAGGTTATCTTTTAGTTTTGTTGATTGTTTCCTTTGCTGTGCAAAAGCTTTTTGTTTTGATGAAGTCCCAACAGTTTATTTTTGCTTTTATTTCCCTTGCCCATGTATCTAGAAAAATGTTGCTATGGCCAATGTCAAAGAGATTACTGCCTGTGCTCTGTTTCAGGATTTTTATGGTTTCAGGTCTCACATTTTCTTCATTTCGAGTTTATTTTTGTATATGGTAAAAGAAAGTAGTCCATGAGAGACTATGGACTCTGAAAAACAACCTGAGGGTTTTGAAGGGGCGGGGGGTGGGTGGTTGGGGAACCAGGTGGTGGGTAATAGGGAGGGCACGTACTGCATGGAGCACTGGGTGTGGTGCAAAAACAATGAATACTGTTACGCTGAAAATAAAAAAAAAAAAAGTAGTCCAGTTTCATTCTTTTGCATGTGGCTGTCCACTTTTCCCAACACCATTTGTTGAAGCTTATCTAGAATTTTAATTTTAGCGAAGGGGTTAATGTGAATAATTTAGTTCACTTATTCGGAAAAAAGAATACTTAGTTTTTCTTTTCCTTTTAAAAAACTGATTCCTCATGATAACCTCTGTAAATATCCAAAACTAGTGATTATGGAGGCTGTTTCATACTAAGGAAATACTTCTTCAAAGAATATTTTCTTGTTTAAGTAATAATTCAATATCCTGGAATACGAGAAGTTTTGAATTCCATTTTCTCTTACATTTAATTTTTAAAACCTTGCCTTGTATTTAGGCCTATTTGGTGTCTATCAATATGTGACAGAGGAAAAGTAGTTCTAATATGGGATAATAAGGAAAATCTGTCTATAATATATGAAATAGAATCTTTAATGAAATTTTAATTTGAAGCTAAAGGTTAGCATGTAGGATTCAGTACTAATGGAAGTTGTTCCTCCCAGACTGTATCAAAGAAAATCATTACTAGCATTTTTACCTTAAACAAGAGAGTGATGGAGACCTTTGTTACTGAAATAAGGGGAGTATAAATGGCTAATCTAGGAAAAAGATATGTTGTCCAGGGATCGGTGTTTTTTAATGCCAATTTTACAACTCTATCAAGACACAAATAATAATCGACAGATAACAGAGAACCAATCACATAACTGGGTAACTCTAAGAACATGTAATGAGATGATGAGTCATGGGCCTGGAATTTAGCTCAGTAAGGCGTATAATAAAGGTCTCTAAAGGAGAATAAAAGCCATAAAAGAGAGAGATCAAAGGCTCTTTCTTGATAATATTTCTTCTGCATGATCCGGCCATCTCATACTTTTTCCAACCACCAGTAGATCCTCTGGATGTTCTTAGGTGATAAATGATTCCATTGCTTTCAAGTCAACCAAACATAGGGACAGATTCAGCTCCAGGAACGAGTAAAGTGACTGTAAAAGCCCCTGTATTTGACAGGTATGAGTTGATACTCAGGGGTACTGCCCTGAGTGGCCTGAAATCATCTGGATGTGCTTTCTCATCACCGTAGGAAGGGCATGAGGGTATTTGAACTCACTATGAACTGAACCCCCCCTCCAACCCCACCACACAATCTCAAAGGCTTGGCTCCATCAGCCTCTCTCCCTGGCCAGCAACCAGACATGGGCTCTTCCCAGAGAAGGAGAAATGAGGGCCTTACCTGTGCTGTCCTCTCCAAGGCCTTCTGCAGTTTCCCGAAGCTTAATATCCATCACCCTTGTGGAAATCATGTCCAGCTCACTAAAATCAGATGGAAATTCTTGTTAAAAGGGACATGCTTAACGGAAGGTAACAATGAGTGAAACGGCTTTGCTGACTGATTTTTGCCCACTACTTCACCTGCACACACCCCAACAAAGAGAGACTCCAGGGCAGAGTACAGGGCAGCAAAGGCCAAACACATGTCCACAGCTCAAGATTAGTAGCCTCATAGGCGTTTATCTAATCACCGACCAGAGCAATTTCATAGAAATCAATTAATTGGAACGAATGCTACACTAATTTACACAACATTAGATTGGTTTCCTTTCTTTCAAAAATGTTTTTTTCAGAGAGTATGTTTTCCTCATGGGTGAAATAAAGGGGATTAAGAGAACACTTGTCACAATGAGCACTGAGCAGTGTACAGAAATGCTGAATCATTACATTGTACGCCAAAACTGCTATCACACTGATTGTTATACCTTGAGAAAGAAAAGGAAATTATATTTTTCTCTTATTCACTATAGAAAGCTTAGAAGGTAGATAGAATGAAAATTACCCCAAATCCCACCTTAACCAAGGGTAACCACAATTATTGTTTTGACTTCCTTCCGATATATTTGTGTGTATATGCATGCCCACATCTTATTAGGAAGACTGACTTCTTGATTTTCTTGTATCACATCATTAAAATTCTTTATAAGTGTTACTGTAATGGCTAAATAATATTTTGATATATAGCTGTAACATCATTAATATATATATTATATATAATAATATTAATATATATAAATATATTATTGAATTTTTATTATGAAAAATCTCAGAGAGATACAGAAATACAGAGAATGTATAATGAACTTAACATATCGTCACTCTTGTTTCATTTTTACGCCTTCTTCCCCCCACTCCCACAAGGTTATTTCAAAGCAAATCATCCCAGATATTATTATCATTTCATCCATACAATCCCATGGTTTCTTCCTGAATTAAAAAGCCCTGACTCTTTGTGGAAGTCAGTTCAAGCTGTGTCCCTGCCTTCCATGGTTGACTTTAAAACAGTGGCTTCTACTCCATACATACTAACTCACCATTTATATGGAAAGCTGTTTATTACTGGCACTTACTATGAATCCTCAGACTTCATAAGCGGCTCAAACATCTAATTAGCCAACTAATATTTACCACTTGTACACAGCACATAATGGGAAATAATGGGAGAATTACAAAGAAAATATTTAAAGGAGGAAAGGAGTTGTTGGTCTTTGCCAGAGTTGGGTCTAACATTTAGGTTTTTAATATTAATGTCAAAATGTCCATCTTCTAGTTAGCCAATTCCCGAAAAGGTGAACAAAGTTTTACTGATTTTGTTTCTCTAATTTGCATATAATTTGGCTCATAAAAATGTTTGGTCAAGGGGAAAAAACCCACATGATCATCTCAAATGATGTGGGGAAAAAAATGGCTGACAAAATTCAATACACTTACATGGTAAAAACACTAAGTAAGAATAGGAATAGAAGGAAACTCAACATAATAAAGGCCACATCTGACAAACCCAGAGCAAACATCATCCTCAACAGAGAGAAACTGAAAGCTTTTCCTCTAAGATCAGGAACAAGACAAGGGGGACTGATTTCACCACTTCTATTCAATAGAGTATTAGAAGTCCTAGTCAGAGAAAATTAGGCAAGAAAAGGAAGTAGAAGGCACCCAAACTGAAAAGGAAGAAGTCAAGGTATTTCTGTTTGCAGATGACATGATCTTATATGTAGAAAACTATAAAGATCTCCCCCAACACAAAAAACTCTTAGAACAAATCAATGAATTCAGCAAAGTTGCAGGACACAAAATGAACACATGAAGATCAGTTGTTTCTATACACGGACAATGAACAATCTGAAAAGGAAAATAAGAAAAACACTTCCATTTATAACAGCATCAAAAAGAATAAAATACTGAGAAATAAATTTTACCAAGGAGGTAAAAGACATGTATACTGAAAACTATAAAATGTTGCTGAAAAAAATTAAAGAAGATACCAAAAAATGGAAAGAGATCTCATATTCATGGACTGAAAAAGGCTTATCGTGATTTTCCCAAAGTAACGTACAGACGCAATCCCTATCAAACTCCCTGAGCAATAGTGTCCTGATATTCTATGAAACTGTGGTGTGGGCAGGGGGATGTGGTACCAGGACATTTATATGGAAATGAAGAGGGAGGAAAAAAGGAAAAGTGGGAAAATGTAAGAAGCAAAGAGAATCAAAATCGTAAGGATTGGTTAAAAGTAACCAACTATTTCCCTGGGTATCATCCTTAAGGCTGCCGCTGAACTAGAAAGTCCAAGGGCAAGAGCTTTCTACTGCTTGAGCCACAACTGCAATGAACTCTTAAGCACGCAGTGTATCATCTGAACTACCTCATTTAATCCCCAGGAATCTTTAGTATTCACATTTTGGGACCGAGAATATATATCAAATAAGTATATTAACTGGCTCAAAGTAGCAAAGCAGAGACACCAACCTGCATATTCATGTCGACTATATATCTAACAAGGGGGGCACTTCTTTGGCCTGGGACACAGTGTGGATGAGACTGACATGCTCCCTGCCTCTTGCAGGTACTGAGCCAGTGAAGGCGAGAGTCCTGAGCTATCATCAGAGGGGCTTCAGGGAAGCTAGGAAATCCAAAGGATATGCACCTCCTACTGAAATGACTCTGTCTGTCAAATAGCCCTGTGCAGAAACATGCCTGCACCCAGAGGCCAGAGGCCCCAGGAGGCCAGTCCCTGGGTTTGCCAGAGCATCTCAGTTTAGGGTGAAGGGGTTTGAGGCTGTCATTCTATATCTGTTATCACCCTTGAGGAGTCATGATCATGCAGATCTATGTGGGAGAGTGCGTGCACAAGCCCCAGGGGTTGGGGTATAGAAGGGCACTGCCTCCCACCAAGGGTGGAGCAGATCTGGTTGCTCACACTGGCTTCCTCCTGGCATGAATGATGCAGCTGTGGTGAAGTCATACACGGCAGCAGGTTCAGGAGCTGGTGGAAGGCCCAAGAGAACGGCCCAGTCTTCAACTTGCTGTAAGGCACATCCTGGTGGGGCTGGATGCAGGGAGCACCACCAGATGCCAAGGCTGTTAATGGACTCACACACAGAGGCAAAGATCACCCCACAGATGAAGAGATTATATGGGAATCAGGCTCAGCCTACATGGGAAGTTTTAGAACCTGCTTATATTTTCTGTTCCAAGCATCTTTATACCAAGAAGAGTGTAATATGGTGCAGAGGAAAAGGGCAAAGACTGGGACATCAGGCAGTCCAGGGGTTGAAACCTCATCCCACCACACACCAGTGCTGAGCCTAGTTTCTCCATATATAAAATGGGGATAAAAGAAAACTTGAATTAAATGGACTGCAAACACAGCACGCACAAGCACTTGCTGAGAACAGCTGTCAGTTTCTGCAGCTTGTTGCCCACCTCATACTAATGCATGTTTTTGCCTAAACGTCAACAAAAGCATGCACAACCAGCATGTCCTGGTAGCGGGGGAGTTTGAATCTATCTCATGAAGACAGTCTGCTTGTGCGAGAGGCTCACGTTAGAGCCGATGTTACCCAAGATCAAGACATCTGGATTCCCAGAGGACCCCTGTGCTTTCCAATGCCCTGCAGCCTGAAGGACCCTGTCGAGCAAGGAGAACCAAACCACTGCCAGGTAACTGGTGAGAACACACTCCAGGCCACAGCGTAATGTCCACCCCTTGGGACTGTGGCGTGTGCACATGGAGGACCTTCCTCTTCACTCAGACACCCCAAGGGGTAATACTCCAGAGCTGTTATGACGGAATGTCTTCTCTACGGGGCCCAAGGGCTTGACTTTCTAAACACATGTTCTCCCCACTCCTAGTAAAATTCAAGGACATGCCAGAAGAAAGAAAACCATAATGAGAAAGGTAATGTGGCAAACACCCTATAATTTCCAGCACCCCTTTTGCTTGAACTCCAAGTTCACCTCAGGCCACCTCAATGTCCCCTACCAGCTTTCTGCCCTCTAGCACCATGCCCAACCCCTGTTGTTCTGACAGCTCTACTCCAGGGAAAGGAAAACTTATTCTTCAAACCTAGAGCTGAATGGATCTCTTTAGGGGTTCTCACTGATTTAGGGGACTGAGCCTCCAGCCCCCTCTGTAGTTCACAGCACTCATCAGTGTGATGAGTAGTAGGGGTACCTACAGAATCCAGGGGAGTCCTGCATCTAATGAAGCCTCCCTGGGTGGCGGGCTGCCCCACTCCCTCTCTCTGAACCCTAACTGTAATCACAGGCTCATGGCAAAATTTCATCATTAGTGGCAGCTTATATTGAAAAATTCTACAAAACGTCATTCATGTGAAGAATGAGAATAGTTTTAATAAGATATTTTACAGGTTCTAATCCGTTATATTTACCTACACAAGGAAAAGAAAAATATCTGTAAACTGACTGCATAACCTGAGCACATAATTACGTACGAAAGCCTTGGTGTTCATCCCTACAGACCCGCCAATCCCACCACACCCTCCAGGCCATGTTCAGATCCCTGTGGTATTCGTTCTCAGCCCTTGTACCTTCTTTCACAATGCCCACCAATGCTGTTAGCAAACTTGTTTATACGATGTCTGCCTAACATTCCCCTCCCTTTCAAGACGGCGAGCTTGGCAGGATGAGCTCTGTGCCAGTTACATCCATTGCTCTCCTACCAGCACCTAGGACAGTGCCTGCAGCAAGGAATGGAGCACAACACAGGACCAAGACAGCTGACAGAATGAGAAACGTTTCTGCAGATGACTGACAGGTGTACCAAGAGAATGAAAAACGGTAAATCATCCAGCTCCAGAAATGGATCTATTCTTACAATCTGATTTAAGACTGGGGAAATCCTCCAGGAAACTGATACCTGACTTTGTAAAAAATACATAGTCCTTATCATGACCCTTCTCAATGGAAACTGAGGGAGGACTGAAGGAAGCTATATTTTCTTTACAAAGCAACACAACTTCGAAAAGATTAAAAACAGAGGTAAATTTGGCCCAGGTGAAGGTATTTCAGTGAGGCCAAATCTAGGTGTGCTTCTCTTGTGCTTTTTCCAGTGCCTGTAGCTACTTGGTATAGCCATGTCCTGGAGAAAGCTGACTCTACCTTTGCCTGTGTGGCTATACCTGAGAGTCTCAGGGTGAGTGATGACAATTACAATTAACTTTTAAGAAAATTACAAACCAGTGATCACAGAACCACAAATGCAGTTTATGTTTAAAAACAAGTCAAGAAGAAAAAAAAAACAAACAAGTCAAGGACACCTGGGTGGCTCAGTCAGTTAAGCGTCTGACTTCGGCTCAGGTCACGGTCTTGGGGTCCTGGGATCAAATCCCACGGCAGGCTCTCTGCTCAGTGGGGAGTCTGCTTCTTCCTCTCACTCTTCTTCTGTGCTCTCTACCCCACCTCAAATAAATAAATAAAATCTTTAAAAAAATAAAAGTAAATCAAAATGAATCTGAATACCAATGCTCATGTGCCAGATCATCTGAAAAATCTTAGAACCATTCCTAAATACCTGTCTTGAAACGTCATCTGATCACTGAGGTCGTTTGCTTTCCAGTGTCCTGCAAATGGGAGAACATGGACAGAGAATTCAGAGTCTCAGAGCTAGTGCTTCTTCCCAGATGACGTAAAAACTGACAAATATAAAATTCAACAATAGCTGAAGATTTCAACACCCTACTCTCAATAAGTGATAGAACTAAGCAGAGTATTAACAATGATACAAAAGATTTGAAGAACACCGTTAACCAACTGGATCTAATAGAAATCTACAGAATACTCCATCCAACAGAACGAATAGCCTTCTCAAGTGCACATAAGAGATTCTACAAAATAGACCACAATTAGGCCATAAAACAAGCCCAGATAGATTTAAAAGGCTTGAAATTATAGAAAGTATGTTTTCTGACAACCATGGAAGGAAATTAGAAATAAATAAGGGAAGGAGATTTGGGAAAGTCACAAATATGTGGAAATTAAATACTATGCTCCTAAATAACCAATGAAATGGCTGTATTAATGTCAGAGAAAAACAGATTTTAAGAGAAAACTGTTACCAGAGAAAAACAGAGTCTTTCTGTAATGATAAATTGGTAAATCCATCAGGAAGATAGAACACTTATAAACAGGTATGTACCTAAAATCAGAGCCTCAATATACATGAAGCAAAAATTGATAAAATGGAGAAAGGCAATTCAATAATAATTCTGGCAACTTCAATAATTGGGGACCTTACTTTCAAAAATGGATAGAACAAACAGGCAGAAACTCAACAATGATGTAAAGGACTTAAGCAAGTGTATAAATCAATTATAATATATTTATATATGTACCACTCCATTCAACAACAAAATACATAGTTGCCTTCCCTGCTATAGACCATTATTCATGACACCATATGGTAGGCCATAAAATAAGACTCAATAAATTTAGAATGAGTTAATTCAAATAAAATGCACTTTTTTTTTTAAAAGATTTTTATTTATTTATTTGACAGCGAGAGAGAGAGATCACAAGTAGGCAGAGAGGCAGGCAGAGAGAGAGAGAGAGAGGGAAGCAGGCTCCCTGCCGAGCAGAGAGCCTGATATGGGACTCGATCCCAGGACCCTGAGATCATGACCTGAGCCGAAGGCAGCGGCTTAACCCACTGAGCCACCCAGGTGCCCCTAAAATGCACTCTTTAATCACAATGGAAATTAAAAATCAAAAGTAGAAAGAATTTGGGGAAATTCACAAATACATAGAAATTATACAATGCACCGCTAAATAACCAATCTAGTCAAAGAAGAAATAACAAGTGATAACATACTTTGAGATGAATAACAAAACACAACCTACCAAGACATGTGAGATACAATTAAAACACTGCCTAAAAGAACTTACACCTATAAACACCCACATAAAGAAGCTCTTAAACCAATATCATAGCTTTCCACTATATGAAACTAGAAAAAGAGAAAACTAAAGAAAACAGAAGAAGGAACATAATAAATATTAGAGCAAAAATTAATGAAATATAGAATAGGAAAACATTTTGAAAATCAATGAAACAAAAGCTGATTCTTTAAAAAAGATCAACAAAATTGACAGACCTTCAGCTAAACTTAATAAAAGGAGAGAAGATCCAAATTATTAAAATAAAAAATGAAAGAGCATTACTACCAGTCTTAGAGAAATAAAAAGGATAAAAAAGAATATTATGAATAATTATATTTCAAAAAATAGATAACTTAGATGAAATGGACAAATTCCTAGAAAGACCAAAACCACTGAATTTAAATCAACAAGACATAGAAAATCTGACTACATTTACAATAAATAAAGGGATTGAATTAGTCACTTAAAACTTCCCACAAATCAAAGTCCAGGCCCAGATATATTTACTGTTGCATCCTATCAAACATTTACAAAAGAATTAATAGCAAAATTTCCCTTTCCAAATTGTTCTTCAAAAAATAAAAAATGGTAACAACTCCCAACTCAGTCCATGAGGCCAATATTATCCTGAAAGTCAAACCAGACAAAGACTCACAATAGAAGAAAACTATAGACTGATATCACTTACGAATATAAGCACAAAAATTCCCGAGACAATACTAGCTAATCATATCCAGAAAATGTAAAAGTGAGATAGATTTATGCAAGGAATGTGGGTTGGTTTACTATATGAAAATCAACTAATTTAATGGCTGATCCCTTGGCACAGAGAGAGCCTACAGCAATTGAAAAAATAAAAACAAACACCAGCAAATCCTGAGGAAGAGAGAAAGTCTGATTTCCGGAGTTACCACATTATTAGAATCAAATGTCCAGTTTTGAATCTATCCCTAAAAAAAGGCCCAAGGCAGATGTACTGGACAAAGATCTCAAAACAAGTATCTAAAGAACTAAAGGAAGATGTGGAGAAAGTCAATAAAGCAATGTATGAACAAAGTGGAAATGTTAATAAAGGAGAAACCTAAAAAGAAACAAAAATAAATTCTGGAGCTGAGAAGTACAGTAATTGAAAGAGTCACTAGGATTCAAAGGCAGGATTAGCAGGCAGAAGAAAGAAATGGAAAACCTGAAGGCAGGTCAATGGAAATTATTGAGTCTGAGGAATAGAAAGAGAAAAGACTGAAGTAAAATGAACAGAGCATACGGGCACCATCAAGTAAACAAACCTAGGCATTGTGGGAGTCCCAGAAGGAGAGAGAAAAAAAGAAGCAGAAAGAATATCTGAAGAGTGACTCTAAAGTTTCCAAATTTGATGAAAGACATGAATATAAACATTGAAGGAGCTAATGAACTCCAAACAGGATGAAATACACATTGAGATACGTTATAATCAAACTGTTGAAGTCGGAAGCTAAAAAGAATCATGGAAGCAGCAAGTCATCACATGCAAGAGATCCCCAATAAAGCAGATTTCTCTCAGAGAGTCTAGAAGGCAGAAGGCAGTGGGCTGATATAGTCAATGTGCTAAAAAGAAAAATGTCAACCAACAACACTATATGTGGCAAAGTTGCCCTTCAAAAGGGAAGGATAAATTAAGATATCTCCAGATAAACAAAACCTGAGTTCATTACCACCAGATCTGCCCTGCAAGAAATATTTGTTCAAGGGTGTCCTGCAGGGTGAATGAAAGGGCGCTAGACAGTAATTTGAAGCCATATGAAGAAATATCTTAGTAAAGGTAAACACATGGGCACATGGGTTTATAACTCCACTTTTTATTTGCTACGTGACTTAAGAGACTAATATCTTTCTTTTTTTTTTTTTTGGAGATAAAGGTTTGTTTTATTGAATGACTGATCTATGTAAATGCTGAGGCCACTATGTACAGACAAAAGAGAGGGAACTTTGGTTCTTGGCCTCTTCTTCCCTGGACAGAGTCATAATTTCCTCCTTCTTGGCCTGGAGCCACTCTTCAAGGCACTTAGGTGCTTTCTTAGTCTTAGGCCTCAGCTCAGTCCCAGAAGCTTCCTGTCAGCCTTGTATGACTTCAGCCTATGGATGTATTCAATGAGAATCTGTTTTTCAACGTGTTACCTCCACTTTCAAGTAAGGCTGTGACACATGGGGCAGTCAATCTTCCTAGGTTCACAGTATCTTCTAAGCAGCCAGCACTTAATTCTCATCCTCCTCATCTAGGTAACATTCCTGGTCATCTGAGTGCTGGCAGTAGCCTTTCACTCCCCCGTGCCCATGTGCCTGCTTTTCAGCGGGGCCAAAGTGTTTTTCTGCCATGGACTCCAGGAATGGATAGTCACATGCTCCCAGATGATCAGCCCATCTTTGATCAGCTTCCAGATCTGCTGATGGGAGTTGGCCCTAGCAATTATGTTGGTCTCACTGAGATCCAACTAGACCTTCTTTTTGCTACAATGGAGGACTCCAGAGGTAAGCCTCTTCCAAAGCCGAGCACGGTTGCGGCCATGGTGGTGGAAAGAACAAACTCCAGCCCAATACATTTTTAATTTATTTTTATTTTTTGAGAAGAATTAATCTACTTCTTTGCTTTTTTAAAAATTCTTTTTAAATAGGCATCCACACCCAGCATGGGGCTTGAACTCATGACCCTAAGATCAAAAGTTGCATGCTCTACTGACTTAGTGAGGTGCTATTTTTTTTTTTTTTAAAGATTTTATGTTTTTATTTGAGAGAGAGTGTGTGTGCACAAGCAGGGGGAGAGGGGAAGAGAGAGGGAGAAGTAAACTCTTCATGGAGCAGGGAGCCCAATTCAGGGCTCAATCTAGGACCTGGGATCATGACCTGAGCTGAGGGCAGACTCTTAACCGACTGAGTCATCCAGGTGCCCCACTCTAAAATGTTTCGTAAAAAGGAATTGATAGTCGAAGAACTTGCAATGTTGTAGCTTTGGTTTGTAATTCCTCATTTTGTTTTCTACATTGTATAACAGAATGATGTATTTTTTAATTATTAGTTTATGTTTCTGGACACACAATGCATAAAGATGTTATTCCGTGACATACACAACTGAAACAGATGAAGATGGACTTGCAAGGGGACTGGGGTTTTGTGTGTTACTAAAGCTAAAATGGTATAAATCCAAATTAAAGTGTTATAACTTTAGGATGTCAAATGTTATTCCCATGGGAACCACAAAGGATGTGGCTACAGAATATGTACAAAGGGAAAGAAGAAAGGAACTGAAACATTTCACTACCAAAAAAAAAAATCAACTAAACACAAAAGAAGACTGTAATGCATGAAATTAGTGATAAAAAAATCTGTAAGATATAGAAAAAAACAGCAAAATAACAGAAGAAAGTTCTTCCTTGTCATCCTTAAAAGGAAGGCAATTCTTAAATAAGCTACAGTGTGGGGGCGCCTGGGTGGCTCAGTTGGTTAAAGTCTCTGCCTTCCGCTCAGGTCATGATCCCAGGGTCCTGGGATCGAGCCCCGCATCGGGCTCTCTGCTCAGCAGGGAACCTGCTTCCCCGTCTCTCTCTCTCTCTGCCTGCGTCTCTGCCTACTTGTGATCTCTGTCTGTGAAATAGATGAATAAAGTCTTTAAAAAAAAAAAAATAAGCTACAGTGTGGAGGAACCTTGACATTTTGCTACGTGAAATAAGCCAATCATGAAAAGATAAATGCTCTATGATTCCACTACTCAGAAGAGTCAAAATCATAGAGACAGAAAGTAGAATGGTGGTTTCTAGAGGCTGGGGAGACCTGTAATGGGGAGTGACTGTTTAACAGGAACAGACTTTTTGTTTTGCATGGTGAAAAGCATTCTGGAGACAGACAGTGGGGATGGTTGCACGACAATATGAATGTACTTAATCCCACTGAACTGCACACTTAAAAATGGTTAAGATGGGGGCGCCTGGGTGGCTCAGTTGGTTAAGTGACTGCTTTTGGCTCAGGTCATGATCCTGGAGTCCCAGGATCGAATCCCACATCAGGCTCCCTGCTCGGCAGGGAGTCTGCTCCCTATGACCCTCCCCCTTCTCATGTTCTCCCCCTCTCTCATTTTTACTCTCTTTCAAATAAATAAATAAATAAAATCTTTAAAAAAATGGTTAAGATGATAAATTTTCTGTTGTATTTT